>NC_059129.1:22804003-23107033 GCF_020740605.2 Lemur catta
CCTCTGAACCCTTACTTATAAATACATGCCACTTATCTCCTCAAAGGTGGCCAAGACTGTAATATAGTAAGATTTGCTAATGACATTGCTTGAGATTATCACCATCACCAAAACTGCTCTGGGTCAGTTTTGTTTAGAGTGAGGCAGGTAATGGAAACAATTTCTGCATTGAAAGGAATGAAAACATTCTCTTTTTTGCCCCCTGTCCTGCCAAGGCTACTGAAAGCCTTCAATGGCTCACCAAACTCTGCTCTCAGTGTAGAGGGATCAGAGCATAAAATGAAGTCCCTGCCCTCTTGGAGCCCACCCACAGATATCTGCACACACTGAGGCGGCAATGAGTGTCCGGACAGAATAAAGCCAGGTAAAGGGTGGGGGTCTGGGCAGGGAGGGGTGTCATTTGACACTGGTTTGCCAATGAAGGTCTTGTGAAGAGGTGGCATTTTAGCTACCTGAAGGGTATCTGGTAGAGGAGCATTCCAGGTAGGAGGAATGCAAGCAGGATAGTGGAGTGAACCAGGACAGGAGAAGGAGAGTTCAGAGAATCAGCTCGCCATGGGCCTTGTAGCTGGGCCCGAGCCAGTGCCTAGGGCCAACACTGATGCCTCTTGCCAGCACTCACAACCCCCTGTACCCTCAAATGTGCAACACTCTGCCTAGACTGTCCTTTCTCCTCTGGCAACACCTGCTCATCATTCTCCTCTCAAATACCAGGGGCTATGGGATACTCAAAAGACCTGGGCAAAAGTTGGCACTCTTTCCCTGGGCTCCTAAAGCATCTGGCTCACACTGGATTACTGCACTTTTAATGGCGTCTTGTGATTATCTGATTGCATTCACATCTCTCCCAGAAGCCAAGCTCTCCTTGTGGCAAATAGGATGCTCATCACTACAGACAGGCTTGGTATGGAGGGTTCAATTCATCAATTAAAAAAAAAAATGTATCATTGAATGTCTACTTTGTGCCACGTGGAGATGAACTAGTGAATAGAGCAGCAGCATTCCTGGCCTCCAGAAGCCTATAATCACCATATTATGTCTCAGTTATCTTTGGATTTCTAGTGCCCAGTACTAGGTGTGACCCACACAAGGTGCCAAATGTCTGAACAATCAGAGATGAAGGCTGGCAGGACGAAGCACATCCTCTCCATGCCAAGACTTATAAATATAGCCCTACCCTACTCCTGGGACTTTTACAATTTACACGTGAAACCTTTTAGTACACCTACCTCCTCCCCCAAAGAACATTCTTTCCTTCCTATCGGCCTTGAGGATACGGGTTATGTGTATCACTGTGGTTTTCTCTGCTCCCCAAGTCCTTTTCCTGATCTGATGAGTTTAAACGCAAAGAGCAGTGATTATCCAGTGGTCAATGACCAAATGCTTGCAGATGGTGCAAGAAAGTACTACATATATTTCAATTAAGATGTTCTTTGTTGATTTTCTCCTATACTTTCAAGATGTGGAAATTGACCTCTTCATTCATGATGAAAGGAGCTTCACAAATGGTAGCCCCTGCAAATGTGTGTCCAAAGAACCTCTAGTTTAGAGGCGCTGGGATGGAAAACTGGCACAGCCCACCTGGCTGGCCCCAGCCTGTCTCCCCGCAGTACCTCCCAGGAGCTGTGCCGAGGACAGGTTGCAGGTTTCCCTACCAGCCTCCATTCTCCTCTGCATGCCTAGGAACAAGACAGTTCAGCTTGCCGGGGTCCAGTTCTTAAAGGACAAGCAAAATTTTAACAAGAATTTTTTTTTTCATATTAAACTTGTAGTTCTATTGAGGTTTGATTTTAACAAATTTGTTGGGGAGAGAGCCCGCAGGAAAGGGTAAAGCCCATGGGGGCAGGGCCCTCCCAGATGCCTGAGGAGGGGACAGGTCCCCTTCCCTCTCCTCTTCTTCCCTCCCCATCTAAAGGGGTTTGGAGAGAGAAATAGGGGAGGGGGCTGGTCCCCAGTCTGTAGGAGTGGTGCTTGGGGTAAAGGGCTATGGGAAATAGGGGACCAGACCAGGGACAAGAATTGTTTTAATGGTATTTTATCATCATTTGATTATGTCACATCTCTCCAAGAAATCAATCTCTCCATGCAGGAGATTTCTCTTTCCCTCAAAGTACAGTAAATCATCTTTTAGAGAAAGCAGAACTTTTACATTTCTAAATGCAGAAATTCAAATCTGGGCATGGCCAGGCAAAACCTCTGGGAAACATTACAAAGACCACCTACATCCACTAGTCGTGAAGAAAGGGCTTGTTTGGGGAAGTGTTCAGTACTGTTCTTAAATATTTTAAAGTTTTCATACACATATACACTAAATACATTATAAAAATGTGTGCACATATATCTTACCTACCATTTCTACGTACAGAAGCAGGCTTTGAAGAAAGAAATCTCTAAGCCTTACTCCTGCAGATTAGAAGGAAGCCAAGCACTTCTTTCCTGCAGAGCCACCAGGATTAGGTGACAAATTGGAATAGGTGGAGCTTCACATTTGGTTTCTGTGCCAATGCTGCCCCCTAGGGATAGAAAGTTATAAAGGCACCGAGACACTGGCTTAACCTTGCTCTGGAAGAGGAGAGGGCAATGCTGAGAAATACTGGCTCGAAAAGCAAGGTCCATACATCATGACCACAGCTGCCTACTTTTTACTATACTATGGGGACGAGGACTTCTAAGATAAAGTGGGAGGTAAAGGCTTTCTGGAACAAATCAAAGTTCCATTTTACCTTTATCAGCATAACTGCAAACAAAAATACCAATTCCCTTGTTGTAGTTATTTAGATATCGACAACTGTTTCTCTGGAAGGCCCACTGAACAGAATCACTGGGACTATATCAGCAACACCTAGGACAATGCTAGGATGTCGACATTTATGTAAAAATTCCAAGGCAAGTATGTGAGTTCCTATTAAGGACTCTTGAGTCCTGCTCTGGGCACTGGGGAATACAATGAACAAAACCAAGCCCCTCCTTCCTAGAAAGTTACACTGAGGTGGGGGGCATGGCCTGTTACATAAGTAAAATACATAGTAACACATGATTATAAGTGCTAACAAGAAAACACAGGCAGGAAGAGTATTTGTGCTGGGGTGGAAAGGGGGAAATAGCTCACAGTTATAAAGTGGGTGGTCTGGGAAGGCCTCTCTGAGGTGTATGTAAGTGAAGAGGTAAGAGAGGTGAGGAGTGCTCTCCGGGGGAAAGAGTCCCAGGCAAGGAGAACAAGGAGTGAGGTGAGCAGAGCAGGAGTGGGGGGCAGGGTGTGCAGTCACCCTGAGACCTGGGAGATATGATAAGGACTTTGGCTTGTACCCAGTGTAAACGGATATTAAAGAAGAATCTCTACAATGGCTTTGCATGAGGTAATTCCCAAAGAACACCTGTCTGCTGACATCCCTTCCAAGGGAAGCTCTAAAGCCTCTGAGCCCTGCCTCTGACAGGCTGGGCCTCTTCTGCGTGCATGCACAGGTGGTTCCTTCTCACAGCCTTGAAAGGGCAGGAGGGCAGAGGCTGTGACTAAGGTTTGCTCACCATGGATGCTCCATACAACAATACAGGTTTGTGGAACTAAAGTTACTATAGCCATGATTTCATTTTTTCAGAGACAAGGTCTGTTATGCTGTCCAGGCTGGATTTGAGTTCCAGAGCTCAAGTGATCCTCCCACTTCAGTCTCCCTAGGAGCTGGGACTATAGGCACATGCCACTGTGCGTGGCTATAGCCATGACTTTAAACTATGAACTGCAACTCTTTGGTGGGTTCTCAAATCATTTTAGTAGACTATGACCAGTTTTTTTTTTTCCCAAAGCTAGAACAGAAAAGTAAATACTAGAGTGCATCCCACATGTCAAATATTCGTTTTGTAAAACTACTGTTTCCATTAGAAATACATACACTTAGGCCGGGTGTGGTAGCTTATGCCTGTAATCCTAGCACTCTGGGAAGCAGAGGCAGGAGGATTGCTTGAGGTCAGGAGTTTGAGACCAGCCTGAGCAAGAGCGAGACCCCATCCTTACTAAAAATAGAAAAAATTAGCCGGGTGTGGCAGCCCATGCCTGTAGTGCCAGCTACTTGGAAGGCAGCTGAGGCAGGACAATTCCTTTATCCCAGGAGTCTGAGGTTGCTGTGAGCTAGGCTGACACCACGGCACTCTAGCCCGGGCAACAGAGCAAGACTCTGTCTCAAAAACAAAAACAACAACAACAAAACCAAATACATATGTTTATATGGTTGGACTGGGTTTATGGTAATTTGTATTTTTTACTATAGGTCACAGGCAAAAAAGTTCAAAAGCCATTGAGATTCATTCATGCATTCAAAATCAAAAAGTTTCTTTAAAAAATTACCAGAAGGCTCTTTCTCACAAAAGCAACTCCTAGGGAGCACTGCCAGGAACTTAGAAATGGCCCCATCTCAGTTCTCCCGGAGGTGATGCTGTTAGAACAGAGCATGAGCCTCAGGTAGAACAGCAGCCTTCCTGGCGGAGGAGCAAGGCATTAGCAAGTGATGGGTCTACAACAGACCACTTCAAACTGCCAAAGATGAACAAGGCTGTAACCTGGGTGGAAACAAGCCAGGCACATCTGTCTTTGCTTACGGCCCAGGTTACCTGTGTGTTCACTGGGGCTTCTCTGAGACTCTTGGCCGGGCAGGAGCAGCCAGCAAAACCAGCTCTTCCCTGCTCCAACTCCACTGTCACCAAGCCCTGGAAGAGAGGCTGCAGCTGGCAGGGATGAAGGCTGACACTCTTCCTCATGCACAAGCTGACAACAGCTGGGCACAGAGCAGACTGGACCATGTGTGTGGAAGGAGCCGCTCAGGTCTGAGCACACGGTAGGAAGGAGGAAGTCGAGACTTCACAGGTCATTTAGCGGAAGTGTTGGTTCCAGGGTACAAGTGCAGTTTCAGCTTTAGCAGGCAATTTCGTTTCAATATTTTAGCACATTCTGCAAAGCTGGCATGGTAGTTCATGTGCCCAGGGACAGAAGGATGCAGAGCTGTCTGAACTTGGGGTTGACAATACCCCTTGATGGACGCCGGCTAGAACAGAATGTCTCCCTCCTCAGAGTAAACAGCAAAGGTGGGTTTCTAATCTTTCCCCACCCTGTTAGTGAAATGTGACATAAAAGGAAGCCTCTGTTAGGGACAGGAGATATGAACTGAGGATGAGGGTCAGAGAAGGGAGGAAAAAAGTGTCAACCTGACAAAAGAGGAATAATCAGAAACACAGATGAGGTTCTCAGCTTCGAAGGCACAGAAGCAGGGCCAGGGATATCAGTCCTGATCAAAACAGTGTTCTGAGCAGCTGGGGCGTGCTACTCTCCTTCCAATCCGAGTCCCCTCATTCTCCCAGCTCGCATGCTCTGGCAATCCCAATTGTGGTCTAAGTGTCTTTCCCACATTTTTGCTATGGGAATAGTAAAACACTCCTTGGTTAGCACGTTGCCCATCTGACGCTCCTGGACACCAACACTCTCACACTCCTGCCCATACTGCCACACGGCTCTTCAGCCAGTAGAAATTTATTCCTCTCCCTCAGGAACATGAGCAGTTTAATAAGTGATTTTTAGTTCTGTGGGACATAATACTATACAGAATGTCAGAGGACATTTCAACACAGGCAGGTGGCTACAGACCGCTCCCTCAGGGGAAAATGGTGGTGACCTTGCCCCTTGCTATGCACAGGATGAGCAGCATTGTCTGCACCCAGGAGTTTGTCAGGAATGCAGACTACCCAGTTCCACTCCAGACCTACTACTCAGAACTGCATTTCGACAAGATCCCTAAGTGGTTCTGACACACAGTAAAGTTTGAGAAGCCCTGACTTCTTTTTATCCAGGTCTTGATTTTGCTTATCCTTTGATTCCTCTATTCAAAAAAGAAAAGGTCAGGTCTTTAGAAGACCAATTTTTGCTACTGGCAATCATAGGGAAGCTGATGTATTCATTATTCATTTTTTTCAGTGAGGCTAAAAGGACTGGCAGAGTTTATTCAATGCTCATGGAACCATCATGCCATCACGTATTAAGTGAAAAATCATCATCAACAGAGTTAACAGTAAGAGACCAAAAGGGTGACAGGGCTGTTCATGCTTGTCAATCAAGATCTAACTTTGTATCAAATTTGCCAAATACTGGTGTTGAAAATAGATAGTGGACAGTGCATCTTGGAAAGCATTCTCATAAACAACACAGACACAGGAACTTCAGGATCCTGTGTATGTAAACTGCTCACAGTGAGCACACACATGCCAGACCACAGTGACTGCTTCCCAATGGCAGAGGACACCCAGCCATGCAGGAGGCAGACTGCTCCAATGCCAGGCTGAGAAGCTGCCAAGAGACATTCAGAACCAGAGGAGAGTGCTACACTGATTGTCTGGTGAAGATAGATCATCCCTTATTTTCTTTTTGTTTATTCTTGGATTTAAATTTTTGCTATAGTTACTCAAGTATAAAACGAACCTTAGGAGATTTCATTATCTCACAATGTTTATGAGGGAGATATTTATCAATGGTACTCCCTCATCACCCTGACCCCAAAGCATGCTTAATCCCCATCCACACTGGTTCATTAGTTTCTTCATGTCCAACAACCTAAGGTGAACTTGGGAAGCAAAAGTACAACTAAGGTGATGTAACTGGGTCTCATAACACACTGCACCAGTGATTTCCCACTCATCTTTTTCAAGCCGTATTTTCAGCTTTAATTCATAGCTCAAATTCTCAGTTCTAGTGATGGGGCCTACCCACCAGGGGGAAACTTGTGTTGGCCATATAAGGAGTTGTCTGTAGCATTCTTGGGAACCACCATGCCCTCTTTCCCTAGAAGGCCTAGTGATTCCATGAACTACTTGGCCCCGTGGAGAGCTGCTGGAGTGGCAGCCTGTTCTGGTGTTTGTTAGTATCTTTGTTTTCATTCTTAATTTTTTCATTACAGCA
This sequence comes from Lemur catta, assembly GCF_020740605.2. Lineage (NCBI taxonomy): Eukaryota > Metazoa > Chordata > Mammalia > Primates > Lemuridae > Lemur > Lemur catta. The sequence continues at coordinate 22,810,938 of NC_059129.1, forward strand.
ACTGCTCAAAATAACACAGATGGTCAAAAGGATAAAACTTCACCAGAAGCAACATGCCTCTTGCCAGGATCCCCAAGCTGCTCTACTTGGGCTCAGCAGCGCTGCTCTACGTGCTGTACGATGGCTGGATAGCCTGAGAAACACTTAGGGACACATCTGCTAAGATGCCAATCGATTTGTCTTTGGCTCAACTGTAAGGCCGGTTATAACTGTTCTGCTTTATACTGCTTTCCTAACTGAATTAAACATGCTAAAAAAGGCACATTTATTTGTGGCTGTTATTGGGTCCCCCTCAAATTCATATGCTGAAGCCCTGAACTCTAGTACCTCAGAAAGTGACTGTATTTGGAGATAGAGCCTTTAAAAAGATGATTCAGTTAAAATGAGGCCAGGAGGGTGGACCCTAATACAATCGGATGTCCTTACAAGAAGAGGAAATTTGAACACAAAGAAACACTAGGGAGGTGCACACAGAGAGAAGACCATGTGAGGACACAGCAGGAAGACAGCCATCTGCAAACCAAGGAGAGAAGGCTCACAAGAGATTAACCCTGCTGACAACTTGATCTCAGAATTCCAGCCTCCAGAACTGTAAGAACAGGAAATTCTGTTGTTTAAGCCCCCTAGCTGTGGTATTTTGCTATAGCCGACCGAGCTAACATAGTGTCCTTCACTGATGATCAAGCAGTAGATGGTAGTGGATCTGGAGGAGCCCTGAACCCTTTGTGCACACATGGCATCCTCTGATCGTTGTCATCCGTTGGAGACATCAAGTCATGATTCTGGGGAACAGATGGAAAACAGGCTGTAAAGACTGGGAACAAGTCCCAGAAAACCAAGAGTGCCAGTGATTTATTTTCCATCCAGAAGAGCACATGGCTTCCTGGAAGAAGCTGCCCCTTACATACATGCTTATTTTGGGGAAATGACAATCTTGTAGTTTTATCAGTTGCTTTGGTCTTTAGTAATGTTTGTATCAAATGATCCCACTTTACAAAAATACCAGTTTGGAGAGTTATGCTTGTTAAATTTAATAAAAAGGAGCAAAGCAACCAGCCTTTAGAATAAAACCACGTACATGACGTAGTGCTTGGAGTATGAAGATATAGTTTATTGACAAATTTCAACAGGAGCTGGACTCTCAACTGATGATCTGGGAATAAAGAGGTTTCCAGGGTTCACAAAACATGTTGAATAAAGTTTTTATCTATTTACCTACATTCTCTCGCTCATACCCAACAAAGTTATAACCTAGGTGTGGCTAATTAAATCTATTTCAACACGTACTTACCAAGCAAGCCAGACACTGTGTTGGAAGGTGGAAATAAAACCATGAATGGTACCCTGTCCCTGACTTTCAGAAGATTACAGTCTAGACCAAGAGCTGGAAACTCAAAATGCCCACATGGGAGGCAGATAACAAGCTTAGGAAATGTAACAGCCAAGCATGGTGATTAACAGTTGCCAGGCAGAAATGGGATTCAGTTTGACAGAGCTTTTGATTTATGAGATGCCACAAATCAGGAATTTTATCTCAAATCTGATTTTATGTATAGGTAGCTAACTAAAAGGTTGTTTATAATGTTGGTGAGGATCAAGCAAACCTGGCTATGAGCTGTGTGGGGGTGCATTCGGGTGATCAGTTTACAACCAGGCCGGCACATAACAGATCAGGTCTAAGACTAGGCATAGCAGGCACCAAAGAAGCAATCTGCACCCTGGGCTCTAAGCTAAGATGTGTCCACACATTCATCCAGGGAGCTGCCACCCTCCCTGCCAGTTCCCTGTCACCCTCACCTTCCACCATCCTGGGAGAAGTATTCTACACAGTGTTCCTGTGCCATTAAGAGAATGCTCCATCCCCGTCTCCCTGCCCTCAGGCTCTCCCGAAAAGGTAAGGACAAGATTTCCCGGCTACTATTGCTTAGAAAAGGCCTTCCTGAAGAGGGCTGTCCTTTCACAAACCAGACTTCTGCAGGGAGCAGTAGTGGCCACTCCTCATGACATACGCACTTGTTCATTTGAACAAATGTACGTGCCAGGTCCTGGGCAGGTAGTTAACAGAAGTGGTTTCTGCTCAGGGACTGGCCAGTGCAGTGCAGAGACAAGGAAGAAGTCAGGCCCCACAGTGCTCTCGGTGCTCAAGGCAGGGGTGGGGTGAATTCAGGGAAGGCTGCATGCAGAACAGGGCTGGCTGATTCTTGAAGGGTAAGGAAAGTCATCCAGGAGAGGGTGGAGGTGTAACAAGTAGGGCGTGGAGAAGAAAGCCCGGCTAGTGCACAAGTGCAGGTCATGTATGTCTGGAACAAGCTGAGGGTAGGAGGAAGATGTGCAGTAGAGAAGCCTGTTGAAGCTGACTGCAGCCAGGCCAGATGTACATGGCATCCTACAGAGTGCCCTGAGAACAATGGCGAGCTGCTGGAGGGTCTGAAACAGGAGATCACCCAGTCTAGTTTGTCCTTTAGGAAGATCACGCCAATGCCAGTATGCAGCACAGGACGGGAAGAGAGAAGTCCATAAAGGAGGCTGTTGTCATCCAGGCAGGCAGTGTAAGGCGGAGGATGAACGTGAGTGAGGACTTGCGATTTGCAACAGAATGCTGTGGGGAGGTGGGAGGCCAGAAGCCAAGGCCCTTTGGGGCACAAGGGGCATGCTCCTAGGACACTGCTAAAGGGCCCCACTGGCCAGAGGTGCTTGAGTTTCACTCTGGGTTCTACTGCTTGACCATGGGGAATCCCTCGAATCAGAAAATGTACAAAAATGCCGAGATTTCTGGGGCTGAAGCCCCAGAAACTATGACTTATAGGTGTGTTGTGTGTTAACAAGAGATTTGGCGTAGTGTCTCTCTCTCCACCACTCAAGGTGGGATGGGGACACACACGCACAGCTTGGGCATTCCCACCACTCTATCTTGGACCCCCGAGACCAATGTGTCTGTCCTCCATGACACCAAATGCCCCACCTTCGGGCAGCACTGCATTTGTTCAGCAGCACCACCTGGAGCAGGGAAAGTAGGTTTAATAGCTCAGTGGTTAATGAGATTCTTCTATGAAGCCCTAAAGTGTAAAACATGGCCTCTGCCTACCTGCCTGTCCACTGTCCTGCCTGCCGATGGTAATTACTGTGGCCCTGTCACAGCAGCTGCTGTCCAGGGACAGGCTCAACTGAGGGGTGTGGGCTGGGGATGGCTCTGTGGAGACAGCACAGTAGGACACGATGTGCAGAGTGTAGGGGAGGATGGGTGACAGCACCTGTGGGAACAGAGGCAGACAGATGGGGGACTGGCTTTCTTTGTGACAAAATAAGGAGGAAGGGGCCAGACTAGCAAGAATGACAAAAGCCCAGGGCTCTAAGAGCCACTGCAGGCTCTAATGGGGTGATGTGAAGGTAGGGTGAGGCTGACTTATCCTGAGGCAGTCTGGAGGGAGGAGAGAGGGAGCACAGGAGGCCGAGGCTGAGGCCAAGGCCACGGTCTGGATTGAAGGTCTGAAGAAATTCCTCCAGTTGGCTAGATTCAGAGACCCCCCTCCCCCGCTCCCCCCCACCCCCCCGCCCTCCGTCATCATAGCCTATAAGAAAAGTCAGCTGGGGCCGGGCACGGTGGCTCATGCCTGTAATCCTAGCACTCCGGGAGCCCTAGGCAGGTGGATCATTTGAGCTCAGGAGTTCGAGACCAGCCTGAGCAACAGCGAGACCCCGTCTCTACTAAAAATAGAAAGAAATTATATGGACAACTAGAAATACATACAGAAGAAATCAGCTGGGCATGGTGACGCATGCCTGTAGTCCCAGCTACTTGGGAGGCTGAGGTAGGAGGATCGCTTAAGCCCAGGAGTTTGAGGTTGCTGTGAGCGAGGCTGACGCCACGGCACTCTAGCCTGGGCAACAGAGTGAGACTGTGTCTCAAAAAAAAAAAAAAAAAAAAAAAAAAAAGAAAAGTCAAGTCAGCTGGGCAAGGAATTCTTGGGGAAATTGCCCAAAGAGGAAGTGAGGCTTACTCATTTGTAGCTGCGCAAACCAGGACTCTTTAAAGCCAATATAGATGCAGAATGGTTACTGCCAAAATTGCTGGGAAAAGCAGCCTCAAATGTACCTACAGCAGAACTCCCACAATTTAAAAGGTTAATTTTTTATTTTAAAACAATGACATGGAAAGTAGTAGTGAAAGGTACCACTGACTATGTGTTTGGTGTATGCTAGTTACTGTGCCCGGTGCTTTACAGTCATAAGCTCATTCAATTCTTCTTCTTCTTCTTCTTTTTTTTTTTTTTTTGAGACAGAGTCTCACTCTGTTGCCCAGGGTAGTAGAGTGCCGTGGTGTCAGCCTAGCTCAGACATCTCAAACTCCCGGGCTCAAGCAATCCTTCTGCCTCAGCCTCCTGAGTAGCTGGGACTACAGGCATGTGCCACCATGCCCGGCTAATTTTTTCTATATATTTTTAGTTGTCCAAGTAATTTCTTTCTATTTTTAGTAGAGACGGGGTCTCGCTCTTGCTCAGGCTGGTCTCGAACTTCCGGGCTCAAACGATCCATCCGCCTTGGCCTCCCAGAGTGCTAGTATTATAGGCGTGAGCCACCACACCCAGCCAGCTCATTCAATTCTTAAAGCCTTGCACAGACAGACTGACTCTAGGTTCTAGCACAGACAAAACTCTGAGGCTCTGGAGGAGAGAGATCATGATGCTCATAGTGCCACCTCTATTCAGCTCTTTTCATTCCAAAGAGATTCCTTTCTCTCCAGTTACACACCTCACATTTTTATGCAAACTTTTAACATAAAACACAGCTGACAGTTAAAAGTGCTGACAGCAGGTGCATAAAGTATGACTCCCTGGAATCAAGATGAACCCTACCTACTGGAAGAGCTGCTGGGCTTTCCTGCCAGCAGCCCCTGCAGCCAGTGCTCAGGCTGAGCCGGTGCCCTCTGCTTCCCCACAGCCTCCCATGGGGCTCCTGGCACCCAAATGATGTCTGCACACTGGGAGAGGGCACCGGAGGGACAATATGTACACAATTGGGGAAAGCAGCTGCTGGCCCAAAAAGCTGGTCCCAGCTATGTCTCCATTCTTATGGAATGATGGTATTTCAGGCCGAACAACTGGGAGAAAAAGGCTCATAAACACACAATACAACCTGAGCCATGACATAGAGAAAAGCCACTGGCCTTAGGTTCCAAGCACTTCCCCTCTAGCCATTGTCCCTCGCTAGTATTCAAGGCTGACCCTGGGTCTATGACCAGGTGTGAGTCCAGCTGCAGTGCTCCAAAATGGGACCAGTGAATGCCGGATATAACCTCATCAAAGGCCTATCATTTCCCGCGGGGAGGGGTTATTATTCCTTAAAAACCAAACCAAACCAACCATGTGAAATGACCTTCTTAAGAAGACTACCTACTGGCCTAACCCAAGTAAAATACCACTATAGACCTCACACACTCCACTACTGTTTTTAGGGCACTCTGATGTATGGCTTATATGGGATAGAAAGCAGAAACGATCTTATTTTCTACTGGCATTATTTCTAAACTGTCAAGGTGTTCATTTCAGAGAAAATGCATGACTTAAAGACTGCTCGGCATGTGCTTCTGTGAAATCAGCCCAGGAGCCATTGCTTGTGGTAGTCTTATTTCTGGACATAATATGCTCTGCTGTATGGGTGGTCTGGGCAATGCACTTATGTTCACTAAAGGTGGACGCAAGATAAGTCTTATCCATTGTGGGACAGGACCACTAATCATACAACCATATTCTTTTGGCTTTCTGGCCATTTTCCCAGGCTTTCCCCTATAAAGGAAAAAAAAAAAAAAAAAGGGAAATATAGAGAAAAAGAAAAAGGAATGAAATATAGGATTCAGGCCATGATTTAAAGGCTGCAAATATAGCTTTTGGTAGATTTTAATAATAGCAATCACTTTTTTTTTTTTTTTGAGACAGAATCTCACTCTATTTCCCAGGCTAGAGTGCAGTGGCATCAGCCTACCTCACAGCAACCTCAAATTCCTGGGCTCAAGTGATCCTCCTGTCTCAGCCTCCCGAGTAGCTGGGACTACAGGCATGCACCACCATGCCCGGCTAATTTTTTCTGCGTATATTTTTAGTTGTCCATATAATTTCTATTTTTAGTAGAGATGGGGTCTCACTCTTGCTCAGGCTGGTCTCGAACTCCTGACCTCGAGCGATCCACCCATCTCAGTCTCCCAGAGTGCTAGGATTATAGGTGTGAGCCACCATGCCCAGCCAATAGCAATCACTTACGAAGGCACTGTTCTAAGCATTTTCACATAAGTATTTGACTGTCTGTCTTCTACATGTATGTTAGGATCCTCAGACTGCAAAGAAGCTAGTAAGCACATGTCTGGAACTTGCCATTCACTTGCAGGCAGAGCAGGCCAAGAGCCAGTCAGATGTGTCCCCTTGCAGTCATGGCCTGAGCTTGGTACTCATTCGCTATGGAGAGTCCTGAGAGTGCTGCCCAGGAAAGCCCAGGAAGCAGGGGCTGCCCAGGGCTGTACATACAGAGGCCATTAGAGTAACCGAACTGGAGCCTAGTAAACGCCAGGGGAAGGGGGATACTGAATGTGAAGGAACTGGAAAAGTAGCGTCTTGCTCTCCTCCTGGTTCCCTGTTTGCATACACAGTCCCCAGCCCCGTCCTCACACACCTATACCCTTCACTGGAACACTATCAGGTGACCAGATTGTACAACTGTTCTTGGTGTTCTTTCTACCTTCTCCTGTAACCCTATCTTCATTCTGCTGGTGGAGGTGCACTCTCACTCTGGTTTGCCTGCCACCCTCCTGTTTAGCCAAAGTACAGCTCTATAGGAATCTGCAAACATCCAGGCATGGGCCCAAATCTAGGTTTACTCGTGAGGCTTTGGGGCCCTCTGCTGACTGCCTGCTGTCTGTAACTGTTAGCTCCTCACAAGACAGACAAAACCACCCTGAGAAGTCTTCCCATTTTACTGCCATCTACAAGGCTTTCAATTTATTTTAAACATCCAAGTGCACAGAAATACCCAATACAGCTTTATGGTGTCTGAGCTCCTGCAATGTAAATATTTTATCCACATTTCATAAATAGGATCTGCAGAACATTAAGGCCTGTAGCAGGCCCTAGGAAAGGAACTAACAATCTTCAAGGACAGAACTACATCACTACCCGTCCCCCTCCCCAGCCGATAGAAGAGAAAAAAGAGATTCAGAGAGATTCATGTCACCTTGGCACCACCACATAACCTGGTGGTCAGGAGACTGGCTCTGCGCATGTCTGGGTAGTCCACCATGGTCACCTACTGAATGGTGACCTTGGGGAAATGACCCTACCTCTTCAGTTTCACTGTCTACAGAGGGGGAGCATTTCTTAGGAGGCTGGCACACAGTGGTGACTAGTATATGTCAGCGGCTGCCCTGCCACAGCTGCCATCATGACTGTGCCTCCTGCCCTTCAAACGCAGTTCCAGGAACTCCTGCCCCATGGGCTCTGCAGCAGGAAGATGAGCTGGAGAGGCTGCTCCTCACATAGAAGGTGAGAGAGTGTATTTCTGGACACCAGCTCACCAGGGAACACAGTGAAAGCTGGATTTGGTAATTTAAGAGGAAAATGGAAAGGCAGAGACCTGAGAGAACGCTATGCAAGAAAGGACTGAAACTAGGAGGCCGAGCCCCTGGAGAAGAAGTGGGGGATGGGGCTGGTTTATCAGGTGCCCTCCAACAGCTCTGACCTCCCAGGGACTGGGAATGGCCCTGAGCAGAGCAACAAGGAAATTTATGGAAGCCACAGGTATAGGCTATTTTAAAGATTAAAGTTGTAAAATGTACGCACAGGGAGATTAGATATAGTGGGATGCGTAACAACAACAGCTATCACTTATTGAGTGCTTATGGACTAAACACCTCACTTACCAAGTCGTTTAGTTAGTCCTTCTAACAAATCCTTCAGGAGGGCAAGTGCACCTCCCCGAGTCACAGTGAGGAAGTGTGGTGTGTGTGGGGTGTCCACACAGCTGACGAGTGGTGGGATGAGCATTTGACATGGGTGGCGCGCCTTCAGCCAGGCCCTGCTCTGCTGCCATCTAGCGACACGACTCTGGGCAAATCCGTTAGCCCCAGGGTGGTGCAGAAGAGGGAAACTGTGGCCTGGCCAAGCAGGCAGTAAGAGTGCACCAAGAGTGCACCGAGGAGACAAGTGAAGTGTAACAAGGCTGCTGGTATGTCCAGGAGCACCCAGGCGAAGCTCGTCAGTGGCAGGAGAGCTGACCAGGGAGCCCCTGCACAGACCTCCTTGCCTCGCACCGCTGGGAGCCTAAGTGGTCACCAGATGTGCAATTATTTGTTAAGGCCTTAGCTGTAGGTACGATGGCAACAGACTACAAAAATCAAGCAAGTGAGAGAACATCCCTGTCATAGAATCTGTCAGAGGAATTGTGCTCTTACAGGGAGCAATTAAAAAAAGAAAGAAAGAACACAAGTGAGAGAACGAGCGATCTGTGAGTGCTGGCATTTTTAACTGGTCTCACGGGCATAAGAGTGTCTTTAGAATTGCCCTTGGTAGGACAGCTTGGATCGACAGGGCCAGGCCGTGCCCCTCGTATCCACCTTTCTGCTAAGCTGCCAGAGTCCCAGGGCGGGCGAGCAAGGCGGCTCTGTGTTGCAGCCTGAGAGCCATGGTAAGGACACTGTCTTCAGTGGAGGCGAGGCTCACGCAGGTCCTGGCTGTCTCTTGCCAGGATCATTATTGCCAACTTCTTACAGGTGGCCCTGCCTCTGATCTCTTCTCACCTCAGCCCTTTGTTCAAACTGCCGCCACAAGAAAACTTCTGAAAAACTACACTAGATACATCAGTCTCCTGTTTACGACCCCGGACAGACTTCCTGCTGCTTACAGGACACGTTCTTCACACCAGGGACGTCTCCTTCACGCACGGGCTCTGAAACTTCCAGCCTCCTCATTGCCCTGGAAGCACGCTCTTCTCTACTCTACACCGTGTCCCCTTCTGGACAGCCCCTCCTTGCTCCTCTGCCTCAGCTCCAACAGGAAAGTCACTTCTATGTGGTTCCTCTGACCCCCCAGGCAGAAACAGCAACTCAACTCCTGATCATCACAGAATGCAGCCTGTTCCCCCCGAGCCCAAGTGCCCCGGCCCCAAGGCTCCTCCATGGCAGGGGCCCTGTCTGGCTCTCCCTCCAGCAGGATGGCTCTCTATATGGCAGGCTTGTCCAGCTCATTGGCCACTCCACATTTCCACTCGGATGTCTAAAAGACGTCCTACACAAACGTCTGAAACACAACTGTTGGCCCCTGACCTCTCTATATAGCTGTTCCCAGTCTCCCGTGCATCACTGAAGGACACAACTACCCTCTAGCTGCTCAAGCCACAGAACCCTAATTTCTCCTTCCCCTGTGTTCCTACCGTCCTTTCAGTTCTACCTCCAAAATACACCTCCAACTCACTCATTCCTGTCGGGATCCAGAACTCAGCTCAGATCACCTCTGTACTGGACTGAGGTACAGAGCTTAGATTTTGGTCTTCTTGCCTCCTCTGCCGCCTGCCTGCAAATACGCCAGACCCTCCCCCTCACGGGGGTCTTTGCTCCTGCTGTTCTCCTCACCTGAACGGCTTTGTCCATGGCTCTTGCACGGCTAACGTCTTGCTATGTAACCTGGCCTGGACCTGAAATGCATGTGGTTATTCAGAGACAGTGAAGAGCCAGCTTGGCCATTACCAGTGCCCTAAATATGTCTTTTCTTTCTTTCTTTCTTATTTTTAAAAATTAATTTATTTTTTGCTCTGTTACCCAGGCTGGAGTGCGTGGTGTTAGTATAGCTCACGGCAACCTCAAATTCCTGGGCTCAAGCAATCCTTCTGCCTTAGCCTCCTGAGTAGCTGGGACTACAGGTGTGCCCCACCACGCCCAGCTAAGTTTTTCTATTTTTAGTTGCTTGGCAAATTTTTAAAAAATTATTTTACTAGAGACAGGGTCTTGCTCTTGCTCAGGTTGGTCTCAGACTCGTGAGCTCAAGTGATACTCCTGCCTCAGCCCCCCAGAGTGTTAGGATTACAGGTGTAAGCCACTGCACCCGGCCCTTAAATGTTTCTTGTTACTAACATAGTAATCTACCTTTCCTATCTTAGGAAATCTATGTAGTTATCTGAGGCCAGAATATGAATTCTAATTCTTCTATCATTTACCTGAAGTATTTTAGGAAAAAATGCAAACTACTGTTAGCTTTATTTTGAAAGAGAAAAGTCATCCCTGGCTTTAAACACGTGTCACATTTTACAGCTACGTGAAAACAATTCTGAATTACCAGGTCTCCAGCAGCTTCTACGCTTCTAGGAGGAAATCCTCTAGCCCTGACCCAGTGCACTTCTTCTCCAGTTTATTCAAGGGGTTTTCTCAAAGCCTCAGGAGACCCTCGGCACCAAGGACAGTATCATCCTCCATCCTTCATTAACCCCCACGCTGGTATCAAGGGGCTTTCAACATTCTTTTTGCTCAGGAAGTGTCAATGGCGAGTCCCATTCCTCAGCTTGGGACAGTTTCTGTCTGGTGTGTGGCCTTTCAGTCAGATCTAGGGATCTATCCTAAGGAATAATTCTGAAAAAGAAAAGGTTTTATGTACAAAGCTTTGTACTGCATTAATTGCAATAGCAAAAATTGAAAACACCCTACATTTCCCACTCAGGGGCAAGTATAAGCACACCAATGTACATCTGTTTGATGGAATGACAGCCACACCCATGACAGGTTCAAACTCTTTAAGAAAGCAGAAAGTGCTTATGTCATGCTAAGTTTAAAAAAAAAAGGCAGGACACAACATTGTATGTATGGAATGATTATAACCATATAGTTGTAACAAATTTTTAGCACTAGTAAAAAACCAATGCCAGACCACAAACTAGAGGTGCACCATCACGTGGCAGGAGTGAGGGATGAGGACCAGAGGAATCTGCATGACCCTGAGCAGGTCCTGGCCTCCCTTCTTCATTAAAAAAAGAAAAACAAAGACCTTGCCAGATTTTTATAAAAATTAAATGAGAAAATGTTTGCACTCAATAAATGAAGGCTGATATTTTTCTGCAACAAGCGCCCAGAGATGTCCATATTTGAGGTGCCAGCAGTGTAGACAGACTGTTCAACATATCCTGAGGGGGGTCCTGTATCACCTTCACCCTCTGTGTGGAGAGACCCAGGCCACAGGTATATAGCATCGCAACTTAACCTTAACTTGCTGTACAGATAACACATCCTCTAAGTCCCGTGATGGGAGAGAGGTGCTGGCCTCAATTCTGGCCCTGCCACTCCAAGTGCTCACTTAACCTTACTCAGTGGTGCCATCGAGTAGGAGGAGGACAATGCCACTGCCATGCCCCTGCACCCACCCCAGTTACCATGAGGATTAGGCATCATTTTTAAAGTGCTCATTATAGCAGCAGATAAAACAATTATCACTGGGGAAACGGGGTGGTGGTAGTCAATAAGTGTCTTTGGATAAAACCCATAAAAAGCTCAAGATAAGCTGAGCACAGTTTATGGCCTAGTTACTGTGGCTGTCATCACAGAGCAGAGACAGAAAGAAATGTGTTTTCCAGCTTGCACACTGGATGGGGATGGGCATCACTTTTGTTTGAAACAAAACGTAACATTCTATGACCCGTTAACAGCTGAGTTAAAGGACAAGATCAAAAGTAGATGGGACATGTGAACAAGGCAGCAGCCAATCGATTTGGCTGGCCAGTATCTGGTGCTGTGATGGTGGAACATGTTTCCATAAGCTGGCTTTCTAAGCTAAGCCTCTGCATTAAAAGAAAGAAACTCGAGGTTCACACTCCTCTCAGTTTCTTAGCCATGACCTCCTCCAGGAAGCACCAGCCACTGATCTTACTGGGGCTGGCCAGCACAGTTCAAAGTTTCCTGGGAATCAGGCCTGGCTGATGTCAGGGGCAGCACAGTCCAACCCATGTCAAAGCTCCAATTCCACTCAGGCTATGGTGCCTGTCCCCTTGCTGCTGAGGAAAAGGGACTTTACCGCTATTTTAATAGTGAATTAATAGCTATCCCAATGGGCGCCCAAGCAGTGTCTTTTTAAGGCACCTCACAAATGAGAAGGAAAAACAAAATTTTCTTTTACTTTTGTAAGGTTCTCTCCTCTAGCACACCAAATGATGATGTTCCTGTCTCATGTTTTTGAGCTGGATGAGAGGTCAGTGAAATACTTTATTTCCCCAAGAAGGAAAAGGGTGATTGGGAGTTCCTGGCAGGATGGGTCAGTGGCTTCGGACTGTAGGAGGGCATCAGATTTGAGCAGTGTAATCCTTCAACAACTCAGAGCCCTGTTTCTGCGAAGAACTGGTCTGGTCCAGTCTGGTGCTGAGAAGGTGCCTGGGGATTTCTGTTGATGGAGAGCCGCACTCCAGATGCAGCCAGCTCTTGCTTCCCCCCAACCCCACGTTGTTGCTCCTAGATGCTCATCCCACATTCTGCCTCTTAGAGGAGCCAGATCATGGCAGGAGCATTAACCCTTCAGCTACAGGGCTGCCAGTGGTCATTGTCCCTGCAGATGGGTGCACATGGAAGCAGCTCCACTGGCTGTGGTGGCCAGAGATGGAAAGGAACATAGTGAGCTTGAACAAAGTCGACTCCTCCTCTTTGCGCCAAGGGCTCCTTGATCTCTGTGATTAATGTTAGGGGGCCCCTCCTGGGTCCGGGCTCTGTGGGCCTGTGCCCATTCCACCTCTCCACACAGCCACTGGATCAAAGCCAGGATGAAAGGGAGCACTTTTGAGTCTTTGGGAGAGCAGGGCTATAGAACTCATTCTGTCACGTTATTTTCCTGGATGCTAAGGGATGCAAACTAAACATTACTACTTTGAACACACAGCAAGCTGCAAGGTGAACTTCATAAAGGCGTTTTGACAAGGAACTAATTCTATTACCTTTTCCTCTTTCCTCCCCAAACTGAAAAGACAAAGTGATGAGCTAAAAGTGAGAGGGGAGGGGGTGTAGTGGAGAAGAAAGTAAAAGGCCAAAAGCTGAACCTGACAGAAGTCACGGTTTCGCCCCCTCTCCTCTCACACTCACATCCAAATGGCAAGTCACCAAGGTTGCAAGCGTCTATCTCAGGAGTAATTAAATCAAATTAATCTTGGGAAAAGAGCTTTAAATATTCAAAGCACCATTAATCCTCACGCCTTGTAATTAAATATGTATGTTAAAGCTTAGACAAAAGCAAAACATTTCCAAAATGTGAATTCTTTATATCCAGAGCAATATAATGCATTTCTAAATACTGACCTTGTAGAAACCTATGTAAAAAATTCCACAAAGCACATACTGTGAAAACATGGCAGAAAGAATGCAGATACAATCTTAGCCCATACCGAGCTTTAAAAAATGTGCCTGGATAAACATCTTCACTTTTAAGGCTCCACACAATTTAACCAGTGATGATCTCTGCTTACTTTTTAACTCCTGATCTCTGTCCTTAGGGGCTGAGGGACAGACAGTCCCACACGTACCTTCTGCTGCACTGGGGTTCTCTATTCTATTTAGTTCCTTGTCAAAATGCATGGCTTCGCGTCAATCTTCCAGGGACAACCTTCTCTTTGATGAGTAACCACTAAAGAGACTAGTCAACATATTGTGTGTCCCAGAGGGAAGGTACCTAGCCTTCTCAAGATGGGTGTGCTTCTCAAAACTCTCAAGGAACACTGCTGCTGCCACGTGGCCTCTGTGGGGCTCTCGATGTCTTTGTCAAAGAGTCCACACCTCAGGCAGCCTCACTTGCTTCTCACAACTACTTGGAGGGGGCTGGAACAGAAATGAACATCTTCATTCTCTGATGCAGAAAGTCAGAGTACATGATTTGCTGAGAGTCACACAGTAAGTAGTTTAGAGTCTGAATGTTATCTGATTAAGTGCTGCTGGTCCAAAGCACTAATGTCTTTAGGAAAGAAAGGCTGACACAAGGTAGGCCAAGTCACCCACGATGCGCTCCAGTGATTTGTCTAAGTTGTCTGGCTCCGCTGGAACTGCAGCTATCAACTATTTCTTTAAAAATATGTGAGCTGGGTTTGGAAAACTTGTCAAAGAAGCTTTCAAAGGTAGTGCTATTTGTGGCAATGGAATACTGCCTACAGAAGATCTTAAAAGATAAAAGCTCAAGCCCTGATAATTCTAATTGGATTCATTACCATGGCCAATTGAATGTATTTATCAGAAACATCAGGTTCAAGATCAAAACCTAGAAATTAAAAGAACATGTAGAATTTTTAGAAACCAAAGGAAGAGTCTACTCACATCTAACTCCTGGACAGAGATACTGTAGAAGGACTCATGGACCTACATGAATCTTAAGTTTCTTCTAGGTCCAAAAGTCTGTGATAAGCTCCTCTGCCCCTTGCAAGATTCTGAGGTAAGCAGATCTCATTATAGAGGAGAAAACCAATGCAGAGAAGTGCCTCCACATAATGAGGAAATCAACAACAATAAAAACACCAGTTTTTGTTTACTTTCCAGGCCTCAGAGGAGGCAGAAGATAAATGAATCCCTAAATGTTAAAGGTGCTGAATTTTGTAAACATCGCTTCCTTCAACCCAGGGAGTGAGGTAGGTATCATCACCTCACCATTTTACAGGTGAAGAAACCAATTTCTTGAGAAATTGGAGGACTTGCCTAGATTATGTAGGTTATGCCCAGAATTCTTACTGCCACGCCACCATTAACAGCCTACCACACTCTTTCTTCTGTTTTCTAGCAGGAAAAACCAGCTGTTCTGCCAATTTTATTTTGCTTCACAGAAGGTACTACTACCTTTTGGAAATGAAACTGAGGGGGTGATGAGAGCAGTAAATAAACATGGGACATCGCTGTGCCAAGTCAGGGATTTCTATGGCTGGATGGTGGGAATGCCAGGCTTTCACTTTGCTGTTAAAAGCACAGAACTGTATAAAACTGAAAGCACTTCCAGCAATGAATAGTCTTCTTTCAATGATTTTTATATTGATAGAAAAAGTAGAGTAAAGAGCTATGAAAATATAAGTAGATAGTAAATTAAGTCAAGGTGAAGACTGTACGGAACACAACAGATTCACATATCTGGAAACTGTAAAGGAGGAGCTGATTCATTCCAGACAGACCAAAGTTGGGGGGAAGTGTTAAGCTAAACCTGGATTTATATCCAAAAGTTTAAAAAAATTTTAAACTTTGGTTGACACTGGCGAAAAAAAAATACATGTGCTGTTATGTGCTAAGAAATACAGAAAGGTATAAACAAAGAGTGAAAGCTTCCTTTCTTGTCTCAAAGCCTCCCTTTTAGCAGTTTGTGTTTCCTTCCAGAAAAGTTATGCATGTATTTAACACATATATCCTTCACATTTATATAAAAGGCTCACCCTGCACACACTTTACCTTGCTTTTTTTACTTGACAGTGTATTTCTTGGAAAGACTTCCATATCAGTACATGTAGGTCTATTTTTTTTAGGGAATGGGTTATGCAAAACTTTGTTGGTAACTCTTTTTAGCACTGGGCAATTCTCAGTTCATTTCACTTTCTTATTAATAAAAAGGTTGCTTTTAATAAAGTCTGATATAGAGTCCCAAATGATGGTAACAGCTAACATTACTACGTAGAATATTGTGCTCTTCAACATCAAATTTAAGACCCTGAACTCAAATGTTGATTGAATGAGGGAACAGCAAAAAAAGAAATGTTCAAAATAACTGAATAAAGGAAATACCCCCTTTTGCTCAAGTGGATCTGGGAAGCTTGGGGTATTATTTAGTGCTGCTGTGGCTCCCTCCCTCATGGAAGAACAGGCTGTCAACAGTAGGACACAAACCGATCTCCCACCATGCAGCCCCCCATCAGCACCAGCTAGGCCACCCTGCTGCAGGGCTCGTGCCCTGCCCCCACAGCCTACAGCGGCATTTTGCTCGTGTGTGAGATATGGGAAAAGTGAGAATTTACTTTCAATTTTGATAACCATGACTCACCTCAAGACTCTCTCAACTATGGCCATATTTATAGTATGAAAAAGAAAAATAAAAAGAAAAGAGGAAGGCAGAAGAACATCACAAGACTCAGAGGCAGGGCACCTGGAACCCACATCCTTTGTGCTGTCAAGTGATCAGTAACTCCTCACTTTCTTGAAGCTGTTTTCTTTTCTTTTTTTTTTTTGAGACAGAGTCTTGCTCTGTTGCCTGGGCTAGAGTGCTGTGGCGTCAGCCTGGCTCACAGTGATCCTCCTGCCTCAGCCTCCGGAGTATCTGGGACTACAGGCATGCACCACCATGCCCTGCTAATTTTTTCTAGTTTTATTAGAGAAAGGGTCTCGCTCTTGCCTATTAGACTGGTCTCAAACTCCTGAGCTCAAAGCAATCCTCCTGCCTTGGCCTCCCAGAGTGCTAGGATTACAGGCATAAGCCACCACGCCTGGTCTGAAGCTGTTTTCTTTTAAAGAAAAACCTAGGTTTGTGTCCTTTCAAAATGGTATTTCCTGCTTTTCAACATTTAAAAATACCACTTCAATGTAGTTTTCCTTTTCTCCTGCACTTCCTACAAGTATTTAAAGCATAAGCAGTCTAGTTTCAGGATTATAATTCCAAGATAGTAATTTGCAAAAGATAATTTAGATATGCAAAGTTTAAGAAATGATATGGAGTGGCCAGGAGTAGTGGTGCACGCTTGTAGTCCCAGCTACTTGGGAGGCTGAGGCAGGAGGATTACCTGAGCCTAGGCATCTGAGGCTGTAGTGAGCTATGATCTCACCACTGCACTCCAGCCTGGGAAACAGAGACAGATCCTGTCCCTGGGGAAAAAAAAAAAAAAAAAAAAAAAAAGAAAGGAAAAAAAAAAAGCACAGAGTGGGCAGGTAACCCCTGTCATTTGCAGAGTCCAACTATGTTATATTTTACTTACATCTTTAAAACTTCCCTTTTATTTTTTGTTCCTCTAAAAGACATGGTCAGTATTCCTCAGAAACTGGGTAAGTTTTGATTATTGATCACTTTGTTAAGGTTTCCCAGGTAGTATTAAAGGTCTGGGATGTATCAGTTGCTGTGGCAGAATGAAATTCTCCTCTTCCTGCAGCTACACCACTTA
This sequence comes from Lemur catta, assembly GCF_020740605.2. Lineage (NCBI taxonomy): Eukaryota > Metazoa > Chordata > Mammalia > Primates > Lemuridae > Lemur > Lemur catta. The sequence continues at coordinate 22,828,044 of NC_059129.1, forward strand.
CACTGTGGGAGGAGGGGCTGTCCTCACCCGCCCCAGAAATCTCCCTAGCTCCCACCAACATGTTGACCCAAGTGCCTTCCCTGTATACCTGCAAATACCACACAACCCTACAAACTAAGCAGGGCTGGTATTATTATCCCATTCTACAGAAGAGGAAATGGGTTCACAAAGGTGGTGGGAAGTGCCTGGGGCTAGTGAGAGGCAGAGTTAAGATGTGCACTCTCCTCTGATGATGCTCCTTCAATGCAGCCACCGCTTCTGCCCATACCGCTTGATAGCCCTGATGTCTGGGACGTGCATGTACATGTTCTACCAGGATAGCTCTGTCCCACCAGCCTTATGTCTTCTAATAACACATATGCACACATGTAAAATGTACAATTCCTCAGGAATTGTGGTTTAGGGGCTCGATGAGTAAACTCAGACCTGGAGGTTCGGGGCTCATCCAACCACACACAGCCGAGAGAGGGCTGAAGTGGCCTCTCTGCCACTTGCACTTCGTCTCCTCCTGGCTCACACTGCTTGCTACAAAGGGATCTGTCCTCATGGGGTTGTTCTGTCGTGTTTCAAATTCTGAGAGAAGTGCACCCACTTCTCTAACCATGTGTGTAGACAGCAAGCCCAGGTGACCCATGGGAATAGCATCTCTGCTCCTGCCAGCATGGTGCTCTGCCAGGTCTGCCTGTGGTGATGGAGAGACACCCCACCTGCACTCTGAACACACAGAAGACAGACACTTGCCCTTCTGCCTGACAGTGGTATTTTATTGTTGGGACACTGCCTTGTAACCCACTTTACTCCCTGCTCCTTACTTCTCGGTTATGAGCAGTAATTAGCAATGTCAGTGTTCTCGCTAGATTGCTGCAGGCCCATTAATAATGCAAGTGCAGGAGCAGGATGAATGCATAAGTGTACAGAGAGGTTTCAAGGTTAAAAGCAGTAATGGAGAGAGCTATGATGGGGCGGAGGCGGGGAGGTGGTGCTGGTGTTGGTAGAAGAGAAGTGTGTGTATGTTGTGTGTGTGTGTGTGTGTGTGTGTGTGTGTGTGTGTGAGAGAGAGAGAGAGAGAGAGAGAGAGAGAGAGAGAGAGAGAGAGAGAGAGAGACAGAAAGAGAATAAGAGAGAGAATATAAGACTATTCTTTAAAACGCCCAGCTTCCCTTTAGGGGCAATATGTACGGCAAGGAACAACTTACTGTCCTCAATCAAGCAAAGTACAGCTTTCTCCCTATCTGGACTGGACACATGTCCCTAGCCACCTGGCAGGGCAGAACATCAGTACTAACTCTATGACACCAGAGAGTTACTAGTGTATGAAATTGAGGTCAGAGGAAACTACACCAGTATCTTTCAAACATATTTTTGATGTTTTAAATGACTTCCCTTATAAAAGGCAATGCCTGCTTGTTCAGCACAACTTCCCACTTAATGCTCTTACAGAGAAAGACAAGACAAGCAATGCAGAACAGACTCTGGATCTGGCAGCCAGGCACTTCTTAAGTGGCAGAGATAGAGACTTTATATTGTTGTAACTGCCTCCACATCTCTACAAATCTCCATGTTTTCAAGGAGGGATTTCAAAAGCTACAATTTCCAACATCTCTACACGGAGTTTTGCTGAAAAACTGAATGACAGCACATAAGCCTGCAAATTATGCCTGGAAAAGGCTCAGTTAGGGCTATTTGAAAAATATTTGCCTAGGAGATGTAAGGGGGCTATGATTTGAGGCCGACGGCCAAATTCTTTAGCTGTTTGAATCTGCACTGCCTCCTAAGCAGAGAAAGATTTGCCAGGAAACCTTTTACTTGTTCCTCACATACCAAAAATGAGTTGTTTTACATACCAGGAAAGTAACAACTTTATAGGTTGGTTTCACAACTCAAACCAGACATTTTAAAAACTGGTCATGGCAACACTTGGTGAATCAGAACCTATCCATACTTGTTAGTCAGACACGGTCTCTGTGGGAAAAAGAAGCAGTCGGAAGCAGTCTTGCATCCTAATTACTAAAAGCTGTATTTATTCCCGTGGGGCTCTGACTCGTGGTCCAAGGTTTTCTCACTGGTTGCATCCTGTCCAGCAGTGCCTGAGCTTGTGCTGGAAACAGGGCTCGTGCAGAAAGGCAGGCAAGAAGGCAGAGTTGCTGAGTTCCAGCTTTTTCCACTTACCACAAAACCCCATCACCTCACCTACAACCTGAGGCAAAGCTCTCCTTTTTAGGTGGTAAAATAAGCCCTCACAAGGGACCAGGAGAATTAGCTATGAGTTTGAAAATATACAAGCATACTGTAATAACTACATTTCTATTTTCCAAATTCTCTTGAAACAAACAAAACAAAATCCTTTTACTTTAAAGTTTAAATATGACTGGGTTAATGAAAATGGGTGTAATTCTTTTTTTACTGAAAAGGTAATACTTGCACACTCCTCCTCCCCTAATCCTCAGTGAGCATCCCCAAAAGTGATTCCCTGCTACCGACTTCTCACCTATCCTTCCAAAGTGATTTTTTATGTCTATGTCAGCAAACATACTGTCTGTCCCCTTGCCACTGAAAACCCAAATGTGAGCACACTATACCTACTGCTCTACATCCTGGAGACGGCACCATATCTGCACAACTGGATCCATGTCATTTCTTTTTAATGCTATGGTGCATGCCAGGGATTGGAAAACAATAGCTTGTGGTCCAAATCTGGCCTGTTGCTGATTTTTGTAAATATAATTATACTGGGACATAGCCACGTTCACTTGTTTACATATTGTCTATAGTTACTTTCATGCTACAAAGGCAGTTGGGTAGCTGGGACAGAGACCATGTGGTCTGCAAAGCTCAAGATATTTACTGTCTTACCTTTTATAGAAAAGAGTTCGCTGACCCTGGTGTGTGACACTCAACAGAGGTACCAGAATGTATTTAACCTGATCCTTGTTGATGGACATTCAAGTGGAAAATAGATATCCTTAGGAATAAAATTAAATTCCTTATGTGTTGAGAAGCCTTAGGATGGATGCAGAAGGAAAGAGCAGGAACTAGCTAGGAAGAAGTCGGCAGGAAGAAACCAAGCTCAAAGGGAGAACTTCGGAGGGAGCTACAACCTCCCCAAGTGTCACTTCCTCTTTTTAGAGGAAGTAAGAAGGGAACTGTAGGCCTTTTGACAAGAGGAAATTCCCTTTTGCTATATCGAAGCTACTCCCTGTGTTTGTGTTTTTCTAAAGTTAGGCAAGACTGCCCGAAGCATACTGTGACCAAATTAGGAAGCAAGTAGGCTGATGTCTCTGAGCTGGTCACCACACGACCAGGACGCCCAGGCATGCACAGACAGTGATGGATGGGGAGGAGAGACTCTCAGGCCAAGAAGGAAATGCTATTTGCTCGAAAAATCAGCCTTAAAAATTACGTTGAATGCAAACTAGTAATTGTTCTGTAAGACTTGCTGTTGCTAAAAAACCAAGGGCTTCCAAGGTTTCCGCAAGCAAAGAACATGTGAGAAGCTGTGAGACAAATGCTTCTGGGCATCGTCTGTTTATTCCAAGGGCAGTGAAGGTCTTGAGAAGTACCAGGGAAATTAGATCAATTAGCTCTTTGCTAGATTAAGATACTCAATTTTATACTGTTGAGAAAAAAAGAATCTAGAAAGCCCTTACTAAAAAAAAGAGTTCTGTAAACTTTCTGTTTTAAGACTGCCTACCCAATTTCTTTACTTGGGTAGAAAAAACCAGTAGGGTCTAGGTACGCAATGCTTGAATCATTCACACTGAGTCTGCCCCAGCCATTTCTACTCAGTGATATTTTCTTTTAGGAATGATTTCTTCTGACCCAATGAGCTCAGAATCCATTCTGACCACCAGCACTATCTGGGTAATAACATTTAACCTTGAAAATCCTTGCTTTCCTCCCAAATCTTCAGATCAGCTACATTCTTGGACATAGTTTTTATTCCTTCAGGAATGTGCTCAGTTCAGTTCCAGCATCCACTATGAAACGAGATGCGCAGTTAGAGTTAAGGTAAGTTTAAGTGACAAAACAAATCTCAGTTCTTCTTTACAGAAAAACCTCCAAGGGAGTTAGCAAAAGGATGGGAAGCTCAGTGTGAGGACCCCCTCTCCCAGAGCAAGGATCTGCATGGTGGCCAGCCGTGGAAACAGTATTCTTTCTGTGGCTCTGTTAGGTTAGGTTGGGTTGGTACCCTGGCCCCTCTGAAATGGTGTGTGGTGCAGGAACTCTGGAGCTGATGTCTCAAAGCGCTCTAAATGTTGTCAAAATAGCTAAGCGTTTGCTTATTAACAACTCCTGTATTGATTCTGAACATTTATTTGCAATCACCTAAAGGACCCATGAATTTTACAGATAACACTATAAAGACGATCTACTTTCCAAAAGACCCTGGTTGAGTGACATACAAACCTATCAATTAAAAATTGTATTTATATTAGCCAAGGTTTCTGCGGCTCACCTTTAACTGAGCCAAACTGTACACTAATGGATCACTGGGGACATACATGGGTTAGAGAGCTATCCCTGTACCCAAAGGCCATATATAACCAAAAGACAGAAGCTTGATTTCTTTAAGCTGCATGAACCTGGCACTTAATCTCTTCATGGTTTTGTTCATATGCACAACAGTGTCTGGGTTATATGATCTCCCAGGTCCCCCTTTTAAATCTAACATCTATAATTACGAAGCAAGAGAACAAAATGTCAATAATACAGAACCACCTGGGCAGACTGAGTACAGCTCTTTGGAACAGGGCTTGAGCCAAAAATTCATGTGTCCTACTAGCGACAGAGATGAAAACGACACTCCAGCCTGTCCTGACCTCACATTTCCCAGTCTGGAGGCTTGGTAGAGGTGCCACATCACCTTCCTCTCCTGTTCTTACTGCTGCTGCCGCCCCGGAGCCTGGACTAAGCGAGGCCCTGGGCTCAGGGCAGGCACAGCTGCACCTGCTGCGGAGTGTCTCTCCCTGCCCGTCTTCGGCTTTCTCCCTGCAGTGCAGAAGGCACTACAGCTATAGACAAGTTTCATTGTCCTTTTATGGTAGAAAAATGAATTGCTTGCCCAGCAGTGGAGCTGAGAGAGATGACAGAACGGAAAGTTGTTATTTGTTGTGGTTTTGGCAGCCACAGAATAGAGTGTTCTCCCCGCAGCCACCCTTGGATGGACGGTGCACACCAGGCATTTACAGAGGGAAAAGCAAAAACACCCAGCCAAACTGCTCCCAGATGCATTCTCCCACCGCCTTGCCTGTGAATGGATGTGTTTATTTATGAACAGTGTTAAGCCTTATTTCGTGGAAATGCACTTTTTACAAAACAAGGTATCAAAAGGCCACTTGTGTTCCTCTGAAGGACCTAAGCAGAGGTGCCCCAGAAAACACAGTTCCAATCAGAAGCCATCCAAGGAACAGACTTCATTCCTTGTACAACGAGGATGTAGGGCTGGGGCTGGGCAGGGAGGTGACCCCACATGAAGAAGGGGCTGTGGCTTTCTCAGCACAAGCCTTGACCCCTGTCTCCTGCAAGGTATGGAAGGACAGGAAAGCAGCCACCAACTCCTGATAAACACATCCCCCGAAAAAACACACTAACATCCATGGCCCTTAACAGCAGTTGGTACCACAGGGCTGTAAATTGTTTGCATTTCTGTCAGGAGGCCCAAGGAAAAAAAGCAGGCCTCCCAGCAGCTGGGAAAACATGTTGCAAAAGGAGAATTAAGTAATTCTCTCTATGCTCATCACAGTTAAAGAAATTAAGCTTATCTGAGTGAGAGAAATTAAGCTTATCCAACATGCTTTCAGCTGGAAAACAAGCCTTTTAAAACGAGTGGGGGAAAAAAACGTGATGGTTACACGGTTTCTTCCATATTTAAAGGACTCGAGACTGGGGAAAAAAATACGCTGGCCAGTGGGACAGTAGCAAAGCAGTCAGTGCCAAACGATCTGCTCCAGGGATGGCCACACCACAGGCAGGAGGAGCAATGCCTGGGGGCAGCCCCTGGACACGTGCCCAAGACTGAGGGCTGCCAATGGCTTTCTCCCCTCTACCTGCTTCCTTGCCTCCACCAGGCCTTGTGGAAAATAGGAGAAATAATCCCAGCAATTACTTGCAGCATTACACCAAATGGCTTTATACCAAGGGGCTGGAGGGTTTGTCAGCTGAGGACTGGCCCCAGGTTACTACAAATGACTCATCAGGATAACTCCAGGATAACTCAGTTGACAAGGCGTTCCATCTCCCCTAACCGTCTCTATCTGATCTCTCCCTCCCTCTCACTCCCTTTCATGACTCTTCAAGGTTCACCCTCCCCCAAACAGTGTGAGAGGGTTAAGCCTCCAATAGCTCCCTGGGGTCTCTGGAATCCAATTCACCCTCCTTGTTCTGCACTGCAAAGCCCTCTACAGGCCTATTTATCTTCTTTCTAGTCTCACTTCCTTCTGCCCTGTTCATACCTGTCTACCGAGTGACCCTTCACACAGCTCTGCTCATGTCATTTCTTAGCCCTGGAGTGAAACTCTTCCTATCTCCACCACTTAGATCCCACTAGGGCCAGTCAGGCCAAGACCCATCTCATTCATGCAAGGACTTCCTCATCACGCCAAACCCAAGTGACCTTCTCTTCAGATTCCCAATATCACTCTCTCACCAACTAATTGTCGGCAGAGTACACCTACCCCTACCCCTGGATTGTAGGTGAAGGCTGTGGCTGCCCTTTTTATTCCTTCTGGCATAGCAATGCCCAATAAACATCTGCTGAATGAATGAACATGCTCCCACCAAAGCGGAGCCAGCCTGTCTCTGCACAAGATGCTGAGGGTGGCAGAGGATCATGCTCCAGAGGGCAGAAAAGTGCCAGGGAGGGTGAGGGGCAAAACTCTCACTGGTTTCTTCTCCATTCTAGCTGGGCAAAGGCTTTTAAAAATTTTTAGTATTTTAGAGACAGAGTCTCACTACGTTGCCCAGGCTGGCCTTTAGTTTCTGGGCTCAAGTGATCCTCCCACCTTGGCCTCCTAAGTAGCTGGGACTAAGGGCAAAGGTTTTGATGAAGTGAGTCCAGAGAGAGAATGTAGGGGAGGGAGGAAGAACCTGCACCGCAGTCAGAGCCATGGTGACAGAGTGCAGGAAGCTCACCTGGAGAAAAGGTATAAGTAAGGAAGAGGAGGTCAGGTCACAGTGAGCGTTGGCCTTGAGGATGAAAAGTAAGTTTTCATGGGAGGTGAGAAGGCCTTGGAGCTAAGAGGGCTGTGCTAACAGGAGATGTTTTTAGCAGCAAACTCTGACAGCGGAGGGGAGAGGAAGGCAAAAGGACAAGTGTAGTCAAAGACAATAGAAGAAAACACCGCGATCTATTTCACCCTCTTTGGGCTAGAATCTGGACCAGCTTCTCAGACATAGGCAGCTTTTGAAACTTAAAATGCTTTTCATATGAACCTCTGCTGGGAAATAAAACGGAAAAAAAACAATGCTTTTATGAGGCCACAGGGATCTGATGGGAGAAAACTCCCTCAGTGTGTTTCTTCTTGAAAAACAAATCCAATCCCATTTTAAGACCTTTGGTTTTCTAGAAATCATAGATTTTGGGCTAGAGGGACACTCAAAAGGTCATCTGTGCTCTCTTCTGGTCCGAGGCTGGACTGCAGGTGTGCATGTCATCTTAGGGAAGGGACAGTCAGTTGTAGGTGGTACAGGAGCCTCTGAAGGATGAGGCTCTCTGTGCAGGACCCCGGGCTTTCTGGGAACCCATTGTACTGTTACAATAAAGCCTAGTGAGCTATTAATATCTTGGATTCTTTATAGGTAGTTTAGGTCTGTTTTCCTAGGGAAGTTGGAAAATACCAGTTCCCCATCTCTTATACAGAAGAATCTTGTACAAACAGAGACACTACATAAATGCAGCCTTCTCTCCTCCAAGATGAATAGTCTTTAAGCTTCTCACAAATAGCTGTTGACATTTTCCTGTTAGGTTACAAATTTTCCTCATCTCTTAAAAAAGTGACCAAGCTGCAAAACAGAACATTTGAATAAGGGTCTTTCCAGCTCCCAAGAATGATGTACCCTCAAAGTAGCAACACAAAGCAGATAAGAGCACAGATATAGCTAAAGTCAGACAGACCTAGATGTCTTTATTTGGTGTTTTTTTAAAACTGACTTTTTATTATACAAGATTTTAAACGTATACAAAAGTAGATAATAAAAAAGAACCCCACGCACCCATCACTCATGTTTAATAATTACCAACTCATGGGCAATCCTAGCTTAGCTATATCCTACCCACGTTTCCACCCCCTCCTCCAGTATAATTTTGAACCAAATCCCAGATTACACATCATTTCATTTATAAATATTTCAGTTTGTATCTCCAGAAGATAACGATGCTAAAAACTAATCAGAAGCCCTTGATTTGACTCCTGATGCTGTCATCTGCTAGCTGTGTGACTTTGAACAGATAAGGAGTATAAAGGCCCTAAAACCCAGCAAGAGTTTTAGTAGCAGGTACCCAGACCTCAGCCTGTTTTAACTAATAATATGATGCCAAACTCCCAACTCAAAAGGCCCTCACTATAGTTACTCTGATTATCTGCTAGCAGAGCACACTAGCCTTTGGTGTGCTCCTCATCCATGACCTCAGCGGAATGGACTTTGTTTCTCATCACTGCTCTGCGTTACCAAGGTTATTTGGAGTCCATCATCTCAGGGGACATTAGCATGGAGTGCAGACACAGAGCACACAACTGTTATTTAGCTTCAAAAGGGATGGCAGGGCCTGGTGCCACAGCCAGTTACACTGGGCCTGGGTGGCTGATCGCAGTTGGAATGATGTAGCAGACACAGACATGCATTTTCTAACTATGGTCTGTGGGAAGGCCATGTGGCCTTTGGGGACTAGGGAGGTGACAGAGACCCTCTGTATTCTCTGTATCTGTGTCTCAAAGTCAGGGAGGACATGAAGACTAAAAGGCCATTTACATTTCTCGGCTACCAAACTGCATTTGGAAAATGACCTTGAATTCAACAGAAGGAATTTCACCCAATGGCAGCCGTAGCCTAGGGTTGGCTCTCATTTTGCTCAATGTGCTGAACATTCCTCTTTGCTACTATTTCCCTTCTCCACATTCCTCTGCCCTGACACAGACACCCACAGGGACAGAGGGTGTTTTCATGCTTGTGGTATTACCATAGCAACAATTTCTCTTCTACCTGGAAGGCTGGAAACCCTGCAGCGCTCTGTGCTGAGAATGCAAAGAGGAACACACTATCGCTCTGCACTTCAACACACCAAGTCGCATACACATACACACAGCCCTTTCTCAAGGACATTGCAATGAGATCACTAAAACAAACAAGGATGCTGACACCTGGTAACACAATTCGCATAAAGACAACAAGGAGGCAAGTCATTCTTTACAGAAAAGATACTTTGTTGGTACCGATTCTTGAGGGATTTTTAATGTGAAATTTCCAAAATGCATCTCTCCTTTGATGAGGCCACAGGCATAGAAAAATGCCATGACATTATTTCAGCAAAACATACAAAGGGACTAAAATGGCGTGTGGTTTCTAGAAAGAGAGCCACTTGAAGCTTGTGATCCCCACATGGTTTGCAGATAGGATTAGGCTGTGATAAGCCTGATATGCAATGGCTGACGGGTGGCCACAAAAACCATGAAAAAGGTCAAAGTTTCTATTTTAATACAGTGTCCATACAAACTTGTTAAAATCCACAGAAAGTCTTTTTCTATAAGTATTATACACAGCATTCTTTAGTAGAGACCAAAAACAAAAAAGACAAGTAGTTATGTCCTTATACACAAGCTCTGACCTGCAGGCTGCCTGCTGCTGAGGGTAGGTGGGGTGGCCAGGACTCTGGGTAAAGGTCAGTGCCCTCCCAATAAGAAACAAACAAACAAAAAAAACCATGACCAACGAGTCATGGAGACAAACCATGGATTTTTATCTCTATTTTGTGACTAATTCAGAGTTCTCTAGCAAACTGTACTGTCATCTTTGTTTCTAAGCCCTTTCTACATTCATCTCTTTGAATGTTGTCCCCTGAGATTCCAATCCTTCTGGGTAGAGACAAGAAATCAACGCAAAACCCAAGAGGGTCACAGCAGTGCTGTGGACAGAAGAACACAGGTCCCAGCAACAACAGTGCTAGCAGGCCTCCAGCAGCCTTCTTTAGGACACAGTTCTCCCCAGGGTCACACAGGGCCCTTCTCTGAACTTGAACAATGTGGGCTAAAGGAGAGTTGTCATTTCTTTTCTTTTTTTTTTGACAGGGTCTTTCTCTGTCACTCAGGCTGGAGTACAGACAGGTCTTGCTATGTTGCTCAGGCTGGTTTTGAACTCCTGGCCTCAAGTGATCCTCCTGCCTCACCCTCCCAAAGTGCTAGGATTATAGGAGCGAGCCACTGTGCCCAGCCGGAGAGCTGTCACTTTGTATAGAATATATTGGTTAGCAAAAAATTAGCTTTAAAAATCTATCCCTTTACATTGAAGCACACCGGGGAACTAGAAAGAAAAGAGCTTTTTGAGTACATGATTTGAAAAACTAAGGTAAATGAGTTCTCTTTTGCTTCCCTGATGGGATTTACATCTGCCCACTTTAGGGGAACTCCATACTCTTGTGTGGCAGATTTCACACAAGTGGAAGAAGTTCCTCCTTTCTAGGATTTCCCGTTATCACCCGAGCCTGCACCACACCTGCATATCCTGGCAGCATCAGTCCCCACTTTCCTCACACAGTGGCTACTGGGTGCCGGACTGGACACTTCACCCACAAGCTGCCATTTTCTTTTCACAAAAGCTCTACAAGGTAGGTACAACTGTTCTCATCTTATGGATAAAGAAAATGTGGCTCAGGAAAATGATGCATCCACTCTAGGTCGCAAAGCCAGGAAGTGGAGGAGCTGGAACTAAAGCACAAGCAGATTTCATGTCAAAATCTCTTGCCTTAACCACCACGCTGTACTGCTTCCTCTGCTGCGTGCAGGTGCCAGCCACGCATCTCACTGACATTCACAGCCTCATGGCACCAACACAGCCTGGGCACAGAGCTGCACATCAGTGAACCCTCCTCACGTAATAGTCTTCAAAAGAACTCTTAAAACAGATAGCTAAGAAAGCTCAGCAAGAGGACCTGTCCTGGACAATGCTGACAAGGGAGAAACACAACGCCTCTTCCCCTGAGTAGAACAGGAGTTCTGCGATTTGTCTCCCGAGGAGGTGGTAAATTAATCATCTATGGCAGCTACATGGAGTGAGAAAGAAGCATCAAGGTGTTGTCTGGGGAGCAAGGCAGAGTTAAGTCCATTTTCTGGGGATCAGGGAAGTCAGCAACACCTCAGGCCCCAGGTTCTTAGAGTCCACAGTGACGCTGAGCCTGTCTAGACTTCCTACTTCCTTGGCTCTGAATCTCGGTCAGGTTGATACGTGTTCCACTACCTGCCGGAAATCAGCAGTCCGCCTCTGGGAGATTTTCGAGGGGAGAAAACTGAGGGGCAGCCCTGCAGAGGGAGTGGAATGGCAGCATGGTCCATGCCCACTCACAGTCCCCGGCCTCCTTAAAGGCAGGCCAAGGGGGAGAGGCAGCTGCTGCTACCTTTCTGTGCCTGATATCAAGGGATAAAATGGATTAAATACAGGAATGAAAACTACTTCTGTAGGGCCAAGGGGAAACAAAAGTAAGATTTTTATTCATATTGATGTTTTAGTTTAACACATTTTTATCTTTCCCTATTTTGGATTATCCTTCTCCCTTTTAAATAACCACCGCAAACAGCAGCAAATATGGTATTTATCTGACTTTTAATAGGAAGGCAGAGTGGGAAGAGGGGCAAGTAACATTCACATTTTGTTTTTATTCTTAAAAAGAAACCCACAAACACACACCTGCTGAAATGGCCAGGTTTTCTACCTCTGTTTAATGGGCTAAGATGTCACGTAAAAGAGAAAGTGCTTGTGTGTGTAATTATCGACCAAAGAAATCTGTGATGAACAGATGTACTATGCTGTTTACAACAGGGAGTTTTAAAAGTGGAAATGGACAAAAATACTAAGATGCAAACAAAGTTAAAACTGTGAAACCTCCTTGCAACACCACCAGCTCGCTCAATGCTTGATGGAAGGATGGCTCACAAGGATGGTGATTGGGATCCACTCTGGGATCATGTTTTGGGGTAGGGAGGCTTCCCTTTGGGTCCTCAGCTCCACGATTTACCATCACCTAACTTCAAGCTTCAGTGCCCACTTCACAGGGTTGCTGTGAGGACAACATGAGCTGAGAGCTCTCCCAGCCACTCTACACGACGTACCTGCAAGAGAGCACTACTCCTGCGGCCTAAGCCTGATGCTCTTCAGCTGATGCTCTTCAGCGGGACTTACTCTGGGCTCTGAAGGAAGGAAGTGACTCACCTGGACAGGAGCAGGGGCGGGCCACATTCCATCATGAGGAAATCTTACGCCACCCTCCTTCTTTGTTGACTGGTATTATGCAGCATGGACTTCCACTCCAGTAAAGGAGCCCTCATTTGTGGGTTTAAAAATCTTTTTGTCACCCAGACATTTTGTTCTTGTCAACGTTACTTCCTGAATAAGGATCCTCCCTGATAGCGGGAACAAGAGGCCCAAGCTTCATTCATCTCCACATAAATGTGAAGGCCTGTGATCAGCACAGGAGTCAGCTGACTGGCTGGGCCCCAAATTAGAGTGCTGTTAATAAGTACCAACCATCCGCCATCACAGCTGGAGCTGCCCTGGCACTGATAGCTGGTTCACACTCATTTACATTCTCTTCACGCAGCTATGCAGTTACTGTAGGCGGCTGCAGATGCCTGTTTTTTAACCAACAAACTGGTTCATTGCAGATGTGAATTTTGGTTCTATTTCACTGCTGTAAAGTTAATAACACGGAATGCTACAAAGGATAGCATGAGACCTGGACAGGGTATAATAAGATAACCAGCATAGAGAGCTGGCTGGTGAGAAAGGATAAATAAAACAAACACAAGTGACATCCGGTAAAGACAGGTTATACAACCACACTCACACTCTCAGGTTCCACTAAAAGATTCCAAACCAGATGTTCCTCACAGTTATTCTGACTGAATTCTTTCCACCTGATGGTCTCTTTTCCTTACCACTTGCTTAATGGGTATTCCGAAACCTCTACATTGTGGCCTTGGCTAATTTTCCAGAAAGCTCTACTTATATATCTCTCAGCTTAAAGAGCAAAGTTATGGCTCTAGAAAGGCTGAAAGAGATTCAACAGGGAAATTTCTGACCCTAAGGATAAATATTCCAGAACCATCGCTTTCAAATCTCTTTTTATCTAACACTCTTCAGTCCCTAACCAAATACATGCAATTCATTCCTAAAAGTAGCACACTCAAAACAAACTGATGAATTCTTTATCTGAGAACACCCAAGGGAGCTGAGAACCTTGACAAAAGCATTCCATCATATCAATGAAACAAAGACTCTCTCCATTTCATCAAAGATACAGTGTCTTATTCTTCAGGGATTCCAGGCATTCAAGTCCTCCTCCAGATAATGCATTAAAATAAATGCCTCATCTCAGAGCGACAAGTTCCTGGAAATCCAACTGGAGTTTATATTACTGGCAAAGACACTGCAATGAGAAAGCAGACGCCCTCAATCTCACACAGGCCAAAATTAGCTTGTGGCTCATTTCTTAAACATTAGGGGGCCCTTGGGATTAACAGTTGGTTTAGCCATCTTGCTGAAGAGAAAGGTCATCGGGGAATTTGCACAAGTGAAAAAGGTAAAAGCATATGCTCTAATACATTGACATTCTTTGATGTTAAATTCTGAATGCATGTAGTGGTTTGCTTTAGTATTAAGCCTAAAAGAATTGTGTCAATTCTGATTACAAGACTGTTCTGCTGACACATACTCTGGAAACACCCGAAAACCTTTTCTTCATGGAGCGTCAGTGCCCCCTAGTGGCAACTCATTCCATAGCTCACAAATAGGACCGAGTGTAAGCTCTACTTTCTCATCCAAAGGACGGTGGGGGCTTTCTCTGCATTCTGCTGGGCTAGCTGACCCAATTCTACCAGGCTGTCACTGCCTCGAGTCCCCATGTGACATTTTTTACTTTATTTTCCACCATGAGCCAAACACCTACAGACCTTACCCTAACAATAGAAAGGGAGACTAGAATGTGAGTGCTATTACCTGCAAATGAAAGGCAAGTTCTGAAGTACACTGTAATCAATAATGTTTTGTGATGCATTTTCACTGCAAAACAACGATGAGGGGCATAAAAAGACCTGAGTAAATGGAAAGACACACTTTGAACTTAGCATGACACAACATTTCTAAGGTAATAATCTTGCTGGGAACCTTGTCCTCCATCTGTTTCCTTTCACCGCTTCTTAGTTCAGACTCCAAAATCTTTCTCCAGCCTCGATCTCTCCATGTATTCCTGACCCTAGTTATTTACCAAATATTTGCTGAACACCTACTATGTGCTAGGCATTTGGAAAACATGTACATAGTGGATACATACACCCTAAAAACTTAACATGTCCAAAACAAAATTAATTTTCTTCCCTCCTGATGTCTTTTTGATTCTATTTCCATTTCATGAACAGCATCATCAATTACATAGTGGCCCAAACCAGAGAAGCCCATGAAGCTTCTGGCAGAACTTCTCTCCACCTTCACACTCAGCATTATCTCTTTCTAATCCTGCATCTTTCAAATCTGCTCCTTCTTTCCTCCTCCGTAGTCAGTCAGGATGTGCTAGGTTAAGCTGTGGGAACTAGCTCAAAACAAACTTATTTCTCACTCATGTTGCATGTTCACCTTAGCAGAGGGAAAAGAAAATGAACCGTATGCCCTTTTTAAAAAAATTGTAAAAACATGTAATGTGAAATCCACCCTATTAACAAATTTTATTAACAAATGTACAATATTGCTAACCCATAAGCAAAATGTTGTACAGCAGATCTCTAGAACTTTTCATCTTATGTGACTGAAACTACCCGTTGCACAGCAACTCCCCATTTCCCTCTTCTCCCAATCCCTGGAAACCACCACTCTATTTTCTGCTTCCATGAATTTGACTACTTTAGATACTGCACGTAAGTGGAATCATGCAACAGTTGTTCTTCATGTATCACAACGTCAAGGTTCATCTATGCTGTGGCATGACAGAATTGCCTTTTTTAAGGCTGAATAATATCCTATTGTACATATACATCACATTTTAACCACTGATCTACTGACGAAGATTTAAGTTATTTCCATCTTGTGGTTGTTATGAATGATGCTACAATGGACATGGGAACATGTTTTTTGAGATCCTTTCTTGAAGGATTTCAATTCCTTTCCATAGGCTGCCTTTTCACTTTGTTGACAACTTCTTAGTTTGATGTAGTTATTTTTCTTAATTTCCTTTTATAGATTGTTCATTGTTAGTGTATAGAAACACAAATGATTTTTGTATGTTGATTTTATATTCTGCAACTTTGCTGATAAGTTTATTAGTTTTTTTTTTTTGAGGAGAAGAAAATGGGAGTTTATTAATTTGCTGGCAAATGCCATGGTCCTCATCATAAGCAGAAATACAGAGCTTTTAAAGGGAGGGTACTCAGTTCCAGGCTATTGCCAAACTGTAGTCCATGATTCTGATATGTCCCATCTCCAGTGAAGACAAGCTCATGACCTCCACCCTGACCTCAGCTGGGACAGTTCCACTTAGCCATGTCCTGTGGCACAAAGAACAAACGACACTCCCTCCCTCCCCCGGGCAGGGATGCAGGTTTCAACTTTCAAGAATAGTGGGGTGGTTTTAAAGAGACAGCTTGTAATACACTTTGCCCTTTATGGAGGCCATTCCCTCATTACATATTCCCCACTGTCAATTTTACCCTTCCAAATCTATGGGAGGAGGCGTGACGTAGTCACCAAACTGCTTCCTGCTGCATTGGGGTTATGTCTTAGATGGAAGGTTTGTACTTATTTGTGCCATTGTAAAGCTTTGGCAGTAGATTTACAAAAATAAATAATGTATACCAGGTGGAAAAGTCATAAGCAATAACTAGAACAGTGAGGACTGACAAGACAAAATGGAGGATACCTGATAAGAGAGATTTTATCCCGCTTGGTATTAATATTTAAGACACCAGTAGGACCATGGATCCTTCCTGTCACCTTGCACATAATGTCTAATACATGGTTGGTAAGAAACATGGGACCTCTTAGCACAGGGTATTAGTTATCCCTTGTCAGTGCTCCAAGAGACTGGCTTCTGCAAATTCAGAAATCATATACAGGAATACTTGCACCAAACAAGGTTTAGGATGACAAACCCAGCAGCAAGACAGATCAGCAGAAGAGGCGATAGCCAGAATTTATTAGTTCTAACAGGTTTTTAATGGAAATTTTAGAGTTTCCTACATATAATATCATGTCATCTGTAAACTACTTACTCCTTTTTGATAAGGATGACTTTTATTTCTTTTGCTTGCCTAATTATTCTAGTGAGGGCTTCTAGTACCATGCAGAAGTGGCAAAAGTGGGTAGCCTTGATTTGTTCCTGATATTAATAGAAAAGCTTTTCAATGTGTTTAATTTTAACGTATTTGTGAATTTTCCTGTTTTCCTGCTGTTTATGATTTCTAGTTTCATTCCTTTATGGTCAGAAAAGATATTGGTATGATTTTGATATTAAATTTGTTAAGACATTGTGACTTATTCTCTATCCTGAAATATTTGCATGTGCACTAGAGAAAAATGTGTTTCTGCTCCTGTTGGGTAGAATGTTCTGTGTATCTCTGTTAGGTCTACTTGGTCTACAGCATTGTTAAAGTCAGCTATTTCCCTATTAATCTTCGGTCTGGTTGTTCTATTCATTACTGAAAGCAGAGTACTGAAATCTCCTACTATTTTTCTACTGCTATTTGTTTCTCCCTTCAGTTTTGTCAATGTTTGCCTCATGTATTTGAGTACACTGATGTTGGGTACATATAGAGTCCTCTACTTATTTGTTTAAATATTTACCTACCAACAGGCTTTATAATTTTACATGCTTTCATGTTGTTATCTAGGATATTTCTGTCTCAACTTGAAGACATTCTTTAGCATTTCTTGTAAGGCAGATAGAGTGATGATGAACTCCCTCAGCTTTTATTTATGGGAATATATTAATTTCTCCTTTACTTTTGAAGAACAGTTTTGCCAAATACTGTTTTTGGTTGGCAAGTTTTTACCACCCCACTCCCTTCTGGTGTGTAAGGTTTCTGTTGAGAAATCTGCTGATAATCTTATGGGAACTCCCTTGTACACGAGAAGTCATTTTTCTTTTGCTGCTTTCAAAATTCTGTCTCTGACTTCTGACAATTTGATCACGTGTCTTGGTGTAGTCTTCTTTGGGTTCATTTTAGTTGGGGTCTGCTGGATTTCTTGAATCTGAATGTTCATTTCATTCCCCAGATTTGGGAAGTTTACAGCCATTCTTTCTTTCTTTTTTTTTTTTTTTTTTGAGACAGAGTCTCACTCTGTTGCCTGGGCTAGAGTGCTGTGGCGTTAGCTCACAGCAACCTCAAACTCTTGGGCTCAAGCAATCCTACTGCCTCAGCCTCCCAAGTAGCTGGGACTACAGGCATGCGCCACCATGCCCAGCTAATTTTTTCTATATATTTCTAGTTGTCTGGTTAATTTCTTTCTATTTTTTTAGTAGAGACGGGGTCCCGCTCTTGCTCAGGCTGGTCTTGAACTCCTGACCTGGAGCTATCCTTCCGCCTCAGCTTCCCAGAGTGCTAGGATTACAGACGTGAGCCACAGTGCCCGGCCTCCATTATTTCTTCAAATAATTTTTCTACCCCCTTCTCTCTCTCTTCTCCTTCTGACACTATCATAATGTGCATATTGGTCTGGTAAGTTTCCTAGGCTTTTTAAAAATCACTCTTCATTCTTCTTTTTGCTTCTCTAACTGGATAATTTTAAAAGACCTCTCTTCAAGTTTGCTGGTTCTTTCTTCTGCTTGATCAAGTCTGCTGTTGAATCCTAGTGAGTTTTTCAAGTTACTGTAATCTTAAATTTGAAAATTTGGTTCTAATTATTTTCTATCTCTTTGTTGATGTTCTCATCTTGTTCGTGCATCATTTTCCTGAGCTCCATGAACATCTTTATGAAGGTGCTTTCGAACTTCTTGTCAGGTAATTCCTACATCTCCATTTCTTTAGAGTAGGTGTCTGGAAATTTATTTTGTTCATTTGGTTGGGCCATTTTCCTTGTTTCTTTGTGTGCCTTGTTACTTTGTGTTGGTACCTGTACATTTGAAAAAGTACCCACATTTCCCAGTCTTTACAGATTGGTTTGGTACAGGGAAAGACTTTTACCAATCTGTCTGAGAGATTCTGGAGGCCTCTCAAACCTTTTCTGTGTATGCGTCTTCTCTGAATTTGTACGTATAAATTCCCAATTAAAGAGGGTTTGCAAAGATTTTGTTTTGTATCTTTTTTAGGAACTTGCAACCTCTTGTTTCTCCTACCATCTGTCTGAGGTACTGCAGGCTCTCTGGAGCTGCTGCCAAGTCACCCAGCTCTTTTTTGGTCTCAGCAGCTCCCAGATATCTAGAGTACATTGGGTCCCGTCAGCATGCTGAGTTGGGTGAAACTAGTCCTGTAGGCAGCCCCTTGAGAAGCCCAAATGCTGCAAAGATGTTCTAATCTTCCCTTCCTCCCTACCTGAGAAACCTTTGAGGTGTACTGGGCTTTATCCACTGAACTGTAGGTCCTCTGGAGCAGCACAACCCACCTAGCTTTCTTTCGTTCTTGGCAGCCCCAGGCATCTAGAACATGCCAGGTCTCATCAGCACTCCGACTTAGGTAAAACAGAAACCAGAATCTTGGGCAGGCTCCTGAAAACCTAGAATGCTAGACTCATCCTCCAACTTTTCCCCTCCCTGGGGAAAAGCAGGGAGTTGGGATTTTTCTCCTGTTTGTTCTGAGCTGGGGGAGGGAAATGGAGAGTTAGTTTGTGCTAGTTCCACCACAGCATTTGTTCTCAGTGCCCTTCTATCCTGTTAGACAAGACAGAAACTAGTCCCTTGGATAGCCCCCTGAAAAATATGAATGTTAGATATATGTTCCAGCCTTCTTTTACCCTCCCCAGGGAGATGTCAGGAATTGGGAGTTTCCTCCCAATCAATTGTGCTGTGCCAGGGGGAGGAGCTCTAAAGAGCAAATGTCATTAGTTCTCCTATTGGTTTTGTGCTCATATAAGGCACAGGAGCCTTTTAACTGGTTTCTGGATTTCTTACAAAGAGAAATGGTCCATATATTGTTGTTGAATTGGTGTCTCCATGGGAGGAGGAGGGACTGGAGCTCCCTATTCTGCCATCTTGCTAAGAGCACCTCAAATCATATGCCTTTATGGCTTTTTCTGTAAGCAACCTCCTTACTCACACTCACACTTCATTGGCCAAAAGAAGCTACATGGCCACCTCTAAGTTCGGCAGGGCATGGATATTCCTCCCACAGACACAAAGTTCCTGCCTGGGATCTTAAGGGCCTCTGGGAAGCTTCTGTTAACATCCCAAGTTGATGTTCTCAATACACTCACTGGACGCTGTTCAGTCTTATGTGTACCCTCAGATTGCTTCTGAATATCTTCAGACAACAATGCCCCCCTCCCTTCTCTTTGGCTTTTGTGAACTAAAATAAAATCCTAAGCCCCTCACTGACTGAACAGACCCAGCTCTTGGCCAAGGGGACTCCAGAGAAAACTTAAAAGTAAGTTCCCAGCCATGATGGGATGGGAGGTCAGACATGCCTCATTATACCTTGCTAATGGCCATCAGGCTTTTTCCCTAAGAGTTAAACAGAAACCAATCTTGTGATCCACACCACCAACCATGGAGTGGTTTTATCTACTACAGTCTATGTAGTATACGCAGAGAGGGTTTTTGTGTCCTTGCTTCACCTTTTGACATAAGAGAGCCGCCATTTTCTGAACATGGACCCCATAAAAGCACATAAAGCTCGACTGCGCATGCACATGGTTCTCTTTTCGTAAATATTCATGACTCCTTCCATAGCTTATTAAATATGTATTTTTGGCCATATTGCCCAGTATAAATTCCTGTTCCCATTGTCCCTGCCTTGAAGCACATGTTCTGGCTCCTGGCCAAGGCTCTGCTTCTCAGCCTGTTGGAATGGCCACCTACAAGCTGCAACCCTTTATAAGAAATAAAAGCTCTCTTTTCCAAATTTATGAACCTCATCATTTTCTTCATTAACAGTTTTTAAATGAGCACTTTCACTGGCAGACTTAATTTGGAACCATACCAGGAAATGTAGTTCCTAGCTCTTTTTTAGCAATTCACGGAGACCCCAGAGGAGGTGGCAGTGATGTACACTCCTCACCTGGACTCCTCAACAGCCAAACAGAACTTCCTGATATTTTACCTCTCCCTGTACCTCAGAATGCTGCATGGCAGTGCCCCTACCCAGCTTATGAGCCTCCTTGACACTTTTGGTACCAGTAGGTGTCCAGGCTGCCGCTGCTTCCTGGGCCTACAACATTTCTCCATCTTCACTCTATCACTTACCCTTTCCTTCCCTTGGCTACTTCCCCCTTACTCTCTGTATCTTAGCTCAGGCATTACCTTCCCAAGCATTCCAGTACCTGACACACTGGAAGCACACAGGGGACAGTCTGTTACTCTACTTTCTTAGTTCTAAGATGCTAGAGGCTGTTGGGACAATTGTTATAGCAACAGCCTAGGTGTGGACAAATTATTAAATGGCTACATCAGTTTTAAGAATACATCCAGATTTCATATAGAAATATTAAAGTTAAAAACAAAAGGAATAAAATTTTGGTCCATTAGTTTAGTTTCTTCTTCCTTCTCCAAACTCTACCTTACTTTCTTCACTCTCTCCAAGGTAGAGCTATTGCAATGTTCAACTCTAATCACAGTTTTAGAAAAATGGCTTCAAACATATTTGTCTAGGTGGATGTTAAGATTCACTAAAAAACTCTAAGTGACTTATAAATATTAATAGTTGAGAAAATTTAAAACATTCTTAGTTCACAGAGTAGGAGCATAATTAAAGAGAAGAAAGATCTGCAACAGTGAGGTGCCTAGATAGTTCTGGTTTCATCTGATATAGTCAGGAGGTAAACAGTCAAATAAATAACCTACCAGATATGACAGAGATGCCACCATTATGCCCAGTTCTTTAATCAAAGAAGTGTTGCTTGGACTTTGAAAATGACAAAAAGTGAGAGAGAGAGTGTGTGTCCTTATAAGAATATGACATAAAACAGGAATGTAGAGCTTTGTAACTGGAATTCCACAAGTGGTCTCTATCTCTGTAACCAGAGATCACAACCATCATTCACAAAGTACCAACCTTCATTTGCTTTCAAAAAAGAGAGCACTCAAATCCTTCTCAAGTATCAGCAAGCAGATAAACAGCAGATATTTGGGCCACCAGAGTAGCCCATGATACCATAATTCAAATACATAGCTAGAAAAAAATTCGCCACCCTACCTTTCGGCAGCGAGGATTAGGACAACTGAACCTCTTCACATCACTGTCCAACAGTGCAGGAAAGCTACAGGAGGGGCACCTAGAGTCAAACCAGTAGAAGGAATATTACTTGAAATATTAAAGACTGATCTGGTTCACACTAAGATGGGAGTTCTGTGCTGGACAGTCACATTGCTTTTTACTCCTTCACTTTCATTAAAACATAGATTGAGCTTCTTTTTTGTGCCGGCTCTTTCCAGGAAACACAGGCAGCATTCTAGGTCCTCACTCTGAATAAACCATTCAATAAACACTTCCCAACCTTAATGAGAACTCCTTGCACATGCCAATTTTCCTCCAACCCAGGGTGCAATGATCGTACCTATGGGCCACAAGATTAGGAGGTGCCAAGGAACGCAGATAAAAATTTGAGCTGCAGATTTTTCCATTAGTAAAACTAATAGACTATCTTATTTCTCAGCAAGAAATGTCAAAAAAAATCTGGAAGATATAGCTTTGTTACAAAATTTCCATCATCTGATGAAAGTGCTGAGGCAGTCTTCACAATGGGGAATGAGGTGACAGGTAACAGCTTCTGACTCTGAGAACTAACCTGACAAGCTCATCTGCGTAGGCTGCAGCAACTTCTTCCTCGGCTTTTCGCTCATAGTATTTACACAGGATGGTCTGGGGAAGCACCTTCTCCAGTTCACTGGTGGGGAATGAACATGTGCAGCTGCCTTCCATGCAGCTGAGCTCTGACTAGAATGATAAAGTAAGTAGGCAAAGAAAAAAGAAAAGAAAATTCAATCAAATTTATAGAAAAACAAAAAGTGTCACTAGTTAAATGCATCTTTTGATGGGAGGCAAATAAATAGTGGCTAAAAATACAGACTTTGAGATGGCAGAGTAAAGATCTCTCTGCCTCCTCTTCTCCAAGAAATCACACTTAAATCAAGGAAACCATGAAACAAAAATCACAAAGTCCATCTTTGATACCACTAGAGGACCTCTATAAGCCCAAATCACAATCCATGAAGATGGAAAGTGGATGGAGGAAGGGAAAATGGCTTAGCAGACTAGAGAAAGAAGGCCACAGCTCAGTGTCTGAAAAGGAGATGCTGATATGAATGAAGCAAGTTGCTTCCAGCTACAAATCTTGGAAAGCTGGACACCCCTGGAAGGCAGAGCTGAGTGTTGGGGAGGGGGCAGGGACAGATAGGAAAAAACTGAAAACAGTTTTTCAGCCTCTAGTTCCTACAGACTCTGAGTGGAAGGAAGGAGGAAGGTATCGTGAATAGCTGGACCAGAAGGTTCTGGCCGGGAACTAGTCATAGAGAAAGGCAGAGCTGAGGTGTGGCCTGAAGTCAGGGCTTGAAATGCAGTCGGCATAGTGAAGAGGGACTTCTCCAGCTCTTTCCTCCCATTCAGCTCCAGAATGTTGGAAGATGGGTTTATACCTGCTAGGCAGGAGGTACACTGATTCGCCCCCAGGAAAAAGACCTAGTATCATTTAGGGTTCATCATACAAAAACTAACTGGCTATTTATTTAGGCACCTAGAGTCAAACTCACCAGTCTAAAAGCCCCACTACTCAAACAGCTTCCAAATGGCTCCTTAATATGAACAAAAATGTCAGACATCTGAGGAGCACTTCCAACAGGAAAGACATCAAAGAAAACAAACAGAAACATCTTAAAAATAACAGTAGCTAAATTTATGAAGCATTTACTGTGCATCTAACAATACGTTCTTTAAACTCATCTCATTTAATTTTCATAGCAATGATTATTTCCAATTTACAGAGGAGGAAACTGAGGCTTGAGGAACTGAACTAATTTGCTCAAGGTCACAGAGCAGCTAAGTAGGGAGCCAAAGGTCCAATGCATTTCGCTTGACTCCAAAGGTCGTACTCGTTGAAAAAAAAAAAAAACCAAAACTTTTTTATTTTACAATAACATTAGGCTTTTTAAAAGTCGCAAAAATAGTTGAGTTTCTGTATCTTCCTCACCTAGCTTCCTCTCATGTTAACATCTTATGTTACCATAGAGTATTTAACCAAACTAGATAATTAACAGTGGTGCAATACTATTAACTGAACCACAGCCTTTATTTGGATTTTACCAGGTTTTCCACTAATGTCCTTTTTCTGGTCCAGGATCCCATACGGTATCTATTAATAGTTGTCATGTCTCCTTAGTTTCCTCCAACCTGTGAGTACCTCAGTGCTTCTTTTTATAACCTTGATACTTCTAAAAAGTAAAGGTCAGTAATTTTGTATAATGTTTCTTAATCTGGATTTGTCTCATGATTACAATGAAATTAGGCATTTTTGGCAAGTTCTTAATTCACCACCAGGGAGTATGTGATGTTGATGTGTCTTTTGACTGGTGATGTTAAAAAGGCCATGTTCTTAATCACTGCATTAGTTTTCTATTGGTGCTGGAACAAAATACTACAGACTTACTGGTATGACACAATAAAAAATTCCTCTCCATGTTGTGTTATGCTGATGTCAAGAGAAACTGGCTCTGGACAGAGAAATATGATCTTGTGTAAAATAGTTATTTTAATATGTACATATTTTAATCCAACTATAAAAATCCATTTAAAAATTTGTAAAACAAATACTCATGTACTCTCATACATTCAAATAGGTTGCAAGGTTGTTTCTTTTTGAGTTCATCCTTCATTTTGATTATGAACAGGAAGATGAGTAATGAAATTGGTGCTCTTGGGGAGCTAGGCAAAGGGGCATGGAAGAATTCTACCATTTCCTGAAAAGAAATCTCACATGACTGGAACCAATAAAATCACAACAAAATCAGGTAATGCACACATAAGCATATCAGCAGAATGCCACTTGACCCCAGAAGAGGCACTTCCACAAGGCATTTACGCTCGTCTATCAACATCTCCTCAGACTCTGAATGTTTCCTATGTGTGGACATATTACATAGTTCTTACCTTTCCAGATCCAAAGACTGCCTCTTGGGCATATCTGATGAGACATTCTTTGCAGAACAAGTGGGCATCTGCACACTGCGTCAGCTCCTCGAATGGAAATTCCCCATAGCAGCAGCGGCATTCAATCAACTGGCCATCCTGCAGGCCATCAGAGACAAACATGAAATGTCCTACGCTCAAGCAGAGAAGGAGTCTTGTTTCATATCCTCATATCCAGACCCTCCCCTCCCCACACCACACACATATTCTGAGGTAAAAAGCAACCCACAGGGGCCGTAAAACAATGACAAGCTGTTTTCTGCTATATAAATGTAGCTCAAGATGCTAGCACAATATTAATCTAAAGCTAAAGACACTGAGCTTTTGTGTTTTGTTGTTGCTGTTTTTGTTTTGAGACAGAGTCTTGCTCTGTTACCCAGGTTGGAGTGCAGTGGCATGATCATCGTTCACTGCAGCCTTGAACTACTGGGCTCAAGCGATCCTCCTGAATAGCTGGGACTGCAGGCATGCCACCACGCCCAGCAAATTTTTAAATTTTTTTTTTTTTTGTAGAGACAGGGTCTCGATAAGTTACACAGGCTGGTCTTGAACTCTTGGCCTCGAGTAATCCTCCTGCCTTGACCTCCCAAATGCTGGGATTACAGGCGTGAGCTACTGTACCTGGCCTTTTTAATATCTTTGAGAGTAATTACTTATATAAAGTTATCATATTCATCAATTCCATGGCACGAAAGGAACTGTAACATCCATAATCAGAGGCTACCCTGATTATAAAAAGCAGGGGTAAGTGGTATGAAAGACGTTATCCAAAAAGCTTTTGAAAGTTGGAGTTTTTCCTTTTTGTCTTAAGAAAGGAGTGTAAGGGGGTTGTATCCCAGCTCAAGCTTTATCTTAAGGCACTACTGAAGCTAACTAAATCAGCAACCTCAAGTAAGGTACCAGGACATTTACTCCTTTTATTAAGTACAGTGATTGATCCAATTATCAACCATTCTTACCCATGTTAGAAAAGGTCTATGTAAACACGCAAATCTCATACAGAAACCCACCTCGCCCTCAGGTTAGACATCTCTCTTCCTTTTAAATCCAAAGTGACATCTAAGTTCTAAATTTTCCTCTAAGAGCCTATCTGATGGATTTCAGGTAATGTTTTTTAACAGGAACATCTATTATTAGCTTCCTTTCAATTCTGATTCAGTCTAGTATTAAGAGTGACTATACTAGTTCATGTATCTGACTGTAACTTTGCTGAACCGCAAAATCCGCAGGTAGACAGGTTATACAAAAACAAATTTGCCATCAAAATGCTGAGGAAATGTGCTATGAGAAAACAGCCCATGAAAATAAGCAGAATAAAGAAATAAGGTGAAATTTCAAACTACCTTTTGATATTGTTCTTCATTCATCTGCAAGGCAAGTAAAAAGTCTTCATGCTGAGAAACCAGAAAAGCATACATTCAGATACAAATTTAGCAAAGAGGACACTAACCATTTAGTATTTATTTCCGTAAACATAATTATTAACAGTCATCTCTTCAGTTACATAGGTTAGTAGTTTAAAAAAATTACCTGTGAATAAATTCAAAATGGATCAGAGAGCTAAATATAAAAAAGGAAACCATTCAAGTAGAAAATATGGAAAAATCTGCCTTAAATCTGACTCAGAATGTAGAATGAATAAGGGAAAAGACTAACACATAAAACACTTTTGAACAGCAAAGAATAGCATAAGCAAACAAAAGATCAAATGAGTAAAAACCAAGTTTAACAACAGACTCCACTGCTGAGGCTGTGGGGTGACAGGCAGTCTTGCACATCCTCGGTGAGAACATGAAACAGTACAACAACCATGAGCGAGGCGAACCTGGCACAGGTTCATTAATGCCTCTTACAGGAGTCTAGCCCAAAGATGCCCTGGAGTAGAAGTATGAAATGATGTGTATAAAAACTTATTTGTCATGGCACTATTTATAACAGAAAAAAACCTGGATACAACCCTGAATGTCCATCAATAAGCTCTGTCAGTAAATAAACTCTGGTATTGCATCCAATGGTATATTAGCCAGTTTCAAAAAGGAAAGAGGAAAATGTCTACGGATTGCTGTGGAGGTACTGCCAGGATGCACTGTTAGTGAAAAAAGCAAGTGCAGAAGAGTATGCTACCTTTTGGGTAAGAAAGAGGGGAAAATAAAAATACATACACATATTTACTTTTGCATAAAATAAGGAAGGATAAATCAAAAATTAGTAACAATGGTTATATATAGGAAGGGAAAGGGCAGAAGTTAGGCCCCTCTGAACATTCCTTATTTTATAGTTTTGACCTTGGAACTAAAAATATTTTATAAAATTAAATAAAAACAGGCCGGGCGCAGTGGCTCACGCCTGTAATCCTATCCCTCTGGGAGGCTGAGGCGGGTGGATCGCTCAAGGTCAGCAGTTCGAGACCAGCCTGAGCGAGACCTCGTCTCTGCTAAAAATAGAAAGAAATTATCTGGCCAACTAAAAATATATATAGAAAAAATTAGCTGGGCATGGCGGCGCATGCCTGTAGTCCCTGCTACTCTGGAGGCTGAGGCAGTAGGATCGCTTAAGCCCAGGAGTTTGAGGTTGCTGTGAGCTAGGCTGACGCCATGGCACTCACTCTAGCCCGGGCAACAGAGTGAGACTCTGTCTCAAAATATAAATAAATAAATAAATACAAACAAAAAACCAACTCTCTGAAAGTTGAAAATAAACAGAAACAAGTGAAAACTGTTTATCAAGTTAATGGCATAACTAGACTTCAAGTGACTTTAAAATAAAACTTTTTTTTTTTAAGACAGGGTCTCACTCTGTCACCCTGGCTAGAAACCAGGCATGATCATAGCTCAGTTCAACCTCGAACTGCTGGGCTTAAGTGATCCTCCAGCCTCAGCCTCCCAAATTGCTGGGACTATAGATATGTGCCACCAAAAATGTAAATATTTTGATTTTGTATTTTTAAGCTGATATAATCTGACAAGAATTATGTTAAGTCCCAGGATTTTTAGCATAAGAAATATAAACATAAAATGGAAGATGTTAAGTAAAAAAACCTGTAAACCAAGTTGAAACAGTTATCTCAGCATGAATTTCCACAAAGAAAATAAAGCACCTTGGAGAAACTGCTGATTCCAGGTGTGGGTCAGAGACAGATGAACTAAAATCCACCCACCAATTTGCCAATGCTTTAAGTACTTTTATGATGAGATCAATAGTGATATAAACGAATAAAATTCTGTGATGGGTGGATCAAGAAAACAACTTCCCTAAAATTCTAATTTCTGCTTGAGATCTACAATTTTTCTTTTCTCAGCTCCTCCTGGAGAGATCTAAAATTTTATCATTGGTCACAAATAATGACTTTGTTCATTTTTGAGAAAATGTCTGCCAAATACCTAATTTTGAATAATCATAGTTTTTGTCAGTCATTTTTAAAAGTAAAAATGGTGTTCTGTGAAAAAAAAAAAGTGGCTAATTCAGCTGCTTGGGACTCAATCACACAAGTACTTTTCCTTGATACAAGCTTCACATCATTTTGTATGCAACACAATCACTTCATGCACAGTTCCTATTTTGTCACATACAATATTGAAAAGATGTTTTCAAGGCTCAAAATTGACTAAAATGATTTTTACTGCTTTATCAAAGACATTTTCAGGTGAAACTGGCATTTCTTAAAAATTTGAGTGGCATGGTAGTGAAGAAAATAATGATTATAGTTTTGTACCATTGGCCCAATTCATGCTAAGGTACCACTGCTTTTGCTCTATTGGTACAAACTCTGTAGAGTGAAAAAAAGCAAATACAACTGACCCTTGACCAATGCAGGTTTGAAATGCATGGGTCCACTTACACTTGGATTTTCTTCCACCTCTGCCACCCCTGAGAAAGCCAGCTCAACCCTTTTTCCTCCTCCTCCACCTACTCAACATGAAGACACTGAGGATAAAGACCTTTAGGATGATCCACTTCCACTTAAAGAATAGTAAACACATTTTCTCTTTCTTATGATTTTAACATTTTCTTTTCTCTAGCTTACTTTATTCTAAAAATGCCATGTATAATACATATAAAATATGTGTTAATCCAGTGGTCCCCAACCTTTTTGGCACCAGAGACCGGTTTCATGGAAGACAATTTTTCCACAGAAGGGTGGGGTGGAGCTCAGGCAGTGATGCGAGGGATCGGGAGTGGCTATAAATACAGACGAAGCTTCACTTGCTTGCCTGGTGCTCAACTCCTACTGTGTGGTCCAGTTCCTAAGTTTCATGAAGACAATTTTTCTACTGATGGTGGGGTGGGGTTGGGTGGAGCTCTTCGGCCTGGTTCCTAACAGGCCACTGTGGCCAGGGGTTTGGGGACCTCAGTGTTAATCAACTGTGTTATCTGTAAGGCTCCCAGGAACAATATACTAATAGTAGCTAAGTTTTGGGTCAGTCAAAAGTTTTACTTGGATTTTCAACTGTGTGGAGGTTGGTACTCCTAACCTCCATGTTACTCAAGGGCTGACTATAATGTCTTAGCATCATTTTAAGATATGACCTCACAGACCCCTCCCCACCAAAGAGTCTTGTGGAACCCAGGTATCTGTGGGCCGCACTTTAAGAGCTGCTAATTTGTATTAATCCCTAACAGCAAACCAGAATCCCAGAAACACATTCCAAGACCACAGCGCATCTTCCTACCTCTGCCATCTCTTTGATTTTCTGCTCATAGAACTCCTGCTCTTGTTGCACAGCTGGAAGGAGGGCACGTCGGTCATAGGACCTACAATGTCGCCGCTTATTTTCCAGAAAGAACATCCTCTTTTCTATTTTTATGTCACCTAGAAGATATATGACAATGCAAAATCATACAGACAATTGTTTGCTAGGAATCTAGGCCAGCCATTTCAAGTCTTCTGTGGCTTTGTCCCCCACCTATTCGTGGCGGTTTGTTCTTTATGACTTCTGTAACGTATTCTATCATCTGGGAAGACTGGGTTCTGGAATCTATCGTGCACCCTTTTGACTCCTCACCCAGTTATGCTCCAATTGGAGAGCCTTTCCTATCCTGTCAGTATTGCACTGTGTGAATATACCACAATTATTTACCCACTTTACCTAAGGACTTTTGGGTTTACTGTTTGGGGTTATCATGAATAAGGCTACTTATAGCTGTTTATGTATCTGTCTGCAATTCAGGTGGGAACTGCTGGATCATGAGATATGTTTACTTTTAGCTTAGAAAATAATGCTAGTTTTCCAAAGTGGTTGAACCAATTTACACCCTCCCTCCACCAGCAATGTATGTGAGCTCCATTCACTCTACATCCTTACCAACACCTGGTAGCATCAGCTTTTAATTTGAGCCATTCTGGTAGGTGCAAATATACTGTATGAATGCTTTTGGATCTTTTATTTTGAAAATCTTCAAATATACAAAAAGTTGAAAGAGTAGTACCTAGAATCACCACAATGAATAACATTAGAATAAAAGATGGCAGAATAACAAATATGCAATTGGTCTGTTTAGATTTTGTATTTCTTTTGTTGATTTGGTAATCTGTTTTCAGGAAAACCATTCTATCCAGATTTTTCAATTACTCACAAGTCTGTTGTTGGTAATCTCTTTTGATTTTAACCATATTTACTGTATCTGGTTCCTGATACATTTTATTTTTATTCTCCTTTTCTCTTGTTCATTCTTGCTAGATTTTTTTTTTTCTTTTAGAAATGGTGTCTCGCTATATCACCCAGGGTGGAGTGCAGTGGCATGATCATTGCTCACTGCAATCTCAAACTCCTGGGCTCAAGTGATCTTCCTGCCTCAGCCTCTAGAGTTCCTGGGACTACAGGTGCATTTCACCATGCCTGGCTAATTTTTTTTTTTTTTTTGGTAGAGATAGGGGTCTTGCTATGTTGCTTAGGCTGGTCTTGAACTCCTGGCCTCAAGAGATCCTCCTGCCTCAGGCTCCCAAAGAGCCAGGATCGCTAGGTTTTTTAAAATTTAAAATTTTTATTCAGAAAACCAGTTTTTGATATTAGGAGAGTAACAAAGCAGTGTTAAGAGGGTAGGCTTTGAAACCAGATTGCCAAGGTTGGAATCCTAGCTCAGCTACTCACTAGCTGTGTAACATTTGGCAAGTTATTTAATTTCCCTGTGCTTCAGTTTCTTATCTGTAAAATGATAATAATGGCACATATATCTCATAAGGGTATTTGAAGTATAAATGAATTAATCCACATAAAGTGCTTAGGAAAGTGCCTGGTACATACTAAGTGCTCAATAAATGTTAATTACTATCATTATCATTTCCATTTAACTTTCAAAAAATCATTTTTGCCCTTTATTATTTCTTCTTTTGTCTTTACTCAGTTCTTTTTCTGGCTTATCAAGTTAAAATATTAACATTTACTTTTACTACTTTATTTTAAAAATAAACGCAATAGGGTGCAATGGTATGCACCTATAATCCGAGCTATTCAAGAGGCTGAGGCAGGAGGATCACTTGAGCCCAGGAGTTCAAGTCTAGCCTGGGCAACACAGTGAGACCTTGGTCTCCAAAAAAATAAAAAAAAAAATAATTAAGTGCAATTAAGTCTAAAAATTTCCCTGTAACTTCTTTTCCTGCATCCTATGACCTGTGATATGTATTTTTTAAAATTAAACCTTTTATTATTAATTTTTTAAAAATTGAAGATTCACATGCAGTAACAAATAGAAATCTTGTGTATCCCTTATTTAGTTTCCCCCAATGGTAGCATCTTGCAAAACTATGGTACAATGTCACAAGCAGGACACTTAAAGTGACAGTCAAGATACAGAACACTTCCATCACAAGGATCACTCCTGCTGCTGTCTTCAGAGCCACACCTGCCTCTGTCCCTCCCACCGGGGCACCCTTTCCTCAACCCTGTCAAATGCTGATCTGTCTTCCATCTCTACCATCTCACATTTTAAGAATGTTAAATAAATCACACAGTATGTAAACATTTGGGATCAGCTTTTTTACTCAGCATAATTTTTTGGAGATTCATTCAGGCTGTTGCATGTATCAACTGTTTGTTTTTACTGCTGAATAGTATTCCATGGTATGGATGTGCCACAGTTTAACCAGTCATCAGTTGAAGGGTGTCTGGGTTGCTTCTAGTTTTTGGCTATTTTGAATAAAGATGCTATGAACATGTATGTAAGGCTTTTTTGTGAACATAAGTTTTCATTTCTCTGGGATAAATGCTCAAGAATTCAATCATTGTGTTGAATTATAGTCTCGTGCTTAGTTTTTAAGAAATCACCAAACTGTTTTCCAGAGCAGCCACACCATCTCACACCACCACCTGCAATGTATGAGTGATCCAGTTATCTGCATCCTCCCCAGCATTTAGTGTTGTCAATACTTCTTATTTTGGCCATTCTGAAAGGTATGTAGTGATAGTTGTGATTTTTTATCTGCATTTACCAAATGGCTAATAATGTTGAACATCTTTTATTTATTTATCTGCCATCTCTATATTCTCTTTGGTGAAATCTCTTACATCTTTTGCCCATTTTCTATTTGGATAGTTCGTCTTTCTACTGTCTGTTGAGTTTTGAAAGCTTTTCATTTTCTAGATAATAGTTCTTTGTCAAAGATGTGGGTTGCAAATATTTTCTCCCAGTGTACAGCTTATCCTTTCATCCTCAATGTTTTTTGAAGACCAAAACGTTTGAATTTTGATGATGTCAAGTGTAAGAACTCTTTGTCTACCCCTAGATCATGAAGACTTCTGCTTTTTCTGAAAGTTGTACAGTTTTATGTTTTGATTTAATTTTTGCATAAGGCATGTATGAATACCTAATTGCTCCAGAACCATTATTAAAAAGGCTTTCTTTCCTACCATGAATTGCTTTTGCACCTTTGTAAAAAATCAGCTGGGGACTCAAATGTCCATCAATTGATGAATGGATAAATAAAATGCACTATACCCATAGAATGAATATTATTTGGCAATAAAAAGGACCAAAGTACTGATACATGCTACGTAGATAAACCTTGACAATATTATGCTAAGAAGCCACTTGCAAAAGATCATATACGGTATGATTCTATTTATATGAAATGTACAGAATAGGCAAATCTATAGAGATGGGATCTATAGTCGCTGCCAGGGATTGAGGGGAGATAGAGGGAAATAACTAGTGACTATTAATGGGTTCAGGGCTTCTCTTGGGGGCAATGAAAATATTCTAAAATTAATTGTGGTGATGACTGTACAACTGTAACTATACTAAACATGGAACTATATATGAATTATATCTCAATTAGGCTCCTTATATATATATATATATATATAAATGTATATATAGTAAAAAAAAAAAAACACTATTTGTGTGGGTCTACTTCTGGATTCTCTGTTCTGTTCCACTGATGTGTCTATCTTTCCACAAACACCATAGTCTTGCTTATTGTAGCTAAGTAATAAGTCTTAATCAAGTAGATTGATTCCACTTTATCTTCTTCAAAATTGTTTTAGCTCTTCTCATTCCTTTCCTTTCCAGATAAATTTTAGGATAAACTTGTCAGTGTCTACAAAAAATCTTGCTGGGATTTTGAAGGGAACTGCATTAAACCTCTATATCAATGTGGTGAGGACTGACATTTTTACTATGTAGAATCTCCTGATCCATGAACATGATATTTATTTAGTTCTTGAGTTTCTTTCATCAGTGTTTTGTAGTTTCCATTACATAAGTCCTGTACAAGTTTTGTTAGATTTATACCTAAGTATTTTTTGGAAGAGGTTGTAAACGGAATTATATTTAAAATTTTGGTTTCCACATGCTCATTGCTAGTGAATAGAAGTTATTTATAGGTACCTCTTACACAGTAGTTTCCCCCTTAACTGCTGGGGATATGGTCCAAGATCCCCAATGGATGCCTAAAACCTTGGATAATACCAAACCCTCTACATACTATGCTTTTCCCTACACATACACGTTTATGATAAAGTTTAATTTAGAAATTAGTAATATTAGTATTATTAAGTAAAATAAGGGTTACGTGAACACAGCACTGTAATACTACAGTTATAGATCAGTCCATCTGATAACTGAGAAAGCTAAGTGACTAATAGGCAGACAGTGTATATAGTGTGGATAGGCTGATGATGTCCCAGGTCAGATGGCTCCAGATTTCATCACACTAACTCAGAATGGTGCTCAATTTAAAACTTACAAACTATTTATTTCTCGAATTTTCCATTAATATTTTTGGACTACAGCTGACCTCAGGTAACTGAAATCATGGGTAAATGAAACCACGCAAAGTGAAGCCATGAATAAGGGGGGACTACTGTACCCTGGAAACTTGCTGAACTCATTTATTATTAATAGTTCTAGGATTTTGGGGGGTACATTCTTTGGAGTTGTTTATGTAGGCAATCATGTCATCTGCATAAAGATACGGTTTTATTTCTTCCTTTCTGATCTATACTGTTAGTTTCCTTTTCTTTCCTTTATTTCATTGGCAAGAACTTCGATAACTATTTTGCATAGCAGTAAATAGACAATATCTTTGCTGTTTTCCCAATCTTAGGAGAGCGGATTTACCATTAAGTATGACGTTACCTCCAGGCCTTCTTGTAGATGTTACCAAGTTGAGGAAGCTCCCCTCAATTTTTAATTTTCTGAGAGTTTAGTCATGAATGAGTATTAAATATTATTAAATGATTTTTCTACACCAAGTGATATGGCCACGTAATTTTCTTCTTTGGCCTATTAACATGGTGAACTATACTGATGGGCTTTCAAATACTAAACTAGTCTTGCACTCCTGGAATAGACCCCACTTGTACATGGTATATAATTCTTAAAATATATTGCTGGGTTCTCTTTGCTAACATTTTGTTAAAGATTTTTGTACCTCTATTTATGAGGGATATTGGTCTGTAGTTTTTGTGGTAATGTCTTGTCTAGTTTTGTTATATCGGCTTCATAATGGTTAACACTGGCTTCATACAATGAAATGTTTCCTACTCTTCTATTATCTGTAAGAGACTGTGTAGAACTGGTGATATGTTGTATTTTTTTCCACCGATTAAGAGGAGATATGCTGTATTTTTATTGATGTTCACTTTACATCCAAATTCTAACCAGACTCTTCACAAGAAGACTGTGCAACAGTCAGCAGATAATACTATAAAAAGGGCAGAGGAGGGAGAGCCACACAACATATAGCTCAAAGAGCAGGGCTTGGATGGAAAACAAGCTGAAAATGTGAACAATGGGATTCCTGGAACAGATGAGGGATTTTTTGCCTATGTGCTTATGGAAAACTGTTAAGAAAGACTAAGTGTGAGTCATAAACATTAAACTACTAACATAAATCAAGTGTATTTTCTATTTTATACTTCCAAGGTCCTTAAAGATCATCTAATAAGTACTATTTAAGAATCAGTATCTAAATTAAAGGGCTGTACCTAAAACAATGGGCTGAAATGAGTAAGATGAAGTTAATAGGAGATGTGAGATGCAGCAAGACTGAAAGAGAGAGAGGTATGTAATCTAACAGAAACGTAGGTGTAAAGACCAAGGCTTTTTAGCAGTGGCATAGTGGTCACAGTTCATTGTAACCTTGAACACCTAGGGTGGAGCAATCCTCCCACCTCGGCCTCCCAAAGTGCTGGGATTACACGAGTGAGCCACTGCATTTGGCCCTAAGATCAAGGCTTAATGTGTGTCAGTAGCAGAACGTGTTTTGATTTTTAAAAGCTTAGGCATTCTTAGACTGTGTGGATGGAAACATAGAATCTGAATCCCACTGTCGTCGCTATGGAGCAGACCTCATGTGGAGTACAACATACAGACTCACACACCCAGACTTTCAAAGAGACCCTGACAAATGAGCAAAGGGCACATGCAGAGAAGGTCAGTCAGGCTGATGAAGGGGCAACAGCCAGATTAAGAGTCTCTCTGGAGGCAAGAACTACAACCACGGCAGGAAATTTTAGGAAGGTACACTTTGGCTTAATATAAAGGAAGAACTTTCTAAAAGATAGAGCTCACCAGCAAGGAAGTGGACCACATTACAAAGCAGTACTTTCCTTTCTCCACCACTAGAAGTCAGAAACAAAGACTGTATGGCTATGTACGAACGAGCATGCCTGGTCTAAACTGTGGATAAATCCAGCTGAATGAAAAACCACCTACGCACTGTCCCTGCTTCATTCTGCCACAGACCAGTGAGAATGTCACGTCAGAAGACATGTCTAAGGGACCTCAGGAGTCACAGCCTGGGGGATCTTCTTCTAGATCCTCAAGAGTTCAGAAATTCAGATACTTTCCAACTCTACAGTTACCTCAGGGAGTTTCCATTTAGTAATACCTGAAACCAAGTTTGGCAATTACATACACATGCGACAGAAAAAGAGAGAAAAGGAGAATAGTCCTGTTTATGACATGATCTATAGAAAAAGTTGTAGTAAACTCTTTCACTGGACACCAGAAACTCAGATGAAATTTGTTATAAAACTTGACAAGTTTACTTTTTGGGGGATCAGACTTGAAGTAACCTCTTTGAAAGGGCTTTCAGTAGTTATTCCATAGTAAGAATAATAAGATAGTAGAGAAATATGTGGCTATTGGCCGATCTCTCCGGTGCATAAGTGACCCTCTGCAGTAAGCCATCAATCACTACTCTAGGTAGTTTTTACTAATGATACAGCCAATTCTCACCAAGCCTTCAGGACCAGTTTTTCCCCAAGCTTAACAGTGGCCCCAAACACTTTTCCACATGTGAATTCTCTAACATTGCACAAAATTTTCCTGTTACAGCGTATCCAAAGTAGGAAAAAGGACAACTGCAGCCACTTTTTCAGATTTTGATGTGCCGCCAAGAGAGTACCAGTCAGTCACTCCCTGAGTTGGCCTGGCCGGGCACTTAGTAAGTAGCTGTAACCTGACTTCCTTCACTGACTTCGCGGGAAGGGAAGGGCTAAGCATTGCAGCTTCACACACTGCCAGCACCACACACAGTCTGTCATTACCTTGTTCAAATTTGAAATCGATGTAAGAATACTGATTCATTTCTTTTCTTTTCTTCCTTTTTCCACTGGTTTCTGGTGATAGCTCCTGCCATTTTTTGATGGCGTCAGAAAAGGCCTAAAAATTGAGAAAAGGACAGGTTACCTTTGTAAATGGAAAATCAGAAAATGTGCAACATTGGCAATCCCCAAGTCTCATTCTGACTCAGTCTCAGCTATCTCCCCTGCACGGCTTACCAGAAACAGGCAGTAGCAGCATTTCACTGTTTTCATTTTCTCTTTTATGCACTACTTTGGTGGTGGAATCAAAATGTTTACTGACAGATTAAAGGGTGACTTAGGAAGATAAAAGCTGTCCAAGCTGTCCTTGTGTAAGTGGAGGTTAAATCACAGGACAAAGGGCTGCTGAGTTACACTCTGTAAGCACATCTTCCATGTTGCTTCTCTGGTCAACACTCCCTGTTGACTCCACTAACTTCCTTCCCACACTCTTCTTAGGTGTACCCATACCCAGCCCCCCCCCCCCCCCCACTGGAGCTCAAAATTCCTATACTGGTGATAGTTCCTTTTCTTTCAGCTTCTCCCTCTCTTCCACCTTTCTATTTTGCATGTAAAAGTGCTCATCTCTGCCATCTTAGAAAAAGAAAAGAAAAGACTTCCTTGATCTCATCCCCCTATCAGCTGCTGGTCCCTTTCTTCTTCCCCTTTGCAGCTGTGTGGCTTATCAAAGAAGCTGTTTATGTGTTTTCTCACCACCTTACCCCTCATGAGCATGAGCTTTCCAGCTGCCTCAGTCTGGCATCTATCCTCCCTTTCCACCTGCTAATCCACACCTACCAACGAGGGGCTGTGCCTACCATCTACATTTTAGTCCTCATCACACTAGTCCTCTTGCAGTATTTAATAAGGTGGACTGCTCTCCCTCCCAACTTCCTCCCTCCTCTCTGCCATCCTCTACTTGGTCTTCACATGTTGGGAGTCCCCTCTTCCCACCTGATACTCTCTCTAGGTACCTCGCCCAGGCTGGTGAGGTGACCTTCCATATACTGATGACTCAAATCCCATCTCCAGCCCACATTTCCAACCTTTCTAGTCCATTCAACCACCCAATGAATTATTTTCACTTGAATGTCTCCCAGAAGCTAGTCAGTACACTGGCAAACAATGTTTCCCGGAATGAAGTCATGATTCTTTCCCTCCAAACCAGTTTTTTTTTTTTTTTTTTGAGACAGAGTCTCACTCTGTTGCCCGGGCTAGAGTGTCGTGGCATTAGCTTAGCTCACAGCAACCTCAAACTCCTGGACTTAAGCGATCCTACTGCCTCAGCTTCCCAGGTAGTTGGGACTACAGGCATGTGCCACATGACTGGCTAATTTTTTCTACATATATGTTTTTTAATTGGCCAGATAATTTCTTTCTATTTTTAGTAGAGACGGGGTCTCGCTCTTGCTCAGGCTGGTCTTGAACTCCTGACCTCGAGCCATCCTCCCACCTCGGCCTCCCAGAGTGCTAGGATTACAGGTGTGAGCCACCACGCCCGGCCTCAAATCAGTTTTTTACAGTATTCCTCACCCCCATAAATGACACTAACATCTTCCACTCCCCCTTTCACTTAACTCCTACTTGGGTCTGTGATTAAACGTCACTTGCTCAGGGAAGCTCCCCAGGAACTCCTTAGACTACCTTAGGTTGCCTCCTGTTTCAGTCTTTCAAAGACCCTGCATTTTTCTTTCAACATCTTTACTACCGTTGCAATTACATATGTATTTGTTTGTTTCTCTGTTCAGTGTTATTACTCCACTAGAGTGGGAGCCTCTGGAGGACAAGGAAGTTACCAGAGCTCAAAGTGTTATCTTTGGCAACTTGCACAGTTCGCACGTAATACTCACATGGGGAATAATGAATAGTTACAGATATGTATGTGTTACAGGCAAGATGCCAATAATCACATTCTGAATCTGTTATTCTAGATAAACAGCTATGTATCCCTGTGGTGAAATCGTAACAAAAGAAAACATTTGAGCTACAGAAGAGGAAGGATCATCCTTTCACCTTATCTCCATTCCTTCCTTTCAGATTTTTCTACCATTACCTCATTTAATTCTCACAATAATTCTCTGGGGTAGGTATTACTTATTTTATAGTAGAAGGAAAGCAAGGCTTAGAGAGGGGAAAGAACTTGCCCCAGGTGTCAAACCTTAGTGAAGGTTAGGATTTGGCCTCAGGTCGGTCTTGGAACTAAAGCTTCTCTTTTTGACAACATCACCTTGTCCTCACAGATATATTGAGTGAAACTTCATCAAAAGCTGGCAAAATTCGCCTTGCTACCTTTCCACCTCCCCAACCAACTCCTTCCATGGCTGCAGAAACGTGGCTTTTTATTTCTACTCTCTTGCTTTCTATTTCTTCTTTCTGAAATTCCCACTACCAGTGGTGTACCCCACAAATCTTAGGCACTAATCTTAAAGTTACATTTTTGTACTCAGTTGTAAGACTACTAATATCTACCAAGTTTTACCTAAAAGTAAACACCCCACCCTGGAACTATTGCTGTTTTGCAAAAACCCAGGAAAGGAAGTAGACTGGCTATTTTAAACTACATTTTTAAAATGAGTTAATTAAAGGGTAGGTGTCATTCATCAGCAAGTAACAGGCTAGAATGGGAACTCATAGCTCCTGCAAGGCAGCGGTGCACTGGGTTCTTGACCACACCACAAAGAGGCACCTGACTACGTGCCTATGAGGGTCATTACCTTGATCCATTTAAATACCATTTCCAGGTGGCAGTCTCATGTAATACAGATATAAACTGGTACTTGTGAGGAAACTGCATCTTAAAAAATGTTGACTATAAATTAAAGGAGTCTCCAAAATCTTAATTTAATAGTTACTAATATATTATCAATCATCACTTAATACTGACTAAAGGCCTAGTTAAGAAGACCAGATTATAGAACCAGATTACAGAATGAGAATTCCTTCCTTCTTAGACCTACCCACCCCAAAGGCCCCACAGTTACTTTTCATGCCTCTTAGCCTTTGTGTGTATAGTTCCTCCAGTGAAAACATCTTTCCTTCAAGGTTCTGCTCAAATGACATCTTCTTTTTTCCTACTGCTCTCAATAGCTTTATTCACCTGCTTTAGAACACTCATCACACTTTTAATCATGTCTCCCCCTTACCCTCCGTTTTCCCAAGCAGACTGAAAGCTCTTTGGAAGAAAGCTAGTTTGCAGTTTTTCTGTTTTTTTTTTTTTGTTTGAGACATAGTCTCACTCTTGCCTGGGCTACA
The DNA here is from genome assembly GCF_020740605.2 of Lemur catta. Classification (NCBI taxonomy): domain Eukaryota; kingdom Metazoa; phylum Chordata; class Mammalia; order Primates; family Lemuridae; genus Lemur; species Lemur catta. Next base: position 22,867,840 of record NC_059129.1, read on the forward strand.
GTGCTGTGGCATCAGCCTAGCTCACAGCAACCTCAAACTCTTGGGCTTGAGCAATCCTACTGCTTTAGCCTCCCGAGTAGCGGGGACTACAGGCATGCACCACCATGCCTGACTAATTTTTTCTATATATTTTTAGTTGTCTGGTTAATTTCTATTTTTTAGTAGAGACAGGGTCTCGCTTTTGCTCAGGGTGGTCTCGAACTCCTGACCTTGAGCGATCCTCCCACCTCGGCCTCCCAGAGTGCTAGGATTACAGGCGTAAGCCACCATGCCTAGCCTCTACTTTGTGTTTATAAAGGAAAATAAAAAATCTGAGAACCCACCTCCCCTCCACCCCTTATGCAAAAAGCAAGATCACCCTGGAGGCTGAGTCATGGAACACTCCCTTCCAAATGAATAGCTGTTACTATTATCATGCATTAGCCAGATCACCAGGGAAAGGTAAAAGGCCTTGGGCATCTATGGAGGACACCCCAACAGATCACTCATAAAGATATTCCTAGCTGGCCTACTATAAGCAAAGATATGCAAATTGTAGCTTTAGGTCTGCGATGAAGCCTGACTCCTAAAACCAAGGTCAGATTCCACGCTCATCTTCCAACATGCAGAACAAAGACAAGATTCCTCCACCCACCTAGAGATATCTGCATAACTGATTCTTCCTTTGCTCCCTTTTTCTCTTCAAACCTTCACCTTATCTTAAGTAAAACATAGATTTCCAGAAAGTAACCATTTGCCTCACTGCCTTGCTTTCTCCCTCCTTTTTCTTTCTGTATGCCCTCTCTCCTTAAATACTAAGTTTCCAAATCTCTTTTCGGAGTGCAGAGATGCTTCTGTGGTTTGTGCTTTTCCCAGGAGTGACCTCAAACTTTGGCTTAATAAACCTCCATTGATTGAGATCTTTGCCTCACTCACTCATTTTGGGTTGTCATGTTCTACTGTTCCTCAAGGTCTAGGCCAGCACCCACCAAGAGTTAAGTACTCAAAAAGCCCAGGAGGAGGAATCTAGCAACAAGAGATGTTCAAGAGTAATTTTTCGGCTGGGCGCGGTGGCTCACGCCTGTAATCCTAGCACTCTGGGAGGCCGAGGCGGGTGGATCGCTCGAGGTCAGGAGTTCAAGACCAGCCTGAGTGAGACCCCGTCTCTACTAAAAATAGAAATAAACTATCTGGACAACTAAAAATATATATAGAAAAAATTAGCCGGGCATGGTGGCACATGCCTGTAGTCCCAGCTACTCGGGAGGCTGAGGCAGTAGGATCGCTTAAGCCCAGGAGTTTGAGGTTGCTGTGAGCTAGGCTGACGCCACGGCACTCACTCTAGCCCGGGCAACAAAGTGACACTCTGTCTCAAAAAAAAAAAAAAAAAAAAAAAAAGAGTAATTTTTCTATTGTCTGGCCTTTCTGTCCCCAACTTGTTCACATTCGCAAGTCAAACAGCCACTCAAGGTATTAGTTCTGAGACTCAGGATACAGTCTGGTAAGATTTTTAGGACATCTGTGACAATGGCCAAAGTTCCTTCAAGGGATGACCTGCAAATACTACAATGGGTGTCACTTGTGCCTGGTGGGAGGTGGGAGAAATCTAGTAGGCCTGGGGAGTAGAGATCTTGAGAACTACCACCTTGGAAGTTAAAGGCAGGTTTAAAAAGACAGCCCAGGCCACTAGGATTAGGCTTCATGGAGGGGCTTGTGTCATTCATTATGACATTCCTGGTGTGTGGCCTGAGGAAGGCATTTAACAAATTGTTTGAAGGAAAGCTGTAGTTACATCTGTGGCAAATTATCAAGAAAACTGGAGGGGAAATAATTTTCATCTCAGTGGAACTATCAGTCAAGAGTGAATATGTAAACCAAGACAGAGAAATTTGTCAGATCTAGAATACAGGGGTAAACCAGGAGAAAGGCAAAGAGAATTCCCAAGAAGATGGCGAATGGAAGTCTTGATGACAGCTAATGAGGACAGACAGAGGAAGGTGGCTGGGGGGATGGGTGTGAACTGAGGGATTAATTGGCAGCTCTGACAATAAGCACAACTGTGTCTGAGCTGAGCTGCAGTGTGTGGAAACACTTAGCTGGAGTGTCAAAGAACAAAAACAAAACCAAAAGAACAGAAAACCAAAGCAAATGAAAACACTGAGGCAACTAACTTTAACACACCCCCCCCAAAAAAAAAGAAAATTCAAGAAAAGAATATTAGCATACTACATTACCTGCCCTAGCAGTGTACATTTCCACAGTCATAATAATGAAAACTCTGAAAACAGATTTAATAAAAACTGTGTCTATTGAAAAGATGAGAGTGTGAGTGAGTCTGAGTGTGTGTAAGACTCAGGATCCCCATCTACCACAAGGAAAGCTACAAGTACTTTTGAAAGCTGATGAATCAAGCATAAGCATATGTTCACAAATATGGAGACAAATAGAAGATATAGGTAAAAGAGTTGAAAGTTGCCTCAGGAGAGTAGAGGAAAAGCCCAAAGAAGGGGCCTTTAGCCTGCCATTTAAAAAATTATACATAAGCATTTTAGCACTATTTGATTTTTGAAACTATGGAAATAATTACTCTGATACAAACAAATATTCATTTTGAGAAATATTTCCTGCTGTGAGTTTTAAAGCTTTTACTTGTTCTCTTCAATTTAGAAGTTATTCATTGAAAACACAGCACAGGCTGAATGGGGTGGCTCATGCCTGTAGTCCTAGCACTCTGTGAGGCCAAGGCAGGAGGATCACTTGAGGCCAGGAGTTTGAGGCTACAGTGAGCTAGGATGATTCCACTGCACTCTAGCTGGGGCAACAGAGCGAGAGACTCTGTCTCCAATACCTCCCCTCCACCAAAAACAACAACAACAACAACAAAACCCCACTTAGCACAGTGGTGCATGCTGTAATCCCACCTACTTACTCAGGAGGCTGAGGTGGGAGGATTGCTTGAGGCCAGGAGACCAGCCTGGGCCACACAGTGAGATCCCGTCTCAAAACAAACAAACAAAAAACGCTTAGCAATGAGATAGCATTTTTGTCCCTACAGAGCTTTATGATCAGAAAAAAATTAAAAAGCATAGAAGTTTTGCAGCTATACTGGGAACTCCAAAAAGCCTATTTACAGGATACTCCCATAAAAAGAGGTGAGCTAAAGTACCTACAACTGCACATGTGCATGCACACATGACAGAGTCTCCCTACACACGGGGCCTCCACACTGCAGACTGGAACAGACCAGAGTAGGCCTGTTTGGGTCACAGCCCTCTCCAGCTTGAATTCAACGCTGTAAACCTAAGGAGAGTGAGTCACCAGAAGGCTCTTATACCATTACACTAAGGACTGCGATGACAGTACAAAAGCTTGAAAATTGTTCTGTGGCACACAGAAAAAAAGTGTGAAGGGACAGGAACTTGTTTACTGAAACCTGACATGTACTAGGCATGTGTTACGGGCTTTACATACATGTTGTTATCTAATTATTGTAATAGATATGTAAGACAGCCATTATACACTAAAAGAAAACTGAAGCTCAGCATTAAGATACTCAAAGTCACAGACTAACAAGTGGCAGAACTGGAATTAAAATTTAAGACAAACCCCATCCCCCCAAAACCGAAAAAACAAATCTGAGTTTGATCAAGATTCGACATCTAACTACCAATTTACAGGAAATACAGGGGACAGAGGGGCCAGTTAATGACACTAAAGGGGTGCAATCAGTGGACTCTAAACTGTCTAAACCTATAGGATAACCAATTCATTTTCCAGAAAATAAATTACAAGAAAAAATGAAGTGTGCAGAAGAAGAGAGATTACAAATCTCTACAGAGCATAAGAGATTTAAGTAACAATCAACCACTGCAATAAGCAAATTTTACTTGGAACTTGATATGACCAAACAAGCTGCTGAAAGGATTTTTGACTCATGCAGAGAAATGTCAACACTGACTCGATTATCTGATGATGTTCATTTTGAAGGTATGATAATGGTGTTTTGATTATGTTTTTAAAAAGCTTATCTTTTAAAGATAAACATTGAAATATCTGTGGATAAAAAAATGAAATGTATGCAATTTGCTTCAGAACTGCCTGGGAAGGAAGAAAATGGGTAGGGGTGGAGAGGAAACAAAATTGAGCATGAGTTGATAATGAAGCTGAACAATGGGTGATCAGGGGCTTGTTATAACACAATCTTTACTCTTATGTGCAGGATGTTTATGATAAAAAGTGGGGAAAAAAAAAAAGTCCAGGGAAATGTACCAGTCTCCATAGTGAACATGACTTCCCCTAAATATCATGTTTGGTGGTGGCCTAGAGAATCTGTGCTATTGGTATAATTAAAAAAAGTTCTGAGTGTGTTTTTCACTCTCCTGTCCACATGACAGTCACTTTCTAAAGGGCAGAGCCCTCACATACCATTTGCAGACAGCAAGGAGGGAAAAGTTCTAAATTTTAACTGGGCACATTGTGTTTTAGCTTCTGCCAAACATTATTTCCTGTTAAACACTCCTCTGTAATTCAAACAGCTCAAACCCACTCCATTTCAAAACCCATATAAATTTCTAAACTACCCACCAAACAAACAGATACCATAAAAAATATAAAGGACCAAAAAAATGAGGAAAGGAAGGTATACACAAGGAGAATGGAGTAGCTCTTAAAGCAGACATAGTGTCACAAAGAATCACGTGATTAAAGCAACAGGAAGAAGCTCAGGAGAGCAAACGGATAAATCCCCATCTTAAGCTGCCCAAGGACTGTCTGGTCTCCAGAAGAGTTGCAACGTAGCCACAAAACCCTACGACCTCCCACCCAAAGGAGTGGGCTGTGGGATGATGAGCCAAGGAGCCTGCTGGCACAGCTCCTTCCATGGGACGCAGGGGTTCCCATTCCTGGGCAGGAACATTACTAACAAGGACCAACCTACCCCAGACCAGTGGCTGTCTGAATTTTTCTTGGGGCTGTCTAGGAACCGCTAAAACAGTAAAGATACCAAGCAGAGCCTAAGGATGAAATAGAAATAGCCCTTTCTGATTTGTGTCATTATTTTTTTTGGAAATACCATTCACTTTTCAATGACAGTACAAGCATCCTTTGTTATACAGCATGCTGAATGAAATTCAGAAGTAAAAAGCACTAACTCTATTCCCTTGAGAATAATTTTTCCTAACATTAACCTACAATTAGGAGTTTGCTTATAGTTGCCTTCATCTTGTTGGCAATCTACTAGAGGTGGAACCTCAGCATGAGCCACATTCAGCTGGGTTCACCTTCCTTCAGGTAAGACCCAGTGAGTATTTTAACCATTAAAGTAACTCCACATTAGTTTATCCTTTGGAAAAAAAAATTGATTTGCTGGGAATCACAAAAACTTCAGCAGAGAACACCATTTAATGGCAACAAGGGAGACCAAGAGGAGTAAGCCAAGGATTCTGCTGGTGCCTGCTCTTCCATCTGGCTGATGGCCACTACTAAATGGACACTGTGTGGTATACTCCACAGAAGGAAGTGTGTCTGTGCTACTCACCAGGAACCAATACCCATCTAACCCTCTGAACAGAGGCCCTTAAGAGGTGTCTTATTTAGGGCCCTGGGGCAAAAACACTGCGAGCTGTCAGTAGCTACCTACTCTCTTCTGAGGCAAACCACCATTCACTGGCACTACTGTGCCCCTGGGCTCTTTAAAGACCTTACCGCCTGGCACTGAAAACTGGGTCACCTGGGGATGGCTATGTGACCTGGCCCAAGTGAGAAAGAAAATCTGGAAGGAGCAGGATTGGAACACACCTTCCCTACTCCAGTCATCTGCATTCCATGTATTACCCTCCATGCTTTATGCTCAAACCAGAACTTCTTTGCTTCTCATCTATTATTTTTTTCATTCAGTTCTTCCTGGTCAGCAAATACCTTTGTCTATTTCTCTTTACCCTGACAAATTCCTTAGCTCTTTGCCCTCATAAACCATCCCAATCTCTTCAAGCTGAACTCTTCCTTCTGTTATCAGGGGAAGGAGTAGTCAAGAGAGGTGTGACCACGACAGGAAGACCAAGAGGAGCACCTTTCGAGTGATTGCATAGTGTCCCTTGAGCTCGTGCAGGGCCCACTTGATGTCCTGACTGCTGAGCATCTTGAAGTCGGCCATGAGGAGGTCAGCAGCCTGGATGAAGCAGCGCTGGTCCAGGGGAACCAGCTTGGAATAATCAAAAAAGTCCACCTGTGGCAACTGAAACGAGAGAGAAGTGTGAATCAGAGGCCGCACAGTGCATTTCCCATGGGGAAATCATTTTACAACTCACACATTATAGGAAAGAATAATCTTGTCTGTTCTCCTAAGTCTTTATAGAGAGGTTACCAGCCCTGTAATGGAAATGAAGAAATACTGGCTCAGGGAAGTTAAACAACCTGTCTGGAACCCACAGACTAGCTTTACTAGTTAGAACTGGTAAAGAAGCATAGCTGGGGATTTAAAACAATCTCTTAGTCATCTTCTTTCCCCAAAACATTTAGAAAAAATTATTTTTTTCCTGCTACAGAATATGCAAAAGAGACAGTCAAAAGAACCTGTGGGAGTAGGAAGATCAAGACTTCAATGAAGTTCTGAACTATACATCCCTTCACCAAATAACATACTAACGCTAATTTGGATCACAAATGAAGACAATGATTAAAGTTCATAAAAACCAAACCGTTTACATCTTGACATAGATTTGGCTAGACAGGTATATGCACCGTACACAAATATCACATCAAAGGAAAAACTATAAACCGGTATTAAAATTCAAGGATGATTTTCATGCTTAAGTATTTATAGGGAAGCATACTGATGTTTTTGTAATTTACTTGGAAATGCCTTGTAATAAAATAAAATGTAAGAAAGATGTACTGATGGACAAAGGACAGATGTAGGATACAGTAGATACAGTAAAATGCTAACTTTTTAGTAGTATCAGTGGTGGGTACACAGGTGATCAATGTAAAAATATTTTAACTTTTGTGTATGTTTAACAATTTTCATAGTAAAATGTTAGAATCTCGGCCAATTCTTATTTCACTTTAGGAACTTGCTTTGTAGGATTAAAGATATGGAGGATTTGTTTAATTCTTTGTGGGAAAGGGAAGATAAGGTTTACGACGACAGGAGTTAAATACAGAATTCAAAGTAGCTCAGTCTGGGAGATCTCACTAAAGTATAGACATATTCTGAAATCTCATTTTCCCCTGCTAGTCTTTAAAATTGTGTCCTGATTTGCAAATAGAAATCTTTGCACTTCCCCCCCAAAAGTGTCCTAACAAAGCACTTTTTTCCCATAAAAATGACCCATAAAGCAGAGAATTCCCAGGTGGAGACTGCAGAACAAGAGCACGACACTTGCCTCTGTCTCGTCCTGGCCGGCCAGCAGGCTGCTACTGGGGTTTGTAATGATTCTATCTTCTCTCTTTGGATAATCTGGATTTTCCAGAAGAAAATTACAAAGTCTGCAAAAACAAATGATGTCACGTTCACACTGCTTCCAAATCCCACACCCGCCTACTGTTTCAAATGTAATGTCTGAAAAATAAAGTCGCTAGTTGTATATTACCACTGGCCTATCAAGGAATTTTAAGATGTTTGCAGCCAGAAAAACTAAACAAATAAATAAAAACCAATTACACTGAATTTCTATCTTTGTGAAAGATAAAAAGTTTAAAAAGCAATGAACAAACTGATGAATGCAAACTCCTCTGAAGTTTCTCTATTAATTGGGTATTGATGTAATAAATTCACTGAAATTATTATAGGTTAAACTGTATGGAACTGGAGAATTTGTAAGAAAAGTAGCTACTGTTTGTCAAGAAAACCATAAACAAATAAGAAGTGGGAAAGTGTGTATATTCACATTTACAAGTAAAAATAATTTGCTAAGAGACTTAATAAATAAATGAAATACAATACTTTTCCTAATCCTACAGTAACACAAATCTCTACGGTAATATAAATCGCTATGAGCCATCTGAGTTATGCTCAGTTTATTTAGCTAACTGTAAGACTGATGAACTGACCATGTTTTTATATGAACAGACTAACTCTATCAAACCCACTCGCCTCGTCTATTATTATTACAATACTTCAGAAGTAAGGATATAGAGAGGAGGCATCACCACCCAGACTTAACAAATGTTAATAATCCAGGCTCTTCACCCTATAACACAATCAAATCAGATGACAACCTTGGGATGACTGCACAGTATTGAGGACAGCATGGCCAGGGCACAGCCCTAGGCACATGCAGTAGCAAGAAAGCTTCTTTGCTCAGAGGGCAATGAGGGGTTCCCCTCTTCTGACCCCTACTTCTTTCCCTTGCTCTTGCAGATTCTTAGGATGACCCCACCTGTCCCTGGATGCCCCACCCATAATTCTCACTCGTCTTCCTTCTTCCCAGTTCTCTCCTGCCCAATGTCAACAGTGCAGCCTATAATAATAGTGAGACAGGTCTAGCAGGAAGAAGACAGAGGAGGTACCCAGCTCTGGCTCCTTTTCTCACCCAGGTGCTAGTGTTTGGGGACTGGAAAATGGAAGGGTATGATTATTTTGCCCCTGGGTCCTCAGGCATGGCCCTTTCACAAAGCCCTCTCCTTCATCCTGACATCGCAATACCTTTTTCTTCACTTTCACTTCCAGGAGCCTCCTATGCTTCTCATCTCCAAGTTCCCCTCTTCCTTATGACTGCAGCCTGCCCATTCCAGGGAACGCAGGGCCAGAAGTCCAAAAAGGAAAAAAGAAAGCAAAATCCTCTTCCTATACTATAGTGTAGCAAAGGGAGAGAAAAGAATTCTGAGCACATTTTCCTTTAAAATCATTGTCATTGATGGTGAGTCTTTCTTCTAGAATTTATCAGTGTGCACTGTAGGTTGTGTAGATCTTTGAAGGCTGACCTGAGAATTCACCACCAATAAAGATCCTTTATCTGGGGGGAAAAGCCTGGAGTTCCAAACAACTCCTTGCACATGTACACCGTGCACAGCCACAGACCAGAAATGGAATAGTACCTGTATTTATCCTTTAAAATTGTCTATTTTTATATATTTTCTCAAGTATATGATACATAAGTACGCCTCTGCATGATATAGAGGTAAAATAGCAGGTACAATTTTTTGAGAAAACAAACATATGTTAGAGGTTCTTCTCTTCCCAATTCCTTTTATGTAACAATATTAAGAACTTTATATACTGAAATGCTACAAAATGTGGAGTTCCACAAAGCACAAATCAGAAGCTCTCACTCTGAACTGTTAAAATTCATTTCCAGTTTATTTATTTTATTTTATTTTTGAGATAGAGTCTCACTCTGCTGCCCAGGCTAGCGTGCCGTGGTATCTGCCTAGCTCACAGCAACCTCAAACTCCTGGGCTCAAGCAATCCTATTGCCTCAGCCTCCCGAGTAGCTGGGACTACAGGCATGCGCCACCATGCCCGGCTAATTTTTTTAATATATATACATATATATATACATATATATATATATATACATATATATATATATATTTTTAGCTGTCCAAATCATTTCTTTCTATTTTTAGTAGAGACAGGGTCTTACTCTTGCTCAGGCTGGTCTCGAACTCCTGACCTTGAGCGATACTCCCTCCTCGGCCTCCCAGAGTGCTAAGATTACAGGCATGAGCCACCGCGCCAGCCCTCATTTCTAGTTTAATTCCTTCTCCACTCTTACCAACAGAACGTTCCTGGAGGTTAAGTGACATTCAGTGGCACAGATAATGAAGGATAAGGTTTCCTTTCTTCAGAAACAAGCTGTAGCCCCTCCACTAATACTTGCACCCTGGGGCAAAGCAAGTGCAGAAGCTTGTCAGACTCAAATCTGCCCACCTCTTTACATTATCTCATGCTCGATCTGACCTGACATGCTGATGACCTAGAGAAAGCACTCCTGCTAAGCGAGCCAGGCTTATATTCTATTTTTGGTCCTTAGATAGTTGTTGCTGCCTTCATCCAACTGAAGTTGTACCATATGTGTCTGAAAAGTCTTAGCTAACCAGTCAAAGAGTAGACTGCTGGCCATATGAGGTTGTCTAGTGAATAGGCTCTTTCTGCTTAAAGTGGCCAGATGGTTCCATCTAAAGATGGACATAAAGAGACTGAGAGTCAGCTACAACAAAATCCCAGCATGCTCAACTTGGCTTTAGGCCTCATTCTGGGTCTACATTGACAACATTTTAGCTTAGCTGTGAAATTAACACTATCCCAGGAGCCCAGGGACTAACAGAAAGGAAAGAAGTAGGAAAACCAGACTCTGGTTTGAAAAGACTCAACACAATTACTGTATACTCCCTGGTCTTTTGGATTTCATAAGAATTTTTTGTGTTTAAGGATCAATGTTTGCTTCTGAGTGACACAAAAAGCAGAGGGTCACTAGGTCCCTAAAAATAAGGACAGATATGAGTCTCAGGAAGTAAAAGAACAGAATTGTAACAGAATCTGTTGATTATATTTTACTGATATTTTACAGACAACTAATATTGAAGATATTTTTAAAAAACCAGTTATGTTCATTTGTAGAAGGAGAAGGAAATACTATAGTATACTAAATTTCTATGGAATTACTTTAATATTTACTATAAATTGTTAAAAAAATACTGAAACATATTTCATATTGAAATCGCTATTCTCCAAATGTGCAAAGTTTATACTTTTCTCCATCATTTATATTTCCTGTAATGAACAAACAAGTATTACATTTCATAACCAGGAAAATATTAACCAAAAAAAAAAAAAAACCACGAATTTTGAGAGTAAACAATTTACATGCAACAGAAATACAATTATTAAACAAGTATATGAAAATCACAGCCAACTATCAAAGAAATGCAACTTCAAATATTAGACTACTTTATGCCTAGTTAACAACAACAAAAAATAACATCATTACTCAATATTGTTCAGGGACTGTTAAAGCAATTCACACAAATCTCTAAAAGGTACATTAACTGGTACGAATCTACTGAAAAGCTATTTCAAGGACCATGAATTTGTTCATAAACTTTAACTCCAAATTTTAACTTTTAGAATTTCATCATGTAGTGAATAATAAAAGAAGTGGTGTTATATGCAGAGTAATGTTCATCAGAACTTAATGAAAACTATGAACTAATAAAATACTCAACAAAGAAGAAAACTCAATAGAATGGATATTAAAGGTAATCATTATTAACACCATGAAGAAAAAAATAGAAAATATTTTTTACTTAATGTTATTTCACAAACAAGGTACCCAAAGTTGTATTTATCCTCTGAAAAAAATCACGGTTTCATTCCAGAAGAACTAAAGGGGTACATAAAAATAAGTTGCTTTTTGACTGAGTGGAAGTCTAGGAGATAACATTTCATTGTAAAAATGTAGTTATCTCTGTTCAATTTTGCTGTGAATCTAAAACTGCTTTAAAAAATAAAGTTTAGGCCGGATGCAATCGCTCATGCCTGTAACCCTAGCACTTTGGGAGGCCAAGGCAGGAGGATCACTTGAGGGCAGGAGTTTGAGATTAGCCTAGGTAATAGCAAGACCCTCTCTAAAAGATTAAAAAACTAGCTGGGTGAGGTGCACATTTGTAGTCCTCACGATTGCGTGAGCCCAGAAGTTTGAGGTTGCAGTGAGCTAAGATGATGCCACCGCACTCTAGCCTGCACAACAGACTCTGTCTCAAAAGAAATAAATAAAATAGGCCGGGCGTGGTGTCACGCCTGTAATCCTAGCTCTCTGGGAGGCCGAGGTGGGCAGATTGTTTGAGCTCAGGAGTTCGAGACTAGCCTGAGCAAGAGCGAGACCCTGTCTCTACTAAAAAAATTCTAATTAGTTGGACAATTAAAAAAAAAATATATATATATATAAAAGAAATTAGCCAGGCATGGTGGTGCATGCCTATAGTCCCAGCTACTTGGGAGGCTGAGGCAGAAGGATCGCTTGAGTTTAGGAGTTTGAGGTTACTGTGAGCTAGGCTGACACCATGGTACTCTAGCCCGGGCAACAGAGACTCTGTTTTAAAAAAAAAAAAAAGAAAGAAAGAAAATAAAAAATAAAGTTTAGTAATTTTTAAGAATATACTTACTATCATGCCATCAGACTCCCCAAAAGAAAATATTTTAAAAGCTTAAGATAGTACTTTCACTTCTAGTAATGGGAGGCCAATTCTCCCCCAAAAGATGAGAAACAAGACTAAAACAAACAAACAACAAGAACAAAAAAACCCCAACAACAAACAACTCTACTAGAAGACAGAGAGCAGTAGCCAATGAGTTGGTTGAAGCCAGGACCTGGGACAGAGTGGAGGCTCAAGAGACTTTCATGTCAATGTCCACAGCTGCATTACCTGAGACAATCACAAAGGAGAACTAACTCATATGCCTACTGAAAGTGAAGGGCAGCCAGGCACAGTGGTGTGGGCCTGTAGTCCCAGCTACTCAGGAGGCTGAGATGGGAGGATCACTTGAGCCCAGAAGTTTGGGGCTGTAGTGCGCTATGGTCACGCCTGTGAATAGCCACTGCACTCCAGCCTAGGCAAAAGCAAGGCCCTGTCTCTTAAAAAAAAAAAAAAAAAAAAAAAGGTAGAGGGAAAAATTTAATTATAGCATTTTGATATAAATGGAACACTACCTAGCAATGAAAATACATGAACTGCTGTTATACACATGACTGAACCTCATGAACATAATGCTGAGCGAAAGAAGCCAGACACAAAAGACTACAGACTGTAAGACCCTTATATAGTGTTCAAAGATGACAGCAATGTTCTACTTCTTGAAGATTTCTGGGTTGTGGTTACATTTTTTGCTTTATAATAAGTTATTGGGCTGTGAATCTTTATATTTTTCTGTATGTGTATTATAGTCTACAAGAACCAGGTTTAAAAACATACACAATAAGGAGTATGGAGACAGGTTTGAGAAGAGAGAATAACTGGCAAGTAAAGTAACAAAATTGCTTGCTTTTCCAGTAGTATGGAAGATTAAGTACCCAGGTAGAATCCCCTATTGAAAAATAAAAAATGCTGAATATGTTTTAGGTTATTCAAAAACTTCAAGACAGGAATCTAAAGTAACGTTAGATGGACACTGCCCCATGGCACCTGACAAAAGCAAAAGCAAATCCTCTCTGAAGAAACCAATTCTACCAAGACCTCAAGACGAGAGCTTAGCATCAAATTTTTAAATATGGCCAAGTGCAGTGGCTCATGCCTGTAATCCTAACACTGTGGGAGGACAAGGCGGGAGGACTGTTTGAGGCCAAGGAACTTGAGGTCAGCCTGGGCAACATAATGAGACTCTGTCTCCACAAAAATTTTAAAAAATTAGCTGGGCGTAGTGGTGCACACACGTAGTCCCAGCTACTTAGGAGGCTGAGAAGCAGGAGGATCACTTGAGCATAGGAGATTGAGGATGCAGTGAGCTATGATCATGCTATTGCACTTCCAGCTTGGGTGACAGAGCAACACTCCTGTCTCCAAAAAGAAAAGAAAAACAAAATAAAAAACAAACTTACAAAATATGTAAGAAAACATGGCACCATGGGAGCCAGCAGAAACAACAAAATAAGATTCCCAAGAACTTCAAATACCAGGAAGACCACACAAAGAAACTATGTTTATTGTGTCTAAATAAATAAAAGGATTAAAAATACAAAGAGTAAAACACGAAAAAAAATGACCAAGAGAATTAAAAACTAACATACAGTAACTAAAATAAAGACCATGGTGGATGGGTTAAAAGCAGATTACACCCTACTGAAAAGAGAACTGGTGAGCTAGAAGGCATCTCTGAAGAAATCATCAGGAATGCATCTCAGAGACAAGGAGGTGCGGTTGAGACATGGAGGACAGGGGAGGAGAGGAGGATTACAGAAGAGAGGAGAAGGAGAATGGGCAAAGGGATTGCTTGGGGTGAGAATAGCTACGAAATTTCCAGAACTGACCAACATCACCAATCTATGGTCTGGTACGGTCTAAAATTGTTGCGCCTACTTGAGATATATATTAAGTGCAAAAATATCTATACAAAACTGTTTACTTCACTTAGAATTATTTTTTTCTTTTTATTCCAAGGATGCCTGGATAGACTTACTATTATAAGTAAGGCTAGTGTTACATTTAAATTTTTTTTATATGTATATTGTAGGATAAAGAAAATAAACTTATTAATGTTGTTAGAAATCAAGTTTTTAGTGAAAGAAAAAACATATAAATGTAAAAACTGAGAAAAAAACCTCAATGTTAAATTTGAATTAGGAATTATGCACATAAAGTTTTGATTAAAAAAATGGCGGCTGGGCGCAGTGGCTCATGTCTGTAATCCTAGCACTCTGAGAGGCCGAGGTGGGAGGATCACTTGAGCTCAGGAGTTCGAGACCACCTGAACAAGTGTGAGACCCCATCTTTCCTTAAAAAAAAAAAAAGAAAAAGGAAAAATTAGCCAGGCCTCCTGGCTTGCGCCTGTAGTCCAGCCACGCAGGAGGCTGAGGAAGGAGGATCATGTGAGCCCAGCAGTTTGAGGTTGGTGTAAGCTAGGTTGACGCCACAGCACCCGGGTGACAGAGGGAAACTGTCTCAAAAAAGAAAAAAGAAAGAAAGAAAGAAAGAAATGATTGTAACTGATCTAAAACATCACTTAAACAAAAATCCTTAAGACCGAAGTTATTTAAAAGAAAAAAAAAAAGAGTAGGAGGACAAATATAGGAAAAATCTTTACAGCAGAATGTCAGACAATAATCTAAGTGGTAGATATATGGGTGTTCATTATACAGTCTTTCACCCTTTTATATTTGAAAATGCTGGGGGTGGGAATCAATGACCTTTTAAATGAGTGAGTGAGATAAAGAAGCTAAAGTGATAAATACATTAAGAATCTTGGATTCGATTTTGGTTTAAAACCTGGTGAGAGTGCTTGCCTCTGGACAAAGGTGGGATTTGACAAGGCCACCAGTGGCAACAACAGTGTCTTTGTACAAATTAGAAAAAAATACCTACACTGAGCTGAGTACCTGGAAAAGGGGGTCCTTCCCTCTTACTCTTGGCATGGAACAGACCCACATGTACCCTTGGCTGAGAACTATAGTATAAGACATGACCTTTGAGGACAGTGGTTTAATGTACTACCTCTTTTAATTAAAAAATATCTGTATTAAGTCTGATAATTTGATTAATTAACTTCAACACTCTACCATTCTTTACAAATTTACAATTATTTCACCTCTGTAGACTAGAAGACAGTGAAAGAGTATAAGAAGAATGAGACTTATTTTTCATTGTGTATTCTTCAGAAAACTTTCATTTTTTTAAAAAAAACACATTTTTCACTTTTATAATAAAAACTAAAGAAATGCTTCATGTATTTCTACAAATAGGCAGAATGGTTGCAAAACACTTTCTCTTTACAATTGCAGGGAAGAAAATGTCTTTTAACATCTTGACTAAAACAGAGGTAATATCAGTGCCCAGAAACAACTAAGCATCATAATCCCATAACCATGCAGTATTCCCATTAAGATCCAGAAAACAGTCTATACATGACTAATGTCAGAACAAACAGGATCGTTAAAAAGATATGGTGCAAAGTGAAATAAGCCAGTCTGAAAAGGACAAATAATGTATGGTTCAACTTATATAAGGTCCCTAGAGTAGTCAAATCCGTAGAGACAGAAAGTAGAATGGTAAGCACCAGGGGCTGGGAGAGGAAGGAATGGGGAGTTGCTGTTTAATGAGGACAGAGTTTCAGTTTGGGAAGATACAAAAGTTCTGGAGATAGATGGTGGAGATGGTTGCACAATAATGTGAATTTACTTAATGCCACTAAATTGTACACTTAAAAATGATAAAAATGACAAATTTTATTTTATATATACTTTTCCACCCCCAAAAGAGAAAAAAGGCATGGTGGCATACTTACACATTCAAATCATAGTAGTTCTTCAAATGAATTATTTCTTCAATATACCCATTTGCTACATCTGGAAATCTTGCTTCCTGGAAAGGAATAAGAACATTATTTGTATTTTATTCACTAGAATGGTTTCAAATGGCAATAAAAACCAGACAGCAAAAAGTATATAAAATGACTAAAGACTACAAAAGGGCTATAAAGCAGGTTTGTGTGTGGTTTAAAATTCAATGCTACATTCCCAGATTCATCTGACTAAATAGAAGATGAAATCTAGACAGCTGAAATAATCTGGTCCTCTGCCCCTATTTTATAGATCCGTTCTTCATTCTTTCAACAAATACTGAGCATCTCTGCCCAGACACAGGGAGTCCAAACACAAATAAGGTATAATTCCATGCCTGCCCTCAAGAAGCACACAGCCTAGAGCAGGATGGAAACACCTGGGTGAAGTAGGATTAAGGAACTTACTCAAAGGCAAATAGCAGCTGACTGTGGATGGACGTAAAGCCCTGCATTACTATGTCAGTGCTACCCAATGGAGCTTTGTATGATGATGGAAATGCTCTTCTTTGTGCTTTCCCATGAGGTAGCTATTAACACCATGTGGCTGCTGAGGCTAACATGTGATTGGTGCCACTGGAAACTGTATTTGTAATTTAACTGTAAGACATTTAACTATAAACAGCCACATAAGGCTACAGACTGCCATATTAGACAACATAGGTCTAGGTCATCCAATAAACCTACTGTAGGGGTTTCAGTATCAACTCAAAGACTTTGAAAAAACTGTGGAGACTGCAGGTATGACAGCACCAGGCCACCATGATATGCAGCTAAAATCTTGGAGGGCTTCCTGGAGGGCTAAGTACAGATTAAGGAACCTTGATTTCATTTTCATGTCTTCAGAGTTTCTTTTCTCTTCTATACATGTAGATATGTATCTCTTATGAAAATGAAGTCCACACACCAACTTATTTTTGCAATCAAAGAAAACTCAGTATACTTAGTTTCTACAATTATTGATTTGATAAAATAAAACTTACTGTTTCCTTCACTAGCAGTGCAATGAGTTCTTGATCTACCTCAGCAGCTTCTCGCCCCCAAATGTTTTCCAAGTTGGGCTCCTGAGATCCTTGCATTGCAAAGGCTGGACCTGGCTCTTCATCATCTGTTGCTAATTGTTGGTCTTCAAACTCTTCCAGAGGATGGGCAGGCTGAGGGGATGAGGGGCCTGGAATCCCATCCTGCTGGGGTTCTGGTCTTGGAAAAACTGGTCTTGGAAAAGCTGGCCCTGGAAGTTCATGCTGAAACAACAAGGCGACCAGTTCTGCTTCAGGCTGCCGCTCTTGAGGAACAACCTGGTTTGTTATCTCACGGGGCTGCTGGTTTAGAGACCGGAGGTAAGGATGGCCTAACCAACAGCCTTCTCCAATGGCCTGATCATCTTCTATACCAGCCGACTCTTCGAGATTTGATAAAAGTTCTGTCTCTGAGTCTTCAGATGACTGGTTCTCAATTCCCAAAGGATCACCTTCTCCGAAAAGGAGGCTACTTTCTTCCAAGATTATGACTTTCTGCTCTGATCTGGGCTTGACAATATCATTTGCTGCTTGGTTATGACTTGGTCCAGGTTTGGGTTCTCTTTCTGTTTGGCCACTTGTCTTAGTGAATTGATTGACTCCAGGAGGCCCAAGATCCAGAAATTCACCGTAGTCTTCCTCAGAATCATCCTGTGCCTCAGAATCATCCTGTGCCCCAGAATCAAACAATGGGTTGTTACACACTGAAAAATAGCTGCTCTTATCAGATTCAAATGCTGCTCTAGACTTTTTAGGCCTTTCTTCTCCCAATCTTTTCAGATCTTGCCACTGGGCAGCGGGTTTGATGAGATTGGGTCGTGATGTTTGAGGTCTATTTGTCTAAGAAAAAATGAAATTTCAATAATAATAATAATTTAATGTCTTTCCTATGCCTCCTCATTGAACTTCTAAGATAGGACAGGAAAGAAAAAAACTACTAACACCCTCCCCCTTCCCAATACCTATTCTTCTCATTTATCTTAACATTAAAATTTGATCACACTATAGTATCTGTAAGAATCAAAGTAGCTATTCACTGACTGAAGCTTGAGATACAGTTTGAACTATAACTTAACCTCTGAGACCACTGGAACAAAAACAACTGCACAGAAGAGGAAATAATAAAAGAATGCTAACACAGCAGAGGAACAAGAAATGTTCAATGAATACATGAAAAGAATCTAAATCTCATTAGTAAACAGCAAACTGATTTTTTTCCCCTTGTAAGACTGGAAAACTTTTTAACTGGATAATATCAAGCACTGGCGAGGATGTATGAAAACTTTTATGCTACAATCAGCTGCTGGTGAATTTAGGAGAGCAATTTTGCACTATTTATTAAAGTAAAAAATGTATATACTTAGATATGCCATTATCATTTTTTCATATCTATTCTACAAACCCATAAGAGAATAGTTCACTATTACTATGTGTGTATATGTGTCTGTACATATACATATTTTAAGAAATGATTGTTTGTGCCTGTTTTTTTTTATAAATAGAATCATTCTATATATGTATTGTGTTACAGTGTGCTTTTCTTCACTTAATGCCATTTCTTGGTGAGCTTTCCATTTCAGTGCATATTGAGCTATCTCTTTCTGGTGGGGCAAAGTTGTATTTTGTAGAATAAGTAATAGTTAACCATTCTCTAAGGGACAAACTTTAGAATTTCTCTAGTTTTTTTTTCTTTTTATGCTACAAGCAATGTGGTGGTAAATATTCTTGTATATGCCCCCTTTAGATACACAAGATCTTTCTCACAGATATGAAAAAATTATAATGACATGTAAGTATATACATTTTTAACTTTAATAAATAGTACACAATTGCTCTCCTAAATTAAAATTCAAAAGAAAAGATCTGGAAAAGTATATGTCAAACTGATAACAACAGTCCCTCTGGGAAATGTGATGTAAGAAAGGGGCTGGTGAATGTCAAGCTTTGGGGTGAGGCCTTGAAGGGCTAATCCACTTGAAATAAGGGCAAACTGGAAATGTGCCTCCCAAGAACTGAATTCCAGTTTGGACGGTTCAACATATCCTGAATTTGAGATTGCTCGTGCCCTTGCTCTTCTTCAAGAAACCAATGTAGGTCATCCTCTGTAGAGAAATATAACATCACCTAGGATCTCAAAATTTTTAGACACAAAGATGGCATAAAAGAATTTGGTGCAACAATAGAAAACCAAAAGCAAGAGAAGTAACAGACAACAGAGATAAACCTACAAAGGCTTTAGACAGTGAAGTTATCAGACATGAATTCTAAAATAACAATAGCATGTTTAGGGAAGTAAAAGATCAAGTTAAGAATTTCGGCAGGGCCGGGTGCAGTGGCTCATGCCTGTAATCTTAGCCCTCTGGAAGGCTGAGGCAGGTGGATCGCTCGAGGTCAGGAGTTCGAGACAAGCCTGAGCGAGACCCCGTCTCTACTAAAAATAGAAAGAAATTATATGGACAACTAAAAAATATATATATAGAAAAAATTAGCCGGGCATGGTGGCGCATGCCTGTAGTCCCAGCTACTCGGGAGGCTGAGGCAGTAGGATCGCTTAAGCCCAGTGAGGTTGCTGTGAGCTAGGCTGACGCCACGGCACTCACTCTAGCCTGGGCAACAGCGTGAGACTCTGTCTCAAAAAAAAAAAAAAAAAAAGAGAGAATTTCAGCAGAGAAGAATCAAATGCAAATTCCAGAATGGAAAAATACCATAACTAAGATTAGGAATCAATGGATAGATGGATATAGAATATTTTAAATAAATATGATTGAAGAGAGAAATTAGTGAATTGAAAGGCACGTCATAGGAAAATGGCCGGAATAAGACATAAACAAAAATGAAAATTATGTAATAGGACACACAAAGAATACAATGAAAAGGTGGTCTTAACAACTATGTAACTAGAGCACTAGAAGAAAAGGAGAGAGAAGTAGCAATATTTGAAGGCAAAATACAAATATTCAAGAAAGACAGTGGCTTGATTTCAGTTTTGAAGATCCTAACAGGATGAATTTAAAAACCCTGAATCGGCTGGGCGCGGTGGCTCACGCCTGTAATCCTAGCACTCTGGGAGGCCGAGGCAGGTGGATCGCTCAAGGTCAGGAGTTCGAGACCAGCCTGAGAGAGACCCCGTCTCTACTAAAAATAGAAATAAATTATCTGGACAACTAAAAGTATACATAAAAAAAATTAGTCGGGCATGGTGGCACATGCCTGTAGTCCCAGCTACTCGGGAGGCTGAGGCAGTAGGCTTGCTTAAGCCCAGGAGTTTGAGGTTGCTGTGAGCTAGGCTGATGCCACGGCACTCATTCTAGCCCAGGCAACAAAGTGAGACTTTGTCTCAAAATAAATAAATAAATAAATAAAAATAAAAACCCTGAACAATATAAACCTAGGTATAATACAGTAAAAGAGCAGAAAACAGATACAAAGAGAAATTCTTAATAGCAGCAGCACATACTGCCTTCAAAAGAACAAAAATAAGACTGACTGACTTTTCAACAGAAAAATGGAATCCAGGAAACATTAAAATAGTATCTTCTTAGTGTTAAAAGAAAATAACCGCCACACAGAATTTTATACTCAATGAAAACATCAGCAGACCTGCCAAAAAGAAAATTCTAAAAAGTAGTCTTTAGGCAGAAGAAAAATAATCTCAGTTTTAAGGCTAGAGATTCAGAAAGAAATGAAGAGTAACAAAAATGGTAAATATTTGGGTACGATGACAAATACTGATTGCATAAAACAAAACATTTTGTGGATTTAAAAAATGTATACAGACTAGGTGCCTGTAGTCCCAGATACATGGGAGTCTTGAGGCAGGAGGACGGCTTGAGCCCAGGAGCTTGAGTCCAGCCTAGGCAACATAATGAGATCCTCATATCTAAATAAGTAAATAAAATAAAAAATGAACACAGAACTAAAATATATAACAAAAATAGTATTCATGCTTGGAGAGGAATAAATAGAGTTAAAGTGTTTTAAGGTTCTTTCCATTATGCAGCAAGAGTTTAGAGCACTAATTTATATTCATTCTGAGGCCTCTATAATGTAAGGAATCTTGAACAAGCCCTTAAAGTAAATCATATATATTAGACATGACACCAAAAGTAACAAATGACATAGGAAAAAATAAATTGGACTTCAGCAAAATTAAAAACTTTTGTGTTTCAAAGGACACCATCAACAAAGTGAAAAGATAACTCACAGAATGAGAAAAAATATTGGCAAATAAGACACCTGATAAAGGTATAGTGTCCAGAATATATAAAAATAAATAACCCATTTAAAAAAAACTAGAAAAAGACACTGCATAGACATTTCTTCAAAGAATATATAAAAATCCAAAGAAGATTAACAAATAGCCAATAAGTATATGAATGATGCTCAACAGCAGTGGCCACAGAGAAATGCAAATAAAAATCACAAAGAAGGCCAGGCGTGGTGGCTCACGCCTGTAATCCTAGCACTCCGGGAGGCCAAGGTGGGAGGATCACTTGAAGTCAGGAGTTTGAGACCAGCCTGAGCAAGAGAGAGACAGCCATCTACTACAAAAACAGAAAAAATTAGCTGGGCACAGTCCCTGTAGTCCCAGCTACTCAGGAGGCTGAGGTAGGAGGATCACTTGAGCCCAGGAGTTGGAGGTTACTCTGAGCTAGGCTGATGCCATGGTACTCTAGCCTGGGTGACAGAGTGAGACTTTGTCTCAAACAAATAAACAAACAAAAAACCAAAAATCACAATGAGATACTTCACACAACCAACTATAATCAAAAGACAACAAGTGTTGGCAAGAATACGAAGAAACTAGAACCATTGTGATAAACAGTCTGGTAGGGTTAAACACAATTACTATACGATCTAGCAATTCCACTCTTAGTGTATACCAATAGAAATGAAAACGTACGTCCACACAAAAATTTGTACATGAATATTTATAGCAGCATTATTCATTATAGCTCCAAAGTAGAAACAACCCAAATGGCCATCAATAGATGAGTAAACAAAATGTGGTATACCCATACAATGGAATATTGTTCAACAATGAAGAGGAATGAAATAGATTCAAGCTACATCACAGAGGAACCCTGAAAACATGTTAAAGAAGCTGGCCACAAAGGACCATATACTATATGCATCTATTTATATAAAGTATCTAGAATAGGCAAACCTACACAGACAGAAGGTATATTAGTAGTTGCCCAGGACTAGGTGGGATTGAAATTGGGAGGTGATGGTTATGGGGTGTAGGATTTCCTCATGGGGTAATAAAAATATTCTAAAATTAATTGTGGTGATGGATGCAAAAGGTGAATACACCAAGAGCCACTGAACTGTATGCTTTGAATTGATGAACTGTATGGTATGTGAATTGTATTTCAATAAAGTTTTTTTCAAAAAGGAAGGAAGTACTGATACATGCTGCAACATTAATGAACCTCGAAAATATTCTACTAAGTAAAAGAAGCCAGTCATAAAAGACTACAAATTGTATGATTCCGGCCGGGCGCAGTGGCTCACGCCTGTAATCCTAGCCCTCTGGGAGGCCGAGGCGGGTGGATCGCTTGAGGTCAGGAGTTCGAGACCAGCCTGAGTGAGACCCCGTCTCTACTAAAAATAGAAAGAAATTATCTGGCCAACTAAAAATATATATAGCAAAAAAAAAATTAGCCGGGCATGGTGGCACATGCCTGTGGTCCCAGCTACTCGGGAGGCTGAGGCAGTAGGATCGCTTAAGCCCAGGAGTGTGAGGTTGCTGTGAGCTAGGCTGACGCCACGGCACTCACTCTAGCCTGGGCAACAAAGTGAGACTCTGTCTCAAAAAAAAAAAAAAAAAAAAAAAAAAAAAATTGTATGATTCCATTTATGTGAAATATCCATCGTGGGCAACTCTACAAAGATAAAAAGCAGATTAATGATTGCCTAGGGTGGGAAGTAGGGGGCAGAGGTAGGGAAATGATGGGGAGTTAATAATGATAGGTAGAAGGTATCCTTTTGAGGTGATGAAAATGTTCTAAAATTGATTGTGGTGATAGTTGCACAACTCTGTGAATATACACTAAACACCACTGAATTGTACAATTTAAATGGATGAACTGCACAGTGAATTATATCTAGATAAAGTTGTTTCAAGAAGAGAGAGATCACATGGAGAGGCCCTGAAAACAACGGTGCCTGCCAGTCTCTGGCTCCCCAGTCCCCCATTGTCCCAGCTCTAGCACCATCTGACAATGGCCAAATGAGAAGCCCCGAGCCAAAATCGTCTGGCTGAGCTCTTTCCAAATTCCTAACCCATAAAAGTCATGACAGATAATACAATGATTGCAGTTGTTTTATGCCATTAAGTTTTGAGGTGGTATGTTACATGGTAATAAGTAACCAGACAATAACATAAAAGAATGAATAATTCAAAAACTTAGTAAAAGGACAGTAAAATAAATGTTAAATATACTAAAGCAGAAGAAAAGAATAAAGACAAAAACAGAAACTGAGTAAGAAAACAAATGGTAGCACTATGAGATAAATCTCAGAGCTGTTTCTCTGGTAAACAAAGAGCAAGGAAAACAAAGGAGGCTAATGGGTAGCTCATCAAATCAAGAAACAGGGGTGGGGTACACTAAAAGCCTTGCAAACAACTAGGACACTGGAAAAGGGACTGCCCCCGCAAGATTTCAGGGAAAGTCCCTAAAAACAGGCTGCCTACACTCTGATGATAATCTCCACATTAACCCAGGGATGGTTCAGTTTCTAGTCCAGTATTCTTAGGTAGCCCTGAAGTCAGTAATTTAATCAAAAGGCTAAATTGAAAAGATACTCTATGGAACTAAATCAGTCCAAAATACAGCTTTCTGACATTTAGCTAGCTATTTTGATACTCTTTGTAAAATAAGGCTCACGCCTGCAATCTTAGCACTCTGGGAGGCCGAGGCAGGAGGATTGCTTGAGCCCAGGAGTTTGAGGTTGCTGTGAGCTAGGCTGACGCCACGGCACTCTAGCCTGGGCGACAGAGCCAGACTCTGTCATTCATTCATTCATACATACATAAATTAATTAATTAATGAAGTTCACATTAACAAACCTTACCTTTGCTTAAGGTGCTTTTCCCTAGCCAGTTCATCTTAACTGGGCCTTTACCTATGCCTTTTGTTGTTTGGACAAAAAATGATGTATAGATTTAAGTTCTGTAAGTTGTCTACCTTTTTTCACACGGGAGTCCGTCCCTTTGGAAATGCAAACTGAGAGCTGCCTGGTTAGCAACTGCTTTAAGGACTGATGGTCTAAAGGGGGGAGAGAAACTACAGTTGACTCTTAAACAAGATTTGAAGTGCACAAGTTCACTTACATGTGGATTTTCTTCCATTTCTGCCTCTCCTCTTACTCTTCCTCAGCCTCCTCAACATGATGACAATGAGGAGGATGAAGACTTTTACGATGATCCATTTCCACTTAATGAAAAGTAAATATATTTTCTCTTCCTTATTTTCTTAATATTTTCTTTTCTCTAGCTTACTTTAAGAATATAGCATATAATGCATATAACATAAAAGTATGTGTTAATGGACTGTTTACTTTATCAGTAAGGCTTCAGTCAATAGTAGACTATTAGCTGTTAACCAAGATCAAACAGAGCAAGAATTAATTACATGAGACTGAATGAATTGATAAAGAATTCAAGGTTTTTATGGCTTTATTTGAAACATTGCTGGTTCTTTTAATGTATCGTTTTCCAAATTTAAGGAAACTTTTATTTTTTTCTTTTAAGCTAAAATAAAAGTTTCCTTAAATTGTCTATAGCTTCCAACAATTTGGTAAAGCATACTTTTGTAAACAAAAATTGAAACATTGCTTTTTCTCCCCATGTGGTACCAGAAACCATTATTGAGTATTCTCATTTTTATGGCAATATGGTTTTTTGTTCAAGTTCAGTAAGAATTTGCTCTCTTTATAATAAGATACAATCAAAAACTGGTTATATTACCAAGGCTTTGACTGAAATGTCACATTTGAAAATGAGCATACGCTGCTTGGCTTCAAGGGTTCCCTACCTTATACTGAGTGAGTAAAAGTCACCTCTTAGCAGGCCCAGGAACCTCAAGATATTAGATACAAAGGCAAAATCTAATGTCTGCCTTGGTTTACCTTCCTAGTATTGAGAGGTTTCTTTAAAGTCCAACCTGAGATTCCTTGTCAAAATTTCCAGCAAAGCAAATTTAAAAGGCGCCTGTATGGTTATTCTTGCAGCACTTATATAAATAATCAAGCAAACTGGTCTTAATGTGATTATCTTTGACAGAAATGGGGGTTACTCTTACAGAGAAAAATTACATTTCAAAAGAAAAATACAGTACGTCTATCATTATATTGTAGCCCTGTTCATTGTTTTTGAGTTATTATTTACCTGTAGACTGGACTGCATTCTGAATTCTTCCAGTTTTCTCTATTATCTGGCTACAACCCTCCACTGAAGGAGAATTGCTCAGTTCCTGGAGCCCAATAAGCCAAAGCTGGACAACTCACTGTAAGTTTCAAGGGACAAGTCTCATGCCTGATGTGTGGGCCTCATAGAGAGTTTACAAGAACGCCTGATGCCACAACCAGAGACATTCAAACTGTGAACCAGGACAAGAAGTGACCAACTTCATGCTGTGGACAGCTTTTCCCAACCATTGGAATAAGACTATTATAAGACTCTTAACCCTCTTAATTTCTGCTTACTTATGCCGCTTTTCCTTGACAGGATAATGCTGCAGCTGAAATTTCACAACCAGTAGCTTCTGCAGGTAGCTTGCACTCCCTGCTTTAATTTCACCCAGTCATCTGATGCTAACTAAACGGGAAGAAATCTGTACAGCTGACGACACTTTTTGCACATAACACACTGGGTATGGCAAAGCCAACTGCTTGGTTAAAATAGGTAGACTCCTTATCTAACTTGGTTTGGTTCATAAGACCATAGCTAAGGAGAATACTCCATCCAAATTCTTGGTATTACCCCTACCAGTCTCCCCGGTGTACTGTATCCTCTCAAAAAGTTTTCTTTTTTTTTTTTGAAACAGGATCTCACTGTAGCCTGGGCTAGAGCGTAGTGGTGTCATCACAGTTCACTGCAATCTCAAACTCCTGGGGTCAAGTAATTCTCCTGCCTCAGACTCCTGAGGAGCTGGGACTACAGGTGCACACCACCACACCAAGCTAATTTTTGTATTTTTTATAGAGATGGGGTCTCACTATGTTGCCCAGGCTGGTCTTGAATTCCTGGCCTCAAGGGATCTTCCTACCTCAGCCTCCCAAAGCACTAGGATTACAGGCATGAGCCATCACGCCCAGTCCTTCAAAAAGTTTTAACTGCTTCCACATAGCCATCTGTCAAAGGTAAAATGGTCTCTCTCCAGCTGGAGCAACAAAAACTGAAAGAAATGCATGACAATGAAGAGGACACCATAACTCACAAATGGCATGCTGGGACTGGAAAACCCAAATGATGGTAACTGAGTAGTGCTGATGCCTCAAAAGGGGAGAACTGTTAAATAAAAATTATAGGAGGCCACTGTTTTGGACTAGGTTTCTGCACTAGGCCCCAAAAGACCAGACTCAAAACCAAAATAGAGTCACCCATACTAAAGTTCCACCTCACTGAACCCAAACTAAGTTGTCATCTGACCTTCCAAGAAATCGAGAGGTAACAAGATAACTGTCAGTTTCCCAAACAGTTTAAACCTTCAATGAGCATGATAATGAAGTTCCCTCTGCTTTAATCCTCACACAGAAAAGGTAGCCTGAAGTAACCCAACAACTAGTCATTTTTCTACTGTTCTGTCTCCCAGTCCCACCTTATAAGAAAAAAACTTTGAAAGGACAAATAAACATGCTCTTTGTTCTTTGCTTCTGCTTTCTTCAGCCCTTCTCCATCTCTAAAGCCAACCTCCTCTCATCAGCTCATTGGAACTCTTACGCTATTTTATGGAATGAAGTGTTACCTGATTCTAGAATCATAGTAAAGCCAATTAGGATCTTTAAACTTAAAAAAAAGAGAAAAGAAAAAAAAAAGCAACAGACTTTTAAATTAAAAAAACAAAAACAACAGCTAAAAGGTACAATATGGAAGAAAAGATACCATTCACAAAAGCAAGAGAAAAGACAAAACAACCAAGGAAAAAAACAACAAAGACTGTTAAAAGATTTATATTAAGAAACATTCAAAATGCTCTGGCTGAGGAATATAAAAGGCTAAGACTACACAGAAAGACAAAACTTGTTCTTGGTTAGAAAGAGTCAGTACTGGCTGGGTGTGGTGGCTCATGCCTGTAATCCTAGCACTGTGGGAGGCCAAGACAGGAGGATTGCTTGAGCCTAGGAGTTTAAGATCAGCCTGAGCAACATAGCTAGACCCCATCTCTACAAAAAAAATTAAAAAAACAGGTGTGGTGGTGCGCACCTATAGTCCTAGCTACTACGGTGGCTGAGGCAGGAGGATCACTTGAGTTCAGGAATTCGAGGTTCCAGTTACCTAAGATCAGGCCAATGCATTCCAACCTGGTTAACAGAGCAAGACTTTGTCTCTTTAAAAAAAAAAAAAGGGCCGGGCCTGGTGGCTCAGGCCTATAATCCCAGCACTCTGGGAGGCCGAGGCAGGAGGATCGCTCAAGGTCAGGAGTTTGAGACTAGCCTGAGCAAGAGCGAGACCCCGTCTCTACTAAAAACAGAAAGAAATGATATGGAAAACAAAAAATATATACAGAAAAAATTAGCCGGGCATGGTGGTGCATGCCTGTAGTCCCAGCTACTCGGGAGGCTGAGGCAGGAGGATCACTTGAGCTCCGGAGTTTGAGGTTGCTGTGAGCTAGGCTGACGCCACGGCACTCTAGCCCGGGCAACAGAGTGAGACTCTGTCTCAAAAAAAAAAAAAAAAAAAAAAAGTACTGTAAAAATTGTTCTATAGATGTAACAATAACATTTGTTTTGGATTAGACAAACTGATTATCTACATACCTATTTATATTCTGCAACTAAAAAAGCTGAATGCAAAACATAAAAATATAAGTGTAAGAATATCTAGGATGATTCTGGAAAATGTGCGATAATACAGGGAGATATGCCCTACCTGACAGTAAGATACATTATAATGTAGGAACTACGACAGTATAGACTGGTGCCTGCATAGTCAGACAGAGCAAGGGTAGAGAAGTTCACAGCTTTTCAATCTAAGGGGAGAGGAGGTAGAATGGAGAGGGGATGTTCTTAGAATGTATAACAAGTGCACAGAGGTGCTCTCAGCTGCTCTATAATAAGGCTCACAGAGTGGCTGAAAAATCAGAGACTAACTTGCAACAGATTAAGAAAACTCACTTCTGTCAGGATGACATCATCATCCAGGTCCTCTTCGTCATGTTGCTGGGAAGCCGGGGTGACCAGCATCGGAATCCCTTCCTCATCAGAGGAGTCAGATATGGTGATGGGCGCATCTCTGAGATTGATCCAGTCTACAGGAAGGCAGAGAACACTGTTACTGGGAGGCCAGCACAATCATATTCAATACTTTAGTTCAATTCTAGTGTGAAAAAGGTCAGGCCTGAAGCCAAAGTCACAGCTACTAGTATAGCCCACTAGCAGCACATGCACTCAAGCATTAAAACTCATGTTTCTGTGCTGATTTTTGCCAATAATACATTTGGGGACTTGCTAAAGAAAATCAGACGACTATTATGTGCAAAATATCAACTTTTTTCTTATGTTAATACTAGGGTTGAAGAAATCTCTTGATAAAATCTTCTGGACTGCCAATTTCTTTAAAGTGAAACTACGGCCTCTCACCCATCTCTATTCCTCCCAGGAATAAAAGACTTTTTTATTTAAACTGCTAGATCTGAAAAAATTACCACTCAAAAACAGTAATTTTTTTTTTTTTTTTTTTGAGACAGAGTGTCACTTTGTTGCCCTGGCTAGAGTGAGTGCCGTGGCATCAGCCTAGCTCACAGCAACCTCAAACTCCTGGGCTTAAGCGATCCTCCTGCCTCACAGCCTCCCGAGTAGCTGGGACTACAGGCATGCACTACCATGCTCGGCTAATTTTTTCTATATATATTTTAGTTGGCCAGCTAATTTGTTTCTGTTTTTAGTAGAGACGGGGTCTCGCTCTTGCTCAGGCTGGTCTCAAACTCCTGACCTTGAGCGATCCACCCGCCTCGGCCTTCCAGAGTGCTAGGATTACAGGCGTGAGCCACGCGCCCGGCCAAAAACAGTAATATTTTCAGTTAACATCTAAAATATTAAAATTTGCTCATCTTAGACATAAACTTTAAGAATCATTTAAGCAAACATATTTTAATGTTTTAGTCAAGCACCCATTTAGCATCTATGACAATAAGCAATTTAACTTTCCTAGTTTCCTTTTAAATATAATTTTAACCATCTAGATACAGTAATTCTGTTCAAGGTCTCTACTTCCTTTTATCTGTCTAAAGACAGAACATGCTTGGTATGAATTACAGGATAACACAACTGATATTTTTTCCTGTCTGGTTTGATGGGAATGTCAAGGTCAAAATGGGCAATAAAGAGAAAATGCATTAAGTGACCTAAAAAAAAAGGAAAAAGAAGAACAAGAAAGAGGCATCATCATTACAATTTCTGAAATTCCTCCATTAAAGCTGTAACGTCTTTCTCAAGGGTAATGCCTCATTTATTTCTTGGCACTCGACAATTTGAAAAGCAATCAAAAATCAATGATTTCACTTCATTCCTATAAGAAAGCAGCAGTGATGCCAGGGACAACAGTTGCATCTGTAGCATCTAAGGTCAGACAGCCTGAGTTTAAATCTCAGTTCTAGCACATATTAGCTAGTGGGGTTGTTACCTAACTTCTTTAAGCATCCACTTCCTCAACATTTAAAAAAATGTTAAAAAGGTTGCCTACTTAAAAATAATTATGGACCTGACCCCCCGCCCCCCGCCTGCTTCTCCTAAAATAATTGTGAAGATTAGTTGAGAAAATCCAGATAAGATGCTTCCTACTTATAGTTCTTAGACTGACAAACGTAACCAACTGAACTGAGGACCTGAATAGGTACATTATAAAGAACTTCCAGTTAAAACCTGGCAGAATGAATCCAAGTGATTATCACCATCACTTCCTAAAACGCCACTAAAATGACAGTAAGGGAACTTTAAAAAAGTATATATCCTTGAGTACACAAAGAGAAGGGAGCTCCTAGTACGCAGGGGGATTTAACAAAATTCTGAGAAACAGCATATATACAGGTGGCAAGTGCTTTAGCAGACTGGAGAAGGCTCAAACCCACAGCCTATAGAGGGGACAGACAACCAGAAGTGGCCTTATTCATGCTGAATCCTAGAACAGCACAGAAATTGATGGCACAGGATACTTCTGAGAGCAGAAATGATTCAAAGTCTGTATTGTAAGCAAAGAGATTTCTACATTTCTTCTTCTATCCTATGTAGCCAGGTGACAAGGCACAGCCACCCAGGCAAAAGACAAAGATGAGTCTAGGTGTAGATCTCTTTGTATTTATCCTTCTTGGGAGTCTGTTTCCTAGATGTACAGATTAACATTTTTCATCAAATTTAGGAAGTTTTCAGCCGCTGTTTATTCAAATATTTTTTCTGTCCCTTCTGTTTTTCTTTCCTCTCCCTGAGACTTTCATTACACATATGTTAATAAGCTAATGGTATCCTCAAATTCTTCAAGGCTCTTTTCATTTTTCTTCATTCTTTTTTCCTTCTATTCTACAGATCAGATAATCTTTATCAATCACTTATTCTTCTACGAGCTCAGATCTGTTGTCAAACAAATCTTTAGTGAATTTTTCATTTTAGTTATTATACTTTTGACCTCCAGAGTTTCCATATATACATATTTTTAAACAGATAAGGTCTCACCATATCATTCAGACTGCTCCCCAACTCCTGGCCTCAAGCAATCCTCCTACCTCAGCTTCCCGAACAGCTGAGACTATAGCTGCGAGCCACTGTGCCCAGCTTTGTTCTTTTTTTAAATCATTTCTAGCTCTTTACTGATGTTCTTTATTTAATGACTCACTGTCATCATACTTTCAATTCTTTTAATGTGGTTTTCTTTAGTTCTTTGAACATATTCATAACAAGGAATTTGAAATCTCTACCAACTAACTCCAATATTAGTTTCCAGAGAGACAGCTTTTATGGATTCTTTCAGCTATGTATGTGTCAGACTTTCCTGTTTGTCTCAGTATTTTTTGTTGTAAACTGTATATTTAAAACGATATATCATAACAACTGTGGATTCTGATACCCCCTGCACTGGGAGAAGTAGTTGTTGCTGTTTTTGTTTGTACCTTGTATAGACTCATTCTGTGGAGTCTGTTTTCCCCAGTGTGGGGATGATCTCTGTTCAGGTCTTTTTTCTTTTTAATTCCTGTTTTCATTTTTAAGCCTTGTTTCCTAGGAGTTACCCTTGGGACAGCATAAGCTTAGTGGACAGCCATGCTTAAACATCTTGAGCCGGTAATGCTTCCACTTTTTGCAACTGGATCTGTGTGGTTTGGTGAATGCATCAGAGTTCAGGCACATTACAGTCTGTTCTAGCTTTTAGTTCCGCCTTTGCAAAGCGTTAATTTCTGACAAGGAACAGTAGCTTGCTAGGGCCTCTTACTTATCTCAAATGTGTTTATAACCTTGTGTGTATGTATAACCTTCCAGACCACCAAGGATATACAAGTTATTTAGGCATTTTTTGGCTCATTCCCTGATCTTCCTGTTAAACTTCTGGCCAGTCGGCTGCTTGCCCTGATCAGTATCTAGACCTCAGATTAGCTGCGATATTTGCCTTTTATGATTGTTTGCCACTGGAATTTCTACTGATTTTGACAACATCCCTGGGTATGGAATTCCCCCTCCCTACCTCCATTCTTCTCCAAATAAAGTCTGCCCTTTTCACCATCAGTCTTTTCAGGCTGCTCCATGGGCAGGCCCAGGTAGAACTTCACCATATGAAAGGGATGGACCTGGGAAGCCACTAAGGGAATGGGAGCAGCCCCAGACTAAAACTCCATACATTTTCACTCTTCTTACCCAGAGTCAGTAGATTTTCTTGAATAAATGCTCTCAATCGCTATATGCCTTTGGCCAATTTTCAGTCTTTTTTTTTTTGAGACAGTCTCACTCTGTCGCCGAGGCTGGAGTGCCGTGAGCCTAGCTCACAGCAACCTCAAACTCCTGGGCTCAAGCAGTCCAGCCTTCCGAGTAACTGGGACTACAGGCGTGCGCCACCATGCCCAGCTAATTTTTTCTATATATATTTTTAGTTGTCCATATAATGCCTTTCTATTTTTAGTAGAGACGGGGTCTTGCTCTTGCTCAGGCTGGTCTCAAACTCCTAAGCTCAAGCGATCCTCCTGCCTCGGCCTCCCAGAGTGCTAGGATTATAGGTGTGAGCCACCGTGCCCGGCCCGATTTCCAGTCTTTGAACAATTTTGTATAATTTTATTGTTGATTTTTCAGGGAGAGGATGCTGAGCTCCTCACTTAGCCATTCTAGAAGACCCGCCCCATAGATGTTCATTCTAAAGAAATATTGAGAAAGAGAAGCTCTAGCCTTTGGTACACCAGGCACTGGAGTCGAAAGGGAAAAGCAGTGCTGCTGAAATAGGCATAGGGAATAAGATCCCAGCTGCCTTCTGCTACTTGGTTCTCTGAATTCTTGCACACAGTCTTACGGTCCTTATTCAGGAAACTGTAGATTCCTCTCTGGAAGAATTGGCCT
Organism: Lemur catta; assembly: GCF_020740605.2. NCBI lineage: Eukaryota > Metazoa > Chordata > Mammalia > Primates > Lemuridae > Lemur > Lemur catta. The sequence goes on from NC_059129.1 coordinate 22,900,579, forward strand.
AAGAAAAAGGTACACAACCTTGGGGGACCCAATGAAAGTTGGTTTGAAACCTATCACCTTAAAGTCCAATGGTTGACAAGACACCACATACCACACATAGATAAACACATGAGATTTCAATTAGTTTTTAAAAATATAGTTTAAAAAATAAATAATAATGAAGCAAATGCTACAAATCATGTGGATAGCCACGTGAGTTAATACAAAAGGCCCATCCGTGGGAAACCATCACCAGGTCAGGAAATATTTCCAGCACACTGGTAACCTTCCTGTGCTTCTTTCAATCACTACTCTCTCCTTTCTCTCTAAAGGTAGGTTTTCTAAATCCACAGATAAGTGTTGTTTTTGAGTATACATTCTTCTGTGTCTAGCTTTCTGGTAAATAACATATTTGAGATGCACCCATGTTGCATGCCATTTTAGTTCTGTCTGCTGTATTTAATCCACCATGTGAATATATCACAAGTTATTCTTTTGTTGATGGACACTTGAGTTGGTGTCAACTTTGGATAATGCCATTATAAACATTCTTGCACTAGTCTTTGGTGTACTCATTTCAGTTGGATACATTCTAGGAACGGAATTGCTAAGTCAAAGGATAAGCACAGATTCAATTTTAGTAGGCAATGCTAGAAATTTTCCAAATTGTTTGTACTAATTTACACTCCCATCTGCAGTATAGGATAGTATCTGTTACTTCATGTCCTTACTGGAACGCAGCCATGCTCATGCATTTATATTTGGTTTATAGCTGCTTTCATGCTACAATGGTATAGCCAAGTAGTTGCAACAGAGACCACATGGCCTGCAAGGCTGAATGCTGACTACTTGGCACTTTAAATTTGCTAAGCCTTGGTTTTCATTATTAATTTCTCAGCTTTACTGCTTATTTAGTACATGTATTTTAGGCCACAAGTCTTATTCAAAACATGGCATTAGAAGTATCTCATAAATTTCCACAGATTATATTAATATTTTCATTATCATGCAACTCAAAATACCTAATTTCCATTGTGATTTCTCCTTTGAACCCTGGGTTGTTCTTAAGTATATTCCATTTTCCACACATACTGAGATTTTCTAATTTTATCTCTATAAATAATTTATGGCTCAATTCCAATGTGGTTAGAGAACATAATCTGCATGATTTCAAACCTCTGGAACTTAAAACGTGTTTTCTGGCTCAAAATATGGCTAATTTTGGTAAATTCATAAGGTGCAGTATTCCACACACGCCTATTATGTCAAGTTTCTTGGCTATGCTCTTCCACTCTTCTGTGGAATGTATGGAAGGCCCATACAAATGCCTGGGCCTGCTCTCTCAATCACTGAAAGAAACATGTTAACTCCCATTATGATTGTGGATTTGTCCAATTCTGCTTTTAGATTTGCCAATTTTTGCTTTGTGTATTTTTATATCATGTTACTTAGAGTACAGGGATTAGCACTGTTTTATCTTCCCAGTGCTCTGAATCTTTTATCATTATGAATTCCATCTTTATTAATGCTTTTGGTTGGGGTTTCTATCAGTTTTATCTGACAGTATATAGACATACTAGCTCTTTTTTTTTTTTTTTGGCTATTTGTATGATGTATATTTATTCATTCCTGTACTTTCAATCTTTCTTTATTTTACCTTCATTTTTAAGCCTATTTCCACTGGGTATATAAGTAGATAAAATAGTATTTAGCAGTTAAAAAGGAATGAATTACCAATACATGTAACAACAAGGATAAATCTCAAAAACGTTATGTTGGGCAAAAGAATTTGGGTACAAAGAGTATACACTGCATGAGTCCATTTATATGAAATTGGACAGTGACAAAAAGCAGATCAGTGGTTTCCTTAGGCCAGGAGTCGGGTAAGGACTGACTGCAAAGAGGCACAAGGGAATCTTTTTGGGGTGACAGAAATGTTCTATATCATTATTGAGGTGGTACATTCATTTGTCGAAACTCAATGAACTATACGCTTAAAAAAAAAAAAACTACAGAAGTTAGTGCAAAATAAAAATTATTAATGCAGCTAATAAAAACAAATCTATCCACCTGAAGAAAATTCTTGCGATGGCTGCAGAGGATACATATTTGTCTAACAAAAAATATGCCTCCAAAGTCAATAATTTTCCAAAAGGAATTAGTTGGTTTTTTTGAGAGATGGGGTCTTCCTCTGTCTCCCAGGTTGGAGTGCAGTGGCGTGATCATAGCTCACTGCAGACTCGATCTCCCGGGGCTCAAATGATCTTCCCACCTCAGTCTCCCAAAGTGCTGGGATTATAGGCATGAGCCACCATGCCTGGCTGCAATTAGTTGTTCTTAAAGAAACTCTGTTCAAGAATATTTGAAACAATTCAAGACAACAACAACCACAGCATTAATTTAAAATCTTAAAAACCAGTACTTCTTTTGTACTCTATTTGCATAACTTGAGCAATTTTATTTTTCTCAATTTATCTGCTTAATAAGATTTGCTCAATTTAAAATGATCTGAAAGCCAAACATATATACAATTGACCGCTGAACAATAACACTGATTTGTAAGGGTCCACTTGTATGTGGATTTTCTTCTGCCTCTGCCACTCCTGAGACAGCAAGACCAATCTCTTTCCTTTTGCCTACTCTTCTGCCTACAGTGTGAGGACAAGGATGAGACCTTTCAGATGTTCCATTTCCACTTTATAAACAGTAAATATACTTCCTCTTTCTTATGCTTTTCTTAACATTTTCTTTCTTCTAGCTTACTTTATTGTAAGAATGCAGTATATATTACATATAAAATACAAAATATGTGTTCACTGATTGTTACTGGCAAGGCTTCCAATCAACAGTAAGCTATTAGTAAAGCCTTCAGGGAGTCAAAAGTTATACGTGGGTTGGATGCAGTGGCTCATGCCTGTAATCTCAGCACTCTGGGAGGCCGAGGCGGGAGGATCGTTTGAGCTCAGGAGTTCAAGACCAGACTGAGAGATCCTGTCTCTACTAAAAACAGAAAAATTAGCCAGGCATCGTGGCACGCTCCTGTAGTCCCAGCTACTTGGGAGGCTGAGGCAGGAGGATCGCTTAAGCCTAGGAGCTTGAGGTTGCAATGAGCTACGACGACGCCACTGCACTCTCAAAAAAACAAACATAGGAAATTGAACTTCCCTCCTCATTACCCTTTTTTCAAAAAAACAAAAGTCATATGTGGATTTCTGACTACATTGGGTGTTGGCTCTCCTAATTCCCACACTGTTCGAGGGTCAACTATAATTTACTCTCTGCTGGAAAAAAATCATCTTCATAGCACAAAATATTATCAATAGGAGAAAACAAAAACCAGTAAAACTTCTGCCATGGAATTTATACTGACAAAAAATAAATATATTAAGGATTCCTTTCTTACTCCTCAGCAATTTTTTCCCTTTTAGTACAAGTGCATATGTGAATTGGGATTTGACAGGAAATTTCACATACATTTAAAGAATGTTACTGAAATGCAGGCACTCCTCTCCTTATGAATTAATGAATTTTCTGAAATTTTAAACATGGTAAAACAAAAAATACATGTTCTTAAATTCCCCATGAGGCTAAGTCAGAAGATTCTGGCAAAAAAGAATTTTAAGCAGGGCTGAGCGCAGTGGCTCACACCTGTAATCCTAGCACTCTGGGAGGCCAAGGCGGGTGGATCGCTTGAGGTCAGGAGTTTGACAAGAGTGAGACCGCGTCTCTACTAAAAAAAAAAAAAAAAAAAATAGAAAGAAATTATCTGGCCAACTAAAAATATATATAGAAAAAATTAGCTGGGCATGGTGGTGCATGCCTGTAGTCCCAGCTACTCGGGAGCCTGAGGCAGTAGGATCGCTTAAGCCCAGGAGTTTGAGGTTGCTGTGAGGTAGGCTGACACCACGGCACTCACTCTAGCCCGGGCAACAGAGCGAGACTCTGTCTCAAAAAAAAAAAAAAAAGGAATTTTAAGCATTGTATGAGGACAAGATAACTTTAGCAGCACTTACAGTCCTTTAGATCATATGGGCCTAGAGCAGTGTTCCTCTGCAGTCACCATTCCTCCAAAAACAGAGACCTGACACTGTTCCCATAATCCTACCTCTTAAGACCCAATGACTGCATATTCATAGCTTCTTTTTGCTAATTAACAGCTCATTAATCTCCTTGTGATGGATGATTCTTAAACTTCATTCAGGCTAGCAGGTATCATCATTTAACACAATTCTAGTATTCTGCCAATTCCTTTCATACCTGATGTTCTGAGGTCTAAAAATGAATTGCCTCTGGATTCTAAATGGTGCAATGTAAGTTCACTTCAAAGAAGATGCAGCTACAATACTAAAAGAAGTGAGGAAAGGGAGAAAGTGAGAACGAACAAACTTACCTTGTCCCTGGTGGCAGTGAAAGTTATTCAAATGAATTACCTCTTCACTGTTGTTTCCCTCTGCCATTTTCAAATGCAGACATACACATACGTGATTACTAATATATAAACATGACCACCATCTGTTCCAAAGGGTCTGAAAAAGAAGATAAGAGGAACGTTAAGAACAAGGGAGTACCAAAACTCTTCCCAAATATCTGATCAACGTAGCATTCAAAGCTTATGCTGAAAACATCCCTTAAGAAAACACAAACTCAAAACATGGCACTACAAAAATACTGTGTGTGTATGTTAAATAGACAAAATACTGACAAAGTATTCACATCCAGATACAAATATCCTAACCAAAAAATGGGCTAAGGAGATAAACAGGCAATTCACAAAAAAGAAAACAAAAGAAGACACTCAATCTCACTAGTAATCAGGGAAGGCAAATCAGAAAATGAGTCATGTTTCAAACCATTAAGCTAGCAAAAACGGCAAGCATGCGAGAAACGAGAAATCTTTCAGCAATTATTGCATGTCAGGTAAACCTCGTTGGTTATAATACTGCCACCTTGTGAAGCTTGAGAAATAGGAAATCTTTACATTTCTGGTTTAGAGAGTAACTCGAAGAGACCTTTTGGAGAGCAATTGCCAATACTAAGTTAAAAATGTACATTCCCTGTGACTTAGCAATTCCTCTTCTAGGTATATTTACTAAAGAAACTTGTGAATGTTCTCCAGAAAGTATGCATAACAGAAGATGTGAAATTAATCAGGCATGGTGGTGCATGCTGTAGGCCCAGCTACTTGGGAGGCTGAGGCAGGAGGATCATTTGAGCATACAAGTTTGAGGTTGCAGTGAGCTATGAAGACATCACTGTACTCCAGCTCAGGCAATAGAGCAAGACCCTGTCTCAAAAAAGTAAAGAAAAAAAAAGATATGGATAAGAATGATTGCTACAGTAATACATGTAATAAAAGCAACTGGAAATGAACTTACTGAACATCAGTAAAGGAATGAATAAATAAAATTCATACATGAATATAAGACAGTTAATAACTAGATCTAAAAATATCATGGATAACTCTAAAAACAATGTTAAATGAAAATGTGTTATTTATGTAAATTTATGTTAAAATTTAAAATATATTTTATTTAAATACTAAAAATACCATATGCATAAGAATGAACTCACCAACTTCAGGGCAGTGGCTATTTCTGTGAAAGGGGAATTGAAAAGGAAATAAGGGGCTGGGCATGGTGGCTCACGCCTGTCATCCTAGCACTCTGGGAGGCCGAGGCCGGAGGATCGCTCGAAGTCAGGAGTTCAAGACCACCCTGAGCAAGAGCAAGACCCCGTCTCTACTAAAAATAGAAAGAAATGATCTGGACAGCTAAAATTAAATATATATAAATATTCTGATTTATATATAGAAAAAAATCAGCCGGGCATGGTGGCGCATGCCTGTAGTCCCAGCTACTCGGGAGGCTGAGGCAGGAGGATTGCTTAAGCCCAGGAGTTTGAGGTTGCTGTGAGCTTGACACCACGGCACTCTAGCCCAGGCAACAGAGTGAGACTTTGTCTCAAAAAAAAAAAAAAAAAAAAAAAAAGAAAGAAAGAAAGAAAAGGAAAGGAAATAAGGCTTGAACTTGAGTTACATATAACATCTTTTTTCTTTCTTTTAAAGATATTTTAAGCAAACAAAACATGAACATATGTTAAATCTGGATAGAAGATTTGAGTAGTAGAGTTTTCTGTATTTTTGAAATCCTTTCCTCGCTTCCTTTTTAAAAAAAGATATAGTGGTGCTAAAGCCAAGATAATACCTTTCCATGGACCAGCAATGGAACAGAAACAGAAGTTAGGGGAAGGGGCTAAAGCTGCAGAACTACTCGGGTCTGGGGCTGAGAAGCAGGGAGAAGCACCTGGGAGATGGACTCATATGGAAGTAATGGGGACCAAAAACCCCATGTCTATTAAGGCAGGAGAAATGGAGTGTGGGGCGGGTGAGTTCACTGGCAAGTAGCATGTATCAAAAGTATTTAATATACGTATGAAACTATACACTAAAGTGGACAGATTTTAATTTTAATTATATATTTACATATATAATTATAGGTTTTTATTTTAATTATGTATCAATAAAGGTTTTTAAAGAGTAAAACAGATAAAAAAGGGAAAAAAAACCCCTCCACAAGATACCATCACATACCCACTACAACAGTTAAAATGTAAAATGGTACCACTCTAAAGAACTGTTAGGCAGTTTTTAAAAATTAAATATGCATCTCTATCTATGTAAATATACATGAATGATCTAACAATTCTACTCCTAGGTATTAATCCAAGAAAAACCTAAAAAATATGTGCAGAAAAAGACTTGTACAAGAATGTTCAGAGCCACTTCATTCACAACAGCCAATAACTAGAAGTAGCCTAGATTTCCATGGGCAGAACAAATACACTGGTGGGTACTTGCACAATGAAGACTACTATGAAATAAAAAGGAATTAACTTTTGATACATGCAACATGGACGAATCTCAACAATAGTACCCTGAATCAAAGAAGCCAAACACAGAAGAGTAGACAGTTAATTTTCTATTTACATGAAGTTCTGGTAGAGGAAAAACTAATTTATGATGGCAGAAATCAACAGTTGATTTGTGGAGAGAGGGCTGACTAGGAAGGGTTATGAGGGAACTTTTTGGGGTGACAGGAATGTGTAGAGGTTGATGAAGTTGTGGATTACAAGAGCGTATGCATCTGTCAAAACTGATCAAACTGTACCCTTAATATCTGTTCATTTCATTGTATGTAAATTATACCTCAATAAAAATTGTTAAAGAGAGGTTCACTTCAAAGAAGATGTAGCTGCAATACCAAAAGAAAAAGCAGTGAGGAAAGGGAGAAAGAGTCACACAAGATTGAAGGATTCTAACAGGTCTGATGGAAGTTTTAGAAAGAAAAGGAATGATGTAAAAGAGTATATAAAAAGTCGGCCGGGTGTAGTGGCTCACGCCTGTAATCCTAGCACTCTGGGAGGCCGAGGCGGATGGATCGCTCGAGGTCAGGAGTTCAAGACCAGCCTGAGCAAGAGCGAGACCCCGTCTCTACTAAAAATAGAAAGAAATTATATGGCCAACTAAAAATATATATAGAAAAAATTAGCTGGGCATAGTGGCACATGTCTGTAGTCCCAGCTACTCGGGAGGCTGAGGCAGTAGGATCGCTTAAGCCGAGGAGTCTGAGGTTGCTGTGAGCTGGGCTGACGCCACGGCACTCACTCTAGCCTGGGCAACAAAGCGAGACTCTATCTCAAAAAAAAAAAAAAAAAAAAAAAGTAGTTATCTAACAAGAAACTAAATTAATAATCAATAACCTTCCCCCCAAAATTCTGTGAGCCCAGTGAAGTCTTCTAAACATTTGAGGAAGAAATGCAATATTACAAAAACTCTTTCAGAGAATATTAGAAACATTATTTTTCAAATCATTTTATGAGGCCAGCATAACTTTGATACTAAAGACTGACAAAAACAATACAAGAAAAGCTAATATTGCTCATGAACACAGATGCAAAAGTCATGACCACATCAATGTAACTTACATTAATGGTATAAAAGAGAAAAACCACAGAATCAGTCTCAATAGGTGAAAATAAGCATTAAAACCGAACACCTGCTCACACTTAAAGACTCTCAGCAAATTAGTATTAGAAGGGAACTTCTTTCATCTAATTAAAAGCATTTCAAAAACACTAGAGCAAACCTCATACCTAACAGTGAAATACTAAAAAGCTTTCTCTCTGAGATTAAGGACAGTTTTTGCTGTTTCTTAACACTGTATTGGAGGTTATAGCAAGTGGAGTAAGGCAATACAAAAAAATAAAATATCAGGTTGAAAGGACGAAGTAAGTGTCATTATTTGCAGATGATAAGATTGTGGTACTAATGCAAAGACAGATAAAAAAGTAAAATAAAGGGCTCAGAAAAAGACCCACATACATGCAGTCACCCACTGTTGCTGGGTCAAGTGGCTACCTCTATGGGGGAGAAGGGTGGAATCAATCTTTGTCCATTCCTCATACTATATATAAAAGTCAATTCCAGATGAATTATGAAATGAAAGATAAATGATAAAAATTCTGGAATTTTTATATGAGGACACAACTGTCCTCATAGGACACGATCACATATATTTGTATATGTAACTGTATACAGAGATACCACTGGAATGAATAGGTGAATGAATGGCTGAATCACAAGGTCTCTTGGTACAAGGCCAATAAACAAATATGAACACTATATTAGTAAGAAAAAATTAGACAATGACATTTAAAAAGGATATTTTTAAAGTAGCACCTAAAACCATCAAATACTAAGGAATAACTACAACGAAAGATGTGCAAAATCTCTACACAGAAAACCATAAAACATTTCTGAGAAAAATTAAAGATTAATGTAGAGACACAATCACATTCAGGTGTTAGAAAGCCCAGTTTTATAAAGATGTCCATTCCTTCCAAACTGATCTATAAATTTAATACAATCAAATTTTTAAAATGGATATATACTAGGTGACTTTAGAATTTACAGGAATATGCAAAGGTTATTCTTATAACCAAAGCATTCATAAAGAAAAACAAAAGATGGAGGATTTATACTATCAAACATTACACTATTATAAAATTACAGTAATTAAGACAATGCTGTATCAACAAAAGAGAAAAACAGACCAATGGAACAGAGTCCAGAAAAGATTCATTCACAAATGGACGTTTGATTATGACAAAAGTGGCACTGCAGGGCAGTGGAAAACATAATCTTTTTAACCTATGATGCTATACTAAAAAGCCATATTTGGGGAAGGGGTAGGGAGTGAGAATCTCTTCCTCATGCCTTATACAAAAACAATTTTAGATGAACTATGGGGATTTAACCTTTGTAAAATATTAAGTTTCTAGAATAAAAAATACAACTTGGCAGTGAGAAAACTATCCTAGGCCGGGCACGGTGGCTCACGCCTGTAATCCTAGCACTCTGGGAGGCTGAGGCGGGTGGATCGTTTGAGCCCAGGAGTTCGAGACCAGCCTGAGCAAGAGCAAGACCCCGTCTCTACTAAAAATAGAAAGAAATTATCTGGCCAACTAAAATATATATAGAAAAAATTAGCCATGCAGGACATGACCCTATAATGAGAAAAAAAAATGCTGGGAATAAAACTAAGTAAGATGCAGACAACAGAGACAAAGGAAAGAGAAGGTAGTTACTGATGAAAGTGGAGAACAGAGCCACGAAATTTCAAAAACCGAGCTGTCGTATTTTTGAATGCTGCATCAAGAGGGAGCTCTGTGAAGTTAGAAAAAGTTACCATACCTTCTTCAGAAAAGGTTCCAGAAAACCAATTTCATTAAAAAGGAGCAAGAAGCCTAGGCACCGTGGCTCACACCTATAATCCCAGCACTCTGGGAGGCTGAGGCAGGAGCATCACCTGAGCCCAGGAGTTGGAGGTTGCAGTGAGCTATGATGACACCACTGCACTCTAGCCCTGGTGACAGAGCAAGACTCTTTCTCAAAAAAAAAAAAAAAGAGAGAGACCAAGAGGAAGCAAAACATCCCTACAATGAAAACAGGCAAGAAAAACAGATTAAAATGTAACTTTCTATTTAAAAACAAGACACTAAGAAAATAATACAAAACATGAAATAACAACATAAATCAGAATTAATAAAACCCAAGAAATGGAATGTCATAACTCAGGGAAAGAAACACAAATCAAAGAAAAAATTGTTTCAGGAATGAAGACTAAACTAGAAGGAACATAAGTAAATCAACAGAACACATACTGCTTTAGGAGAACCAGAAGGTGACAAGGGATAAAATTCAAAAAAGAAAAATAAAAGATAAAGGGGCCAATATTCAAGACCGACAGAGAAGATCCAACATAACAGAAGATAACAGCTCTTGAAGAATAAATTAAATGGGGAAAGAACAAATAGTAAAAGTTATTTTTTTTTAAAAAAAGCTCTCCTAAAGATTTTAAGCTACATTTCAAAAAAGCACAATTCATACCTAAGAAAAATCAACCCAGAATGACAAATACCAAGACACATTCTATTAAAATTACTGGACTTTTTCAAATTATCACTTTTTAAACAAATACTAAAATTACTGGACTTTAAAGGAAAAAAAATCTTTTAGGACACCTGGGCTTGGACTTATAAAAGAGAAAAGTAGATTATGACTTTGACAGTGATGCTGTATACCATAATAAAATACTGTAAGATATTTAAGACATATACTTTAAAAATAATGTGATTCAGAGATTCTATATCCAGCAAAACTGATTCTAAGAAAAAGGGGACAAACTTACCAATTTAATATAAAAACTTAGTGAATATTATTCCTACAAAGAATCTGAGGCATTGATAGAACAGACTTTGAGTAAACAAAATGAGGGACACTGACATAAAGATTGGTAGTGAACATTAAATACATAATTACTTGGAGAACTAAGATTAAATGACAGTTAAAAGGAGATAATGTATAATAGCTATACGCTCTGGGAGGGTGAAAAAGGACAATTATAAAAACTACAGGGAGGAAAAGCATATGTAAAATCTTTTGTTTATAGTAATTCCATTGGTTGTGACAGTCTTCATTTTGAGACTTTACTGTGTGTAATGGGTTAAAACAAATGCACAGTTACAGAACATTCTATCAATCCCTGCATCCTTCAGAATTAAGATTCTTAGTGTGGCAAAAAAGAACTACACTTACATACCAAGCACAATCAGCACAGGGGAAAACAAGAATTACACTTGTAATATAGAAGTAAAAACCTTATAATCCTAAATTTGAATTATATTAACTCATAATATGGTTTAGTTCTGTCAAAAAGAAAAAAAAAAGCCTAAAAAATGATCTGCTTGTAGCAATGAACATCCATAGTGCCTCAATTATACTCTTCAAGCATTTTTCACCAAAAGAAACCAGGGCTTTTTAGACAAATCACTAATTCTAAGTCTGGGACAGGAACTATACATAATGAGCCTGAAACATCTTGTCTCTTGTCATATTAAATACTAAAGCAGCTACCAAAGACCATTTATCAAGACTGGGCCCTGTCTGAACCAGGAAAAAAAGGCCTGAAGAGGCACCCATTGGACACATATAATATTCTGAGTTTCAATAAGGATAATCATTCATGTGACATGAAATTCTTAAGAAAATGTATAAATGAAAGTTCATAATTTTTTTTTTTTAAAAAAGGTCATCTTCAGAGGATGATAGGCAGTGGATCTACGTCTTTAAAGGCAAAGAATCAGGCATTTTCTTACCTTTCCTGAATTAACTCTATCACTGGATATCTAAGACAAAGAATGGTTTCTTTATAAAAGTGTTCTAACATAAATGAAGAAAATGTCAGTTAAAATACCATCATTTTGCACCCCTCAATGGATTACTGGATCTAGACACTGCTGCTAACATCATCATCGACATATCATCAGCTGCTAAGGCCACAGAAACAAGACACTGAGGAAAGAACACTCCCTACAGTCTCACCAAAAGAAGTGAACCTGATATGGCCAAGGATCTGGACCCAGCAGCCAAGTTTTAGTAGAGAGGCTCAAGGAAAATATTATTCCTTAGTATTTAATGAGGGAGAGGCAATTAGGAAAAAATGTCCAAAATGACTCTATGAGGGAGACTGATAACTTTTTGAAAAGGCTGACAAATACTTATCTAGACTCCGGGAAACTACAGGTCAAACACCTCAGGTTCAACAAAAGATAAACTGTAAGGAAAAGAAAGGAATAGAAGAAAAAGCTTGGGAGATCTAAAAGATATTTTAGATCCTCCAAAATTTTTAATGGGTAACATTAAACTATAGTATCTAGGGATGTACTCTTGGGTGATAAAACCATAAAGTAACACAAGAAAATGATGATAAAAGTCAGACTAATGGTTAATTTTAGAGGGAGAAAAAGAGCAGATGCTTTTGTGAAACAGTAGTTACAGGTCAGTAGAACTTTCTAGTCTTTCTGTAGTTTGATTTTTAAACTATTTTCTTACTCTGATGAAAATTAGAGGAATGCAAATCAATAAATAAGAATAAAATTGGGCCAATTATAACTGCTATGGGGCCCTTTTAGTTCCAAGAGCCTATCTGTGACCTACTCAGTCACTCAACTCTTTTCTTCCTGAGAAAAAATCTCAATCTTCTTTGCCTTCCTTGGAGAAACCATGTGTTCCAGAGGAAGTTAGACACAGATCCTGCCCTCTCATTAAATGGTGCCTACAAACAGCTAACAGTCAAGTAATATCAGCATTTTTCCAATTTATAGAATACAAAGTTTTATATAAAGTACATCAAAACCACATTAAAGTTTTACAATAGAACTTTATAGCATCTATAACTTAACAAAGGTATCCACATTTTTAAAAATTACAAATTCAAGCCATAGTTTGGTTCTCTCACTTAAAATAGTATTATTTATAAATAGCATAGCATAAAGGAAAAAGGTCTGGTATCAAATTTGAATGGCATCTAATCAAGTACTGTACTTTTTCTCCAAATAAGATTTTTAAAAAGTATTTTGAACATTAATTCCAATAGCCAAATTTCTTTTTTTTTCCTTTACCCCAACTAGCTTCCTTCAATTTTACACTAGAAATCAAAGGAAAATGTGATTCATTTATACCACATTTAGTTAGAATGTCACGCTTCTGGTTATGCAGATTACTAGAGGTGCTTCAAAAAAATTCCTCATGAGTAGCACATCAGTGGCCCCTGTTGCGAGAAAAAGAGTCTGATGATGGAATTTCTACTCTTGACTAGAAGCAGGTCTTTGTAACAGGTCATTTAACTTCCTGACACTCAGTCCCTTCATCCGGGCTTTGGATCAGACAGCCCAGGTTTAAATCTTGGTCTCACTATTTAGTGAATCAGTGGCTCTGAGTAAACTGTTTAATCTCCTGGGCCTAGTTTCCTCATTTATAAAATGAGAATAATATGGTTGTTTTAAAATTAACTGAGGCCAGGTGTGGTGGAACAGGTCCGTAGTTCCACCATTCCGGAGGCTGAGGCAGGAGGATTTCGCCTGTCAAGTCACTCCACTCCAACCTTGGCAAGAACAAGACCCCATCTCTACAAAAAAAAATAAATTAGCCGAGTGTGGTGACAAGTACCTGTAGTCCCAGCTACTCAGAAGGCTGAGGCAGGAGGATCGCTTGAGTCCAGGAGGCAGTGAGCTATGATCATGCCACTGCACTCCAGCCTAGATGGCAGAGAAAGCCTCTGCCTCTAAAAAATAAATCAAATTAAATTAAACATAACAAATTTGAGTTACACATATATAAAGTGTTTAGCATAGTGCCTGCACATAGCAAATGTGACATTACAGCTATTATTATTATGTGGAAATGGAAATAGCTATTCTTACCTTGTAAGGCTGTGCTGAAGATTAAATAAAATACTGGAAGCCACTTTGTATATGGTAAATGCAGTCAAAATAGCTCTGGTATCACCGTATCAGTAGAAACAGTGTTCATTAAGAGTTGATAATACAGCCAGATGGAGGCAGAGGGAAGAACCTTTATTTTCCCCTTCCAAGTTACACTTCACTAGCATGATAATGATTCACAGTAAAATTTTTACTTCCTGCTGTAACAAACTTCATTTTTCCTCTGAAAGTAGCAAGAAGCTATATATGAGCCTTACTATTTGCTTCTTGATCAGAAAGCTGAAAAAAACGGTTAAAAGTAGAGTCTAGAAATAGAAAATGCCACCCAAGAAAATTTCAGTTGTCCCCTCATCCCTTTATTATAAAAATTATCACAAGTACATTTATGACAATACTCTATAGTCAAATATATGGGTTAATGCTGCGGTCCCCAAGCCCCAGGCCACAAAGCTCCACTGCCTCCCCACCACCCAGGTCTGTGGAAAAATTGTCTTCCATGAAACTTAGGAATGGGGCGGGCACAGCAGGAGGTGAGTGGCAGGCAGGCTGGGCTTCATCTGTGTTTACAGCAGTTCCCCATCCCTCATCACTGCCTGAGTTCCACCTGCTCCCTACTCCCCACCCTCATCTGTGGAAAAACTGTCTTCCCATGAAACCGGTCCCTGGTGCCAAAAAGGCTGGGGATCACTGGGTTAATACTTATAAATTAGAACCAAATATCAGCATATATTTCATCATCTCATTACTGAGAATCTTATATTTAGTATTCCTATATTGTAAAATTTTAAGAAAATTAGATGGCAGTTCTATGTTCTCTTTCATCTCCAACTGTTCTAATGATCTTTTTATCCCCTTCTGTTCCTTGTATGAATCAACAGACAATGAGAAAGAGCTGGTATTTCAATTATCTTTTCTCCAAATGCTCTTGATATGTCTTGTTAAGAGCTGTATTTGCAGTGCTTAGCACAGCTGCTGAATGAGTGGTTCTAAAAACATCTTCCTATGTCAAAGACTGGAGCTCTTGTTCCATCACAGTCATATAACCAGAGTCAAGTAACAGCCTAAACAACAAAAAGTTTACTAGGATTTCCTTCAGTTACCAAGTACTGCCATTACAAAAAATTTGGAAAACAAAGTCAGGAAAAAAAGGACCCACCCATGGTTTTCTTACCCAGTTTTCTGGTTTGCAAATTTGTACCTTCACTTCCTTGTGACCAGAATGCTTGAGTCTGTCTCTGACCAATCATTTTCTTCTCATTCTTCTATTCATGTTGCTTCCCCATTTTTCCTTCCATATGCTCCTAAAATAATACTGTAGGATCCTGGAGATTTGTAGTGTCCTTCCTCTCCATAATAATTTCCATAAATATGTATGCCTGTCACTTTTGCAACACTAATTTGGGTGTAATAAAAGACTTTCAAATTTAATGAGTTAATCCCTTTGACTTCCCAAGTGGGCAAAGCAGAGCTGGGCTGGAAGAACCTGACACACCTGTAACACCTCTTCCTAGCATGTTTTCTAAGTGTCTACAAATGATTATTGCTTTTCATTCAACTACTAGTTGCTCATCTTAACCATTCTTTAGATAGCCATCCTTTATAAGCCTGTGCTAATATTTAAGCAATATTAAATCAATATAACAAAAATACAGTTACAAAACCTGTGGATATGGAGGGAAAACTGTACTATCATTTTATATAACAATTTGTTATATAACAAATTTTTATACTTTTTATATGAGAAGAATTTGTTATACATCATGAGGAATACCAAAAAAATCCCGCATGGATCTTGCTTCAAAGAACTCAGAGTTCCATCAGTAAGATAAAATACGCACAAAATTAAGTCCACTATAAAATCACTAGTGGGATAAAGAGACTACTCCAGTCAGGGGAAAGCAGACAGTCAGGGAAGGCTGAGAAGGGACAGCCACATTCAAGCTAAACTGAGCACTGTGCCAGATCTGGACTTAGCATTTAAGACAGCAGCTTTCACCCACGGCTCCCAAAGCCACAGGATAAGAAGTCTAAATACCCTGCGGAAGAGACCACATAGAAAGCTCTGACACTACATGGAAAGGGAACGGGCCGGCTGAGCCCAGCCTTCCAGCAGTCTCTAACAAGGCACATGAAAGAAGACACCATCTTGGAAGTGGATCCTCCAGTACTGGCCACCTCTGCTAAAAGCATATGGACCAGAGGTAAAGAGCCCAGGCAAGTCCTTCCCAATCTCAACTCAAAACTGTCAACAAATAAAACTGCTGTATGAAGTCAGTAAGTTCTGGGATAGTTTGGTATGCATCAATGGATAACTGAAACAGATCAAATCTTATTTTCTAGCCAATGGGCAGCAACACAATGAGCTGTTATTTAGAAAAATTAACCTTGCTGCAATGTGTAGGACAGTCTACAGGAGACATCTGGTGCCAGGAAACAAGAGCCAGTGAAGTCTGAATTAGAGATAACAGTACGTAGCGGGAGGAAAAAAAAAAAAAGATACTGACTGCAGTTAGGTCCAATGGGAGTTTTGTATGTAATTGGCCATCAGAGCAAGAGGAAGGAAGGAGTCAAAGTTGACCTGGATGTTGAGATCAGGTGGCTAGAGGATGGTGATGCTATTAAGGAAGAACAAGACAGATGATGAGTTCAGAATAAGAAAGCACAATGTGTGTTAATTTAAATATGTAGACAAAATGAAACTGAAGTAAAATAACATCCATAATTACAGATATAATTATGCAAACAATTAGTGTAGGGTTTAACACACTGGCTGCCACACTAGAAAAAAATTTTTTTCCTTGAGGCCATGGGTGTTTCATTATGAAAACAGAATAAAAACTTCGAAAACAAAACAATTCTTTCTAATTTAATGAAAACTTTGTTATTTTTAATCGTTTTCTGTCCTTGAGTTATAGGCAACTTGAAAAATAGTTCTTTAGGCTCCCAAAGTGAAGAGACGTGTGAGTTACACATGCTTCACGAGGCCCAAGGCTCAAAACTAGAGCCTAGTATTTAACTAGAGTTAAATACAACTCACATGACAGTTAATGTGTTAATTTTGGTCCCCTCCGCTAAAACTTTAGTTCCCAGAGGGCAAGTCTTACTTGCTCCCAAAGCCTCAGTACACAGCACACTGCCTGGCACAAAGTAGATGCTCCAGAAGTACTTTCTGAATAAACAGCAATCACAGGTATAGCAGGATAATTAGGGCATGAACCCCGGAACTAAACTGAGTTCAAATTCTAGCTCTGACCTTACAAACTTTGTGACTAGATAGGTTATTTTTCAGCGCCTCAGTTTCTCACCTTTTAAAATAAAGGTAATAACAGAAGCTAATATCATTGAGAGGATTAAAAGAGCTAAGATATGTAAAATATAGAACACTGTTTGGCACATTAGGATTGTATATTTTGTTCTATTATTATTATTATTAACTATGCAGATATGATGATGACATTGTCAGGTGTGAAAATTAGTTATGCCCCCTGTAACGATCTAGAATATAGTAAAGCCTAGAATTTAGTAAACACATTAAATAGGAGCTCATATTATAGTTAGCAAACAGGCTCTCGCCCGTCCTACTTCATAAACTTTCAGTCTCTGTGACTCATATCTCAACTTTATTAGATTTCTCCAAAGGGGCTTCAAGGGTTCTCTTTTATTAGCCACTGCTAGCCTTCAGGATAAAAATCTAAACCCTCTAATGAGGTTTACAAGGGCGTGTACATTATCTGGCCCCAGGCTCTCCAGCCATTTCTTCAAATTCACCACCACTCCCTACACTCAAGCACAATAAACTATAGACACAAAACCCAAAGCAAAGCCAGGCCATTTCCTAGCTGCTTTCTACAAGCAAGTTTACCAAATTGAGATGTGTCACAAAAACCTTCCCCGTCTTCTCCCTTCCTCCCGGCAGTGTTCTCTTTGCGTGATTACAATACTCAGGGCAACTGCTACCAAGGCACTTATTTATCACAGTGTAAGAGTGATTAACAGGGCCCCAGGTGATTTATATCGCAAACCCTGAACGTAGAACAGTAACTGGCACACCACAGGCTCTCTGAGGTTGGTTACAAGTTGCCCCAAGTTTCGGATCACCGTTCAACCCGGTATGAGGGCCACCTTGCAAGGGCGCGCATCGGCCTTGCTCCCCGCCCAGCGCCCAGGCATATGCGTGGCGCTGTGGGAACATGAGCTGGACTAGCACGATCCGCGCTGCAAAAGGGTTTTGACACACTTGCTGTGTCCTCACGAGTGGTGGGTGATAGTCGCCAACTTTCGCGGAACGACACCCGTCCAAAACTGAATGGGGAAGGTTAGAAACGACTGGCTGTCACGCGCTCGGAGCCGGGGCTGGAGTTCAGAATCACACAGTCCATCTCCCCCCGCTTCTCCAGGTCGCGGTCGGGGGCACGGACAACGCCGCCTCCCCCGGCGGCTTGGGGCCCAAGTGAGGGAAATGAAGGGGCCACCGAAAAAAGCACGATCTTTCGCGGCTGTCGCACCCCCCCCCCCCCCCCCCCCCGAGCAGCAGGCCGAGGAACGGTTCACGAAACTTCCCGAAGTGAAGGGAGCGGTGGGAAGGGGTCGGCCGGGCGCCCAGCGCCTTTGTCGCTCCGGCCTCGCCGCTGGCCCCCGCTTCACGGGGCTCAGCGGCACCCAACGAGGCCCCCGGGTCCTCCTGGGCCTCGGCCCGCGTCCCCCGGCTCGGCGGCCCTCACAAGTCCTCGCCCCCGCCCCCGCCCCCACCCCGATGCTTAATGGAGGCGCTCTCAGGAGAAGCCACCTTGCCTCCCAGGGCCTGCCGCGGAGGCTGGGTGTGCCCCGCGGCCGACACTTACTCTCCACTCAATTCGCGGGCTCGCGAGACAGGCTCTGCAGCCTCCGCAGCCGCGGCGTTTGGTCGCCAGCAGCGGCAGCCCACAGCTCCTTCGCCGCCGCCGAGAACGCCGCTGCGCTCCTTCCGGCCGTGCCGCGGCGTCACCTCGCGCCTGCGCACAGCGCCCCCTCCCGACTAATGACAGGAAGAACCATAGAGGCACGCCGGGCGCTGGGGAGGAGGGGCCTGGGGCGCGAGACCATAGAGAGGGCCGCCTAGCCTCTCCTGCATCCGGGCTCACCTCCCACGGAGTCTTGACTCCCCCATTAGGTGGGAGGACGAAAGGAACTAAGCCCTGCCTCGACCCACAAGGCGTCCCTGTCTCCCTCCGCGTGAAAAGTGTGTGGGGACAGGTGGCCATGGAAATCTGCTGGATAGTCACTTGTTTGTCCCCATTGCCTTTGGCAAGTCATTCATTCATTCCACAAATGTGTTCTGAGAGCTTCCTGTGTGCAGGCGCTGTTCGGGGAATTGGGTATACAACAGTAAGGTGGGTCCCCGTTCTCGCGAAGCTTCTGTTTTAATTGGCAAGTCAGTAACTAAAATCCACGCTCAAGCAGGATGTGTTCAGGTAAAAACGCAACCAGGAAAAAATAAAGCAGGAAAAGGGATAGAGAGTGTGGTCAGGGGAGGCGGTTCCTGAGGAGCAGCCGTTTGGGCAGGAAGCTGAATGAGGCGAGGAAGTGTGCCATGGGGACCGCCGAGGAAGGACACCGCAGGCCGAGGTGTGGAAGGGCGAACGCCCTGCGCTGGGAATGTGCCTGGTGCGTTCCAGAACCAGCAAGAATGCCCGCGTGGCTGCCGCGCGGTGAGAGAGGGAGAGTGGTGGGGACAGGGGTTGTCCAGGTGGCAGGGGCCAAATCGTAAAAGGTCTTACTTGGATTTTATTCTAGGTGTGATGGGAAGCTACTGGAGTGTTGGGAGCAGGTGCGGGAGATGATCTGCTTATGGTTTCCAGAGGTCACTCTGGGGTTTGTTTGGAAAGTTCTATAGTAGAAGCTGTATACGGAGGTCCCAGTAGAGGCAGGAAAGCCAGTTAGGAGGCTCTTGCTGGAGTCGAAAAGATAAACGATGGTGACTTGGAACACTATGGCCAGGAAGGAGGTTGGTGGGGAAAGGGCCAGATTAGGGATTTTTTTTTTTTTAAAGGTCAAAACAGAGGCTTTGCAGATGGATTGGATGTTAAGAGAGAGAGAAAGGGGTTGAGTATGCCTACATGGTTTTTGGCTTGTGCAGCTGGGTGAATGGTGGTTCCATTCACAAAGATGGGGAACCCAGGAGAGGGACAGATTTTGTGCTGGGTAGGGAGAAGTGAACATGTTTTGGACATGTTAAATTGCCAAGTAGACCTTCAAGTAGAGAGAACAAGTGGGCAATTAGATCTATGAGTCTGTAGCGTAAGGAGGACAGGCAGACTCAGAGGCTAGGGATTTAAATGGGGAGTCACTAACACATAGATACTATATGAAGCCTTGTGCCTGGCTATACGTACACCCAGGGAACAAGTACAGTTAGAGACAGAACAGCTGAGCCAAGGGTTGAGGAGGAGGATGATAAGAAGGAGAAAAACCCAAAAAGTGTGGTATTCCGGAAGCCAAGGAAAGCGCTCCCAATGAGAAGGGAGGGAACAGTGCTACCAAATGTTGCTCAGTGAAACAAAAAGGACATTTGCTGAAAATGAGGCCAGGGAGGGGATCTTGGAGGTTTGTGGAGGAAAGAGTGGGGAGCGAAATGGCTAGCAGAATGTTGTTAGCTTACTGGCTCTGGAGCTTTGTGATGATAAACCTAAAGTGAGGCCAGGCAGCAAGGACGTGGGTCTTTCTCCAGCTACCAGCTCAGGTGCCCAGGAAGGGAACTGGAGAGATGGGAGGGGTCCCAGAGAACGTTGTCTGAAATTGCAGACGTTGGTCATGATGAAGCCTAGGGTGTGCCTGTGAGTGGGTTACTGAGCTAGAGGGGAGGTCAAGTTCATGGAAGGGGAGGGACCAGGAAACGAAGAGGCCTGGGTGTGGGTGGGTCATTTAAGAAGGTGTCAAATCGTCAGGAAAGATGTCAGAAATGGGGGTGGGGGAGACCATAAGATAGGTTTTTAAATCTTCAGTGAATACAGAGAATGACAAGGAGGCCAGCAGATAGCTACACAAGAAAGAAGGGGTACAGTCTGGTGGCACACACTTCCTAGGAGTCAGTTCATTGTCACGTTGTTGTTTTTCTTTTGCTTTGTTTTAAGGAAAATGGAAGGAACAATAGTCTGGATGCAGCAATGAGTGCCCCTCGTCCAGACCAGTGGAATGAGGCTCACAGGGGTTTACACGGGCGAGAACATGACCACTACCGAGAGGGCTATGGGGGAGCAGTGTCCCGAGGGAATAGCCATGTTGCAGGGAGGCAGAAGATGAAGGGCTGCTTAGAGGAGAGGGTAAGTATGCAGGGATCTTCCTGATGACAGACCCGAGTTCCAGAGGATGCCATGCATGGGAGATTTTAGAAGATGGACAGGAGCGAGAGGTTAATAAATAATAATAATAATAGAGCTTAATAAATAATCTTATCTGGGGATGAGATCCTGGAATAACCTGGAAGGTAAAATAAAGGCAGTGAGCTTGATGGGCTTATCCTCCTTCCGGGTCCTCTTGGGGAGGTGGATAATCGCATTCAGTTATAGCCAACTCCTTAGGATGGTTCTCATAAACCTGTGATGGTGAGGCTGGCAGTATTGGAAGTGGGGCATTGGGGCATGGTGGTCTTAGCAGGAATGCAAGGATCTGTCTGTACCCCTGAGCCCTGCTGTGGTTGGTGTCAAATTCAAGGCAGGTATGATCAAGTAACCTCTCTGAGTCTGGAATTTTTTATTTGTAAAATAGGGATTTTTTTATATGGTCTGTTGCACAGTGGCCTTGCAAGGGGGAAATGGGATCATGCATGCATTGAGAAGCTCTCATAGTAGTTATTAATATTTGTCGAGATGTTGGTGGTGTCTTAAGCATTCTATGAGTCATAAAGACTCTTACCTTATCTCTGCATGTCTGCCAGTGAGGGCAAGAGGGAGCCACTCTCTCCTTCCGGGTTTTCTGGAATCCTTCTGGTGATCTTTGAAGCCTCAGGCCTTTGTTGCAAAGGCAGAATGATTCAAGCTAAGGCTACCAGGGTGATAGGATAATGTTTTGAGATGTTACTTACCCATCTTTGTTTTTCTTCAGGTATTTCTCCTTTTCTCTTCCCTGGAATTTCTCCTTTTTTCTTCCCCTCTTTGGAAAGGTTTGTGGTGGGACTGCTTGCCTTTGTGTTTCCAAAAGCTTAACCCTGCTGGGGAGATGATACCAACTTTCCCTGAAGGAGACTTCAACACAGAAGGTGCACATTTGAGGGGAAAATGCCATATGATTTTTACTAATCACAGAGATTAGCAAAAGGAATCCCCTGTGCTGGGAAAAGGAAGACAGAGAGGGAAAATATTGAGAGTGGTGACAATGGTGGGTCCAAAAGCAGTGTCTGGGAGTGGCTGAAAAAGATCAGAGAGCGATGGATATGTGGTGCTGTGTCCAGGCAGGCAGAGCCTGGTGGTGTCACGAGAGTGGCCTCAAAGCCACTGGATGTGAAGAACCCAAGGACTGGGCCGGGGATGTGCTCAGCTGACGGCTGGCTGAGAGTGTATTGGATCAAGAGCTGCCTGTGTGGCAGGTGACTTGAGTACCAGATGCTCCCCTCTCACTGGTTTGGAGCAACCCAAGCCCTGTGTCATTTAGATATAACCTGGGGAAGGAAGCAGCGTGCAGAGGACCCTACATGGCCTGAGATGTAGGTTCTGGCTCCTCTGTGTATTGGGAACTCAAAATAGAAAGGAAATTGAGTCCCAGAGAATTACAAAAGTTGTATGTTTTGCGCAGAGGAGTGAAGGGAGCCCGGGAAAGCCAACAGGAGAGGACTGAGGTACGGAGTCATGAGATGCAAAGGGTCAGAAAGCGTTGTAGGGATCAGATGGTTCTGAGTTGACAAGTGATGTGTCCAAGTCACATAGCAAGTCACACTGACCCTGCTCCATTGTGTGTAGATGCCACAGCTGAGGCCATACCCTCCCTGTCATAGAGCCAAAAAACGCCAGAGCCAAAAAGGGACCAGCCTTTCCCAAACCTCAGACACTGGAGCAGGACCACACTATTCTTACCATATGCTTATTGCTTCCTAGTTATATTTTTCCTTAGACTGATTTATTTTTCACTAAAATACCTTTATGTCCCAAGGAAATGGACATCACTTCTATCACTCTCTATCACTGCAGTCAATAGAAAACAAGTCTCACTTTCCCATAAAAATAGATTCAATGAGGCCAGGCATGGTGGCCCATGCCTGTAATCCTAGCACTCTGGAAGGCTGAGGCGGGAGGATCCCTTGAGCTCAGGAATTCAAGACCGGCCTGAGCAAGAGCGAGACCCTGTCTCTACAAAAAATAGAAAAATTAGCCAAGCATGGTTGTGCGGGCTTGTAGTCCCAGCTACTTGGGAGGCTGAGGCGGGAGTGGGTGGGGGGATTTCTTGAGCCCAGAAGTTTGAAGTTGCTGTGAGCTATGATGACACCACTGTACTCTAGCCAGGAGACAGAGCAAGAAAGTTACCAAAAAAAAAAAAAAAAAAAAAAGATTCAGTGACATAAAACAATGTTATTGAATGTTTTAAATGTTTAAGTAAACAAACCAATGAACTACAAGTAAAAATTAAGGCTAAGCAAGGCATGAAACATATAACTAAAAATAAGCTTCTTTAAGAGAAGAATGGGAAAAAAAAAAGAGAAGAATGGAATAGTTTGTGATCAGTCAGAAGCAGAGTTATTTGCTCCATGTTGTTTAGTTTAAAGGAAAGGTGAAGTACTATGTCAATAGAGTGAGTCTTTTTTTTTTTTTTAAATGTTAACCAGCATCAAGAATCAGAAAAGGCAAAAGATATCTAACTGCAGACTGAACTATGGTCAACAAGTGACGTTTTACTGTTTTCCTGGGAAGGTCCGTCTATGAAAAGCTTTATCATTGTACTGGCTCTAACCCCATGAAGTTATGGTCTGCCATAACTGTGTCTGAAACATGCACAAGCGCCTCCGAGCTCACCAGAGAGCTGTGGCTATAATTCATATACCTCTGTGAGTCATCACAGAACTACGTTATTTCATTTTCTGGTTACAGTTAGTTTAATGCGCACCTGACCTGTAAAATCATTTTCGATGGTAGAGGACTGCCATTATTCACAATTTGTGCATCATCATTTTGTTCCCAAGAGCTGTAAGTATTGCCATCAGCTTTATCTAGATGAAAGTATGCTGGTCTTATCATGGAGGAAATTATTTCTGAACTCGGTCTGCTTTCAGAAGCAGTAATTTCCTGCCATTCTGGTCCATTACTTGTAAAAAAAAAATCAGTGTTATCGAGGTATAATTTATAGACAGTGCAATGCACCCAGTTTAAGTGTGCCTTTCTGTCAGTTTTGACAAATTTATACGCCCACGTAACTACCCTCACAATCAAGATAGAGATCATTTCCATTCCCCCAAAATATTCCCTTGTGTTCCTTCCCAGTCCATCTGTCCCCTCCACCCCAAGCACTAGGCAACCACTCACCTACTTTCTGTCACTTTAGATAAGACTTGCTTTTCCTGTAGTTTCATACATACAGGATCATATGACATATGCTTGTGTCTGGTTTCTTTTAGTCAGCATGTTTTTGAGATTCCTCTATGTTACATGTATCAATAGTTTATTCGTTTTTATTGCTGAGTAGTATTCTATGGCAAGGATATAGCACCATTTGTTTATCCATTGGATGGACGTTGGGTTACTCCTAGTTTGGCGCAATTATGAATAAAGCTGCTATGAACATTCATGTGCAAGTTGTTGGGTGGATGTGTGTTTTCATTTCTCTAGGTGTGGAATTGCTGGGTCCTATAGTGAGGACCAGACTATTTTCCAAAGTGGTTGTATTATTTTGTTTTCCCACTGGCAATGAATAAGAGTTCCATTTGCTTCCCATTCTCATCGGCACTTGGTATTGCCAGTCTTTAATTTTAGGTATTGTAATGGATGCATAGTGGTGTATCATTGTGGTTTTAATTTGCATTTCCCTGATGACTAATTGTGTTTAGCATCTTTTCTTGTGCTTATTGGCCTTTTGTATATCTTCTTTTGTGAAGGTTCTGTTCAAATTTTGTGCCCATTTTAAAAATTGAGTTTTTTTGTTTTCTTATAATTTTTCTTTCTTTCTTTCTTTCTTTCTTTCTTTCTTTCTTTCTTTCTTTCTTTCTTTCTTTCTTTCCTTCCTTCCTTCCTTCCTTCCTTCCTTCCTTCCTTCCTTCCTTCCTTCCTTCCTTCCTTCTTTCTTTCTTTCTTTCTTTCTTTCTTTCTTTTCTTTTTTTTTTTTTTTTTTGACAAGGTTTCACTCTGTCTCCCAGGCTAGAGTGCAGTGGCGTCATCATAGTTCACTGCAACCTGAAACTCCTGGGCTCAAGCGATCCTCCTCCCTCAGCCTCCAGAGTAGCTGGGACTACAGGCATGAGCCACTGAGCCTGGCCATCTTCTCACAATTGAGTTGTAAGAGTTCTTTGTGTATTTTGGATGTAAGTCCTTAGTATTGCATATATTTTCTCTCAGTCTCTGGCTTACCATTTTATTTTCTTAATGGTGTCTTTTGAAGATCAGAAGCTTTATATTTTGATATTTAAAAAAAATTTCCCTTTAATTCTGGCTGGGTACAGTGGCTCACGCCTGTAATCCTAGCATTTTGGAAGGCTGAGGCAGGAAGATTACTTGAGGTCAGGAATCGAGATCAGCCTGAGCAATATTGTGAGACCCTGTCTTTACAAAAAAATAGAAAAATTAGCCAGGCATGTTGGCACATGCCCATAGTCCCAGCTACTTGGGAGGTTGAGGCAGGAGGATCACTTGAGCCCAGGAGTTTGAGGTTGCAGTGAGCTATGATGATGCCACTGCACTCTAGCCAGGGTGACAGAGCGAGACCCTGTCTCAAAAAAAAAAAAAAATTCCATTTAATTTAAAACATTTTCTTATTTCCTTTGTGATTTCTTGGTTGATCCATGGATTATTTAGAATTGTGCTCTTAATTTTTCTATTATTTGGGGAGTTTTATAGATACTGTTCTCTTACCTACTTCTAATATAATTCCTTTATGTTTAGAGAACATACTTTGTATGATGTCACATTGAAAAAAATTGTTGAGACTTGTTGTATGGGCAAATATATGGTCTATTTTGTTGAATTTTCCATGTACATTTGGAAAGAATGTTTTACAGTGGCTTGTTCTATACCCATCAACTAGATCAGTGTTCAAATCATCTATATCCTTAATGATTTTCTGTCCCTTTGTTGTGGCAATTTATGAGAGTGGAGTCTTAAAATCTCCAACTATATCTGTAGGTTTGTAGATAGCACATGGTTGAGTCTTGTGTTTTTACCAAATCTCAAATCTGTTATTTAATTAAAATGTTTAGATCCTTTTAATTTAATATAATTATGGATATGGTTGGGTCTAAACCTACTGCCTTGCTATTTGTTTCCTATTCGACCCTCCTAATTCTTTGTTCCCCTTCCCCTCTTTTTTTTTTTTTTTGAGACAGAGTGTCACTTTGTTGCCCTGGCTAGAGTGAGTGCTGTGGCGTCAGCCTAGCTCACAGCAACCTCAAACTCCTGGGCTTAAGCAATCCTACTGCCTCAGCCTCCCGAGTAGCTGGGACTACAGGCATGCGCCACCATGCCCGGCTAATTTTTTCTATATATATTTTAGTTGGCCAGATAATTTCTTTCTATTTTTTAGTAGAGACGGGGTCTCACTCTTGCTCAGGCTGGTCTCGAACTCCTGACCTCGAGCGATCCACCCGCCTCGGCCTCCCAGAGTGCTAGGATTACAGGCATGAGCCACCGCGACTGGCCCCCCTTCCCCTCTTTTCCTGCCTTCTTTTGAATTAATTAATGTTGAGATTTCCATTTTATCTCTACTATTGTCTTATTAGCTATTACTCTTTGTATTAATATTTTAATGATTTCACTAAAGTTTATTGCATCCTTACCTTATCACAACCCATCTTCAAATAATGTTATACCACATTGTGTATAATCTGAAATCCTTACAGGAATATACTTTCATTTCCCCATCTTTTGTGCTTTTACTTCCACATATAATATAAATGCCGCAATTCTAGCCTTTGCAGAATTATGGCCTGCAATTTCTAGCTGCCTTGACCTTCTTGAACACTGATCTCTGTCTCCTCCACTCAATAAGCTGATGGGCTCTGGTTAGGTTTTTCCCTCTTTGTCCCTCTGGTCCGGATATTGCTTCCAGGCAGGAAGGTGGGGAGATTATAGGGCCCATCTCATTTCTTATCCTTCTCTCAGGCATCCAGTCTTGCTCTGTATGCTGTGCTATGTCTGAAACTGTTGTTTCATATGTTTGTTCGGTTTCTAGTTATTTACTGTGGGAGGATAATTCTGGTTCTTGTTACTCCACTGACACAGAAAGTAGAAGTCCTAGGACTACTTATCATAACATTTTTCTGAGCAATAATGTTATTGAAATCATGGATTTTATGTGGTATTTGGATCATTTGTTGTTCACATTAAAACAGACAACTATTAAAATGCAAACATGTATCAATTAAAATAATCTTGCTTAGCACCAGGGGTATATGTACCTGCTTTGGAAAACCTTGTGCCTATCAAATTTCGAAGTGTTATAAATAGGTGGGAAACAGAGAGCAAGTGACATAGGCTGTCAATGCCAGACTCTGGCCTAGAACCCAGGAGGTCTTCCAGTTTTCAATTACTGCTCTAGCTGCCCACTGCTTTTTTCCCCCCCCCTGCTTTCTCTACCTCTCTCTGGATCCAAATTTTAAAAGGAAGCTTCTAGGCCCCAAGTGCGGCCCTTTGACCGAATCCAAACTTCACAGAACAAATTCCTTCATTAGATACTCAAAGATCCAGAAGGCCACATGTAGTCCCAAGGCCACGGGTTCCTCACCCCTGTTCTAGGGGAAGAATCAGGTTCTACAGATGTGTGTTGAGTGCCTACTCTCTATCTATTCATCATTCAGTTATCAGATCAAATGTTATGTTTCTCATGGAAACCTTCTCTGACAATTTGGGCTAGATCAGTTTCCCCTTTGAAACATTCCTTCGTAGCCCATCTACAATTTGTAATTATACATGTGTTAGTGTGATTATTCAATTAATGCTTCTCTCCCACTGGTGGTACAACATATGAGGACAAGGACTGACTCTGTTTTTTTTTTTTTTGCTTTTGCTCTTTTCTCACCACTCTTCCCTCAGTGCCTAGCACAGTGCCTGGAATGTAGAAGGCAATAAAAGACATATTGAAAGAATATAGTGAGATTGCTGAAGCTGTAAACCACTCAGAAACTCAAAGAGATTGCCTTATTAAGATCTGATTATGACTTCCTGGCTGAGCTCCAAAAAGCAAACAAGCTGAAGAGTAGGTCCCCAGACAGGTCGTAGTGCCCCAGTGTGCAGGGTCTGCTGCTGTGGCCTCCTTGGGAGGAAGAGATGATGCCAGCTGCCCTGTAGGCTCCACCTTGGAAGAATGCCAGGGCACGCTCAAGCCAGCTGAATCAGCCAACATCACCAAGGGCTTGAGCAAGATTTGGAGTTTGAACACTGCCCTGAGATCCAGCAATCCCAGATGACCCCATCAGAAACCCAAACTTGTAACTATCATGGGACTCAAGGTCAGGAAGAAAAAAAAATAATACTAAGAACCAGAAAAGCAATCTTTGTACACAGTACCAGCAGCCAGCAGGTGGAGGAGCTGTCCCATCAAGGAAGGGCTTCCAGGGTTGGTGTCCTCACTGTGCGCCTGGGGATTTTACTGCTCGTCAGCAGCTGGTATTATGGAAGATGCCTGGATACAGAACCTTGAAGGACAGAAGCCTTCACGCTGGTCCTCAAAATGCTGTGACAAAAAGGTGCCTGTGTGTGTGAGAGGCTTGGTCACCAGGACAGCAAACTGCTTTTAAAATTTTTTTTTTTAAGACTTGGTCTTGCCGTGTCTCCTGGGCTGGAGTGCCATAGCTTACTACAGCCTCAGACTCCTGGGCTCAAGACATCCTCCTGCCTCAGCCTCCCGAGTAGCTGGGACTACAGGCATGTGTCACCATGCCCAGCTAATTTTTCTATTTTTAGTAGAGATGGGGTCTCACTCTTGCTGAGCTCAAGCAATCCTCTTGCCTTACCTCCCAGAGTGCTAGGATTACAGGTAGGAGCCACTGCACCCGGCCTCTATGAGAAATATTAAAATGGGAAAACTTCATTAAACATTGTAATGCATGATACTAAAAATTAGTGTCAATATATAATGTAGCACAGGCACTGAGGGGACACAGAGAAGGGGGTAATTAGTCATACCTGGTGGAGGCAGGAGGGGGAGGCTCCACACAGGGTGAGGCTACCCTTAGCAGATTCTGGAAGGATGAGTAGCAATCTATTAGGTGGAAAGATTGGGCTGGGAGGGTGGGGGAAGTGCATTCAGGGATCTCAAACACCAAGGCATGAAGATGAAAAGAACACGATGTGTGGAGGATCTAAAGCTGCCAGCGTGGACACAGGGAGTGAAAATGGAGGCTGGAGTTGTTATCAAGGGAAGAGGAAAGGCTGGAACCAAATCTCAGGAAGCTTGGGGCACCAGGCTAAGAAATTTGAACCTTATTCCAGGGGCAAACAGGGCACCAAGGAAGGGTCAGAAGCCAGCGGACACATGCAGACTTCCTTTTTAAAAATCTACCTTGAGGATGGATCTCTCCATCTAATAATGGCAGGGGTAATTCAGGCAAGCCTCCCACTAATGACAAAGAAAACAATGTGGATGTCATGTAAATAAAACAATCTCTTAAAATCATCAAAGAGCTAACAAGACTTTGAATCATTCATTATTGGACTGAGATCCAGAAGAGGACAGCAGTCCAGAGAGGTTACTTGGGCCTGGGTGTGAAGCAGGTTTACTTTGCACCAATATCAGTCCTTGGGCTGTGCCAGTTTCTGTCACTTGCATGAGGCTAGTGAGACAGAACACTTGTTACAAGTTGAGCAAAGCAACTCTGTTACTTACAGACAGGCACGAGGAACAGTAGAAGCCTAGAAGTGGTGACAAGCTGGTTCCCCCTCCCCCACAAGGCTAGGAAAGCTGCCCAGGGTGGGTAGAATCCCATCTGCTCGTGCCCCATTTGCATCACAGCTGAGAGACCTCAGAAAGCAGTCTGCCCTGGGTTTTAAACCCCAGGGGAGAGGAGTCACTGAGCTAAAGTGTCATATGACATCATGTTCTAGGAGGGACTGGGACAGAGCCCAGGCTATTCCAGCCAGTTCCCCCTTTTCTTAGGATGTTGTATTCCCAGCATATTCTGCAGTTACTCCTAAGAACTACAAGCAAGAGATGGGGTGAGTGGGAACTGCATCAGTCCAAGGCCACCCGGAGAACTGTTCTATACTAGAGTCATTGACCATTTTCTAAGAGAGAGTCTGAGGGCTTCATGTGACCAGGGAAGGGGATGAATTTCTCTGACTTGAGAAACTAAACAGACAGGGCTGCCTTTCATCGAACTGGGGCACAAATGGAGCTCCCATTGTGAGGGTAAGACCATGAGTTCAGCTGGGACATCCTGAGGTTGAGACCCCTGCCACCCTGGCACCTCTGCATCTTTCATCATAGGTGCATCAGGGGAAGGAAAAGATTCATCTTTTCCTCATCCATCACTAGGTTCCTGGCTGAGGCAAAAGACAGATTGACAAGAAAAAAAGCATACAGATCTATTTAAGTTTGACGTGACATGGGAGACTTCAGAAATGAAAACCCAAAGAAACAAGTAAACTTGTATATTTTTATGCTTCTGTCTGATGAACCTGACTCCACTGACAGTCATGGAGAAATAGGATTGGAGGACAAGGGTCTGATCTGATGGCAGTAAACTGAGGGAAACGCAGCAAAGCCTGTTCGTTCAGATTCTTGTTAGATCTTTGTGTCTTTAGCTCCTCTCCTCCAGGTATAGGGAGGGCGCCGCTCACATGCTTAGGGGCGAAGGGAAAGGGTGAGAGTGACCTTTTTGCTTCTGCTGTTTTCTCAAATGCCAAGGTGCCCTTTTTGGGGTAGCATGTCCTGAGACCCTTCAATGGAATCTATACTGTGTAACGCTTGTGCCTGGCTTCTTTCACTCCACATTTCGATTGTGAATTCATCGCTGCATGTCTGCATGTAGTTGTAAGTCATTCATTCTCATTGTTTTAGAGTACTAATTCTCCAAGTGTGGTCTGTGGAATTCTGGGGGTCCCCAAGAGCCCTTCGGGGAGTCTATAAAGTCAAAACTATTTTTATCATAATGCTAGGATGTTATTTTCATTTTTCACCGTGTTGACATTTTCACTAATGGTGTACAAGCAACCATGGGTAAAACTGCTGGTATCTTGGCACTAATCAAGACAATAGCACCAAGTTACACCTGGAGTCACCCACCTGCAGGAAAAATAAAATTCTGATTTCATTTAAGAATATACCTCAGTAAGCTGTAAAATGTATTAATTTTATTAAATCTAGGTCCTTGAATATGAATCTTTTCAATCCTCTGAATGATGGGCTGGAAAGTATGCACAGAGCACAGGATTGTCATGAGAAAAAGCCTTGGTGCAATTGCTCAAGTCTTGAGCCGGACTGACCACTTTCTTTACGGAGCTTCATCTTGAAAGAGTGACTGCCCGACAAACTGTGATAATTCAGACTTGGGTGCTTCGCAGACATTTTCTCAAAATTGAACAAAGTGAAACTATCGCTTCAAGGGAAATAACTGTGCATTTGCTGCCAATGATAACATTTGAGCTTTCAAGAGAAGATTAGAATTTTAGAAGATTTATATCCGTCACTGTGAGCTTGACAGTTTCTTATTACTTGAAAACTTTTCCGATGTGATGGGTGGTGATAGTAATGAATGTGATTTTCTGATATTTTATGAAATGTGTCAACATTGAAAAAGCTGCGGTGATCTTGTGATATAATAAGAAATATGTGTTTTGGTTTTCACTCCTGGCCAGAGCTCCTAAAACACTCATAATTTTCTAAGTGATAAGAGTGAAAGGATCATCTTTCATCATAAATTTGGTTTTTGTCCCTGGTTCTTGAAACAGCTCCAGAGAGATTAAGGTGAAAGAAGTGTCCTTTGTTATTCATAACAAGCCCCTTTCAACCACACCTGGGTTTATATGAGCAAGGTGACTTTTGGAAAGGTGCTAAGGTTGGGGGCTGATCGCCAGAGGAACCAACCCTGTCATTACAGGGCTGGAGGTTGAGTTAATCACTAATGACCAGTGATTGAAGCAATCGTGTCCAGGTAATGAAGCCTCCATAAAAAAAAAAAAAAAAACAACAGAAAAGGCCAGGTGGTGGTTCACACCTGTCATCCTAGCACTTTGGGAGGCCAAGGCAGGAGGATTGCTTAAGCCCAGGAGTTTGAGGTTGCAGTGAACTATGATGATGCCATTGTACTCTAGCCTGGCCAGCAGAGCTTAACCCTGTGTCAAAACGAAAACAAAAACAAAAACGAAAAAACAAAAAAGGATGGTGTTCAGAGAGCTTCTGGGTTGGTAAACGTGTCGAGTTGCCGGGTGGGTGGTGCACCCGATGGGACGTGGAAGCTCCAGACCCCTTCCCCATACCTTACTGTAAGCATCTCTTCCATTTGGCCTTCCCACAGTTGTGTCCTTTTATAATAAACCAGTAAATGTAAGTAAAGTCTTTCCCTGAGTTCTGTGAGCCATTCTGGCAAATTATTGAACTCAAGGAGGGGGACATAGGAGCTGCCAATTTATAGCTGGTCAGCCAGAAGTATGGGACAGCCACACTTGCCATTGTCATCTGAAGTGGGGGGCAGTCTGGTGGATTTAACCTGAGCCCTTAACCTGTGAGTTCTGATGCTAACTCCAGGTAGAGAGCGTCACAATTGAATTGTTAGGCACCCAAATGGTATCCAAAGAGAACTGGAGAATCGCTTGGTCTGGAAAAAACCCCACACATTTGGTGTCAGAAGTAAAGAGTGAGTAGAGGGAAAAACAGTGTTGGGTTTTTTCCCTTAGCTGCATAACTCAGTAAACCAGTATGTTCCAAATGATCAATGCTTGATGGTACAAAACCATGTACATGTAGAAGATCCATTCAAAAATGCAAAACAGACCAATGGATATCAGTGAAACAAAGAACAAAAGGTATATTGGTATGGTTTCAGCTGACTTACTGCAACTGACCTTTAAGAAACTACCACTTGCCAAGTTTTCCTGAGATATCAAAGAAGAATATCCACAATTATCTTAAAAGACTGTTAAAACACTCCTTCCTTTTCCAATCACATAGTTATGTGTGAGGCCATAATTTCTACATACCTTCAATCAAAACTGTATATTGCAACAGACTGAATGCAGAAGCAGATATGAGAATGCAGCTGTTTTCTATTAAACCTGACATTAAAGAGATTTTTTAAAAATGCAAAACAATGCCATTCTTTTCATGAATGCGTTTTGTTTTGTTTGGGGGAAATATGGTTATTTTCCATAAAAATAAAAATTTATGTTACTTTGTAATGAGTTAATTATTATTTTTAGGAATTAATTGTTAAATATATAAAGAAGTCTTAGTTTTAAATCATAATAAGATAAATATGTAGCACTTTGGAGTCTTCAAAAAATTTTGAGAGTTTAAAGGGGTCATGAGACCAAAACATTTGAGAACTGCTGCTTTTATGTATTCCATTATACTATACCACATTGTTTTTGTTTTTGTTTTTTTTTTTTGAGACAGAGTCTCACTCTGTTGCCTAGGCTAGAGTGCCATGGCGTCAGCTTCACTCACAGCAACCTCAAACTCCTGGGCTCAAGAAATCCTCCTGCCTCAGCCTCCGGAGTAGCTGGCACTACAGGCATGTGCCACCATGCCCAGCTAATTTTTTCTATATGTATTTTTAGTTGTCCATATAATTTCTTTCTATTTTTAGTAGAGACGGGGTCTTGCTGTTGCTCAGGCTGGACTCGAACTCCTGAGCTCAAATGATCCACCTGCCTCGGCCTCCCAGAATGCTAGGATTACAGGTGTGAGCCCCCGCGCCCGGCCCACATTTTGTGAAAGAAAAAATTTAAATGCAAAAAAATTAACCTCTAATGAATTTAATTTAATTTAATTTAATTTAATTTAATTTTTCAATTAACTGAGAATAATTTTCATTCCATTCTGGGTCTAGCTGGCATATACCATCGGTGCTGGCTGGAGCAGAAGTTCAGGACTGCGCAGGGGTCTGAGCTAGAGTCTGCAAGCGTTCCTTCAAGAGTGGACTCAGCTGTGCAGATGGTGACAACTGCAGTTGGTTTTTGCAATAAGAACTCCCCTCCTGCATGAATCATGTCTGTGTAATTTACAGTGTGACTTTAACATGCCTCCCAAAAGGGGCGGGGGTCTATTTTTCCTCCTCTGGAATCTGGGCTTGCCTTGGGACTTGCTCTGACCAGTAGAATGCAGTGGAAGGGCCACCGTGCTACTTCCAGGGCTAAATTCTAAGAGGCTTCTTTTGCCCTCTTGGCTCATTTCTGCCACCAAGTTAAGAAGCCAGGTCTAGCCCCCGGTAGGATGAGAGACCACATAGAGAGAGATACCCAGCCAGCAGCCAGTACCAACCCACATATGTGTGAGCCCATCAAGCCCAAGGAGCCCCCACTGACCACGAATGTATGGGGTAGAAGATCAATTGTCTAAGCCTAACATGAATTGCCAACCCATGATCAAATATGTCATAATTGTTTTAAGCCACTAAGTTTTGGAATGATTTGTTATGCTGCAATAGATAACTGATACATGGACTCTGGGAACCTTGTGTGGATTTCATCTAATGTAACTGCTTAATTATGAGTATGTGTTTGCATCTTTCATGTGTTGCACATCCTGTGTAACTACCATTTGTCCCTCTAGATCCACTCTCAACCCTTTTCTGCCTTGTTCTCTGTGCTGGAAGGCCAACCTGGGAACACCACTGCATCGTTTGGCTCCTGGGCCTCTGGATTCTGGTTGGGTTTGGCCAGCGGGAAGCCACAGAAGGAGACTGGCAGGGGTTGGGGTATTTTCTCCCCCAGTCTCTCCCCATGAGGTCACCTTGTGTTGACTGAGCTCCTCAACCAAAGATCACTTCTGTCAAGATTGCTGACTCTACATAACTCTGTGTCCTAGTTTCCAACAGCTGCTCCCTCTCTTTGCCCCTTTGAGTTTAGGGGCAGTAACAGCTCAGCTCTTAGCAACCCCTTGTGAGTGACTACCCCTTTTCTGTGGTTACCATCACTCATATCTTTGTAAATAGTCTCTTAGTATATAAACCCTCCTTGAATGTGTTGCTTGGGCTACCTGTTTCCCATTGGGATCCTAACTGATAACTGATGTTAACCCTATGCCTCATCTCAGAAATTCTACTGCTCTTCTTTAAATGAAGGCATTTTGGAAACAACCAAGATGTCCACCACTAGGGAACTAGCAAAATTATTTTACCTAATGGGTAAGAATCCCCGAGTCACTGGGACCCCCAGCACAGAGTTCCTGTCTCTAGCATCCACTCATATAGGTACCCAGAGTGGACTTTGTAGGAGGTTGGTTTCCCAGGACCAAAGTTTAGTCTTCCAATCTCTTAAGTGCTCCAAAGTCTCTTATAGTGTGAGAACAGAGGACTCTGAGCTTCACAAATGTCCAGAAGATGGGACTTAAGGGTGTGCAGTGACGGTGAATTGAGTGGAGGTTAGGTTGTAGTTCTTTTGTTCTGTGGCCAGCCCCTGGCTCAAGCCCCTTAGTCCCACCACACAGGGGACGGCTTCCCTTCCAGACAGCAAGCCCACATGGTAGATGGTGTCCCCAAAGATGGGTGTAGCAATAACTCCTCACACAGGTTCTTTTGCAAAGTGACCTTGCTGCTCTCCCATCAAGAGGTGGAGTATATTCCTTCTCTCCTTGAATCTAGGCTGGCTTTGTGATCTGTTTAGACTGACAGAACGTGGCACAGGTGATGCTGTCTAACTTCCAAGGCTGGGCCTTAAGAGATCTGCGGCTTCCCCTTTGCCTCCTGCAGGATGTTGGAACCTGGATGTCATACTGTGAGGAAGCTCAAGCAGCCACATGGAAATCCCAGAGCCATGCGACTTTCAGTCACCAGTGAGCACCACCTACCAGCCATGTGAGTTGACTCATTTTGGACCTTCTAGCCATCCAGGCTGACACCACATGAAATAGAACAACAGTGTGGTCAACCTACAGATCATGAAAAATAATAAATTAATTTTTAAGCAAGTAAGTTTTGGGATTTGATGTTTCTCAGCAATAGGTTAAGGACACACTCACTTTCTGGGGACCCAGGGAAGGCAGCTCTTATCAGAGCTTCCCTCTCTACCTGTTGAGTCATATCATGTGGTTCCTAAAGGCTTCGTGCCTTGCTGGGGGGACTCTGCCAGAAATTTCAGTTTTTAAAATAGTAAATGTTCATTGCTCATATAACCTATGCTTTCCCATCTTCTGGTGTAAGCTGATGCCCTAGGAAACTGAGGGTAGTCGTCATTTGAACATTTGAAAATGCTGTCAAGAAGGGGAGCTTAAACTCTGGAACCAAAAATTCATCATCAAACAGCTGAATGCCTCACCTTCAACAGCACCATACCCTGTCTTTCTTGGTGAGCCTAGATGGCCTGGCTGGGATGCCAGCCCAGAATTAAGCAAAAAGAGTATTCTCCCTCAAGGCCAGCATAGAGGATTCTTGTGAGAGATGGCCCATGAAACCAATAAGAAAATTATAGGGTCAGAGGAAGAATTTGAGCCAGAGGCCTCAGAACTGAGTTATCAAATCCAAGTACATTCAGGGTTGAGGTCAATGCTGTAGCAGATGGCTGATTTCTTAAATATTATGAACGTCAGGCTTGTGAGGTAGGAATGGGCCAAGTGTAGTAATGGCCAAGGCTGGGATGTACAAGTAGAAACTCTTCCCTGCTTACTCTTCATGTCTTTATTCCCAGAGGTCTCTGGAGTTTCCCCTAGAGGTGGTATCCTCCATTGTGTTTAATTAGTTCCTGGATGTTCCCTGTTTTTTTTTTTTTTTTTTTTTTGAGACAGGTTCTCCCTCTGTCACTGAGGCCAGAGTGCAGTGGCAATGTCATAGCTCACAGCAACCTCAAAGTCCTGGGCTCAAGTTATTCTCCTGCTTCAGCCTCCCGAGTAGCTGGGTCTATAGGTGTGCACCACTGCACCTGGCTAATTTTTCTATTTTTAGTAGAGAAGAAGTCTCACTCTTGCTCAGGCTGGTCTTGAACTCCTGACTTTAAGCGATCTTCCCACTTTGGCCTCCCAGAGTGCTAGGATTACAGGGGTGAGCCACTACGCCCAGCCTGGATGTTCACTCTTAATCTTAATGGGTTGGCATATCACGGGAGCTAGCATGTGCCAGGAACAGATGTAATCACACTTGTCACGTGCTGGATGCATTTGGGGCTTTTCCTGGCTGTGATAGACATGTGGTGGTGGCAGGGGCTCCTCCAGTGAGAATCAGCTTCAGACCTTCCTATGACAGATTCATGCTTCCTCTTTTTCTGGGCCAACTTTGACCGGGACACAGTGGTTTGCTGGGAAATGTTTCACAACCTGCTCTCCAGGAGAAGAAGAAGAAGAAGACAAAAAAAAAAAAAAGCCATGGTTTGTATTGTTTGATGATTTCCATGAGTAAATGCTCCCACCGCTGCCAATTTCAACCTACCAACTTGATGTCAACTGGCTCGCAAAATTCTTAAACATTTAAAAGTCTTTTCTTGAGCTGGCCCCAGCACTCTACCAGCACGACAGGAGGTATTTTGGAATCTCCTGTTCTGCCGGATTCTCAAGTTATTCCTGCTGTTTCAGGCTTTGTTTTTGAACCACTAGGTTTATGCCCTGGTTACCCCCGTAAATATCCTCCTTCCTCTTCTCCCTACCCCACCCCTGCCTGCTGCAAGCTGCAGCTGTCCTGAGTTCTAGAGGCTGCTTGGTCTTGATGCCCATTCAGCTTTTCAGAGGCTTTCTAGAGGTATGAGGCTGCCGCTGGCTGACTTTGCACATCTGCTAACTGAACACATCCAGCCCCGAGAAAAGCCTGGAACTCCTCTGCCCCTCCCCAGGGCTGCCGAGAAATCTCCCACAGCAGTGTGGGTTGAGGTCACTGCAAGTCACAGGCTCCCAGTCAGCTGGATCTCAAGGTCACTCTGCAATTCCTTAAATCGTCCATTATCGAATTCATATCAATTGAAAGGTTACATTGAGACATTCTGCATAGACTCCCTCAAATGTCCATCTCTGTCTATTTACTGATTTCTAAATGGGCCCACCACTACCCGCTACCCTTCTGCTTTGAGGAGAAGGTGCCTCTTCTTCTATTTGAGATGGACCTTCACCTTCCTTTTGAAATCTATCTCTTCTCTCTGCTAAAGGGTCCTTCCTATTAATACAGCACCTGTCCTCTGTCTCCTAAATATTCAAAATTTCCCTTTCAGTTGGATCTTCCCCACACATATTCTTGTCTTAAACTATTTCCCTTCTATACACACACACACACACACACACACACACACACACCACACCCTTTGTCAGTTCTAGATCCCACTCTAGTTATTATTCTATATTCCATCCTCCCTTTGGAGTACATATTCTTAAAAAGGGAGTCCCTGCTTGCCGCTTTCACTTCCCCAGTCTCCATTTGCTGCTCAAGCCCAGCATTCTGGTCTGCCCTCACTACCCCTGGAACCCTCTTAGATATTATAGTGAACCACCCAGTCAGTGGTGTGCTGGAGTAGGCAGAGCCCATTGTGCCCAGTTATTTTCAACTGTATGTTCAATGATGTTGCATTAGCAGCTCGAAATAAGCTGTGGTGGGAGCATTTACACCTTAGAAATCAGCAAATGCTACACCCCAAGGGTTTCCCCCCAATGAGCCCATTGTTAAGCTTTTATTAGCACACCACTAAACCAGGTGGTTGCTGTTGCAAGGCAATGACTGACCTCCCAAATGTTTCTCTGGTTTTCAGATTTTTCTTCCACTCACCACTTGATGAAGTCTGATTCATTCTTATTTATCTGAAATTTCCCACTCCTGCTTCAGGTCAGGCTTGCTGTAACCCTATCATAACCTTCGTTGTATGTGAGCTACTGCAGTTACATAAAATTTACAATTGAATTTGATGATAAGCATAGTAAGGAATGTACTATTGATGAGCATTGATGTATGATGCACTAAAAGTGATAAGTTGACTAAAATTAAGCATTTACATATTGCAACATATTTGTGGCAGTAAGTTATTGGACACATTTCCAAGTACTTTTGAGGCTTAAGGTTTCATTTGCATTTAACTTTGCCAATATTAGTTGCCAGTGGAGAACCTAGTCTATCAAAATAAACATTTATTAAAAATTACTGAGGTTTATAATGCTACCAGAAAGACTCAAATCTAGAGACCATTTCCATAAAAAACAAGATATTGGAACTAATCAGCTTTGAAATTGTAATAGTGGCTTAAAATACAAAAACCATTTTATTACCTCTCATGATTCTGTGGGTTGACTAGGCTCAGCTGGACAGTTCTTCTGCTCCTCATGGCATCACCTGGGGCTGCACCATCTGCACTGAAATGACTAAGATGGCTTATCTGCATGGCTCATAGTTGGTGCTGGCTGATGGCTGGGAGCTCAGCTAGAGCTATGAACCAGAGAGCCTTGGCTGTCTTCTCTGTGGCCTTCTCTGTGGGTTGAACCATCTTAGAAAAAAACAGTTGGATGCCAAGAGAGAGCATCCCAAAAGCAAGCATTCTAAGAGGAAGGAAGCAGAAGCTGCTAGTCCTAAGGTCTTAGCTTGGAATTCTCAGCATATTACTTCTATTGCATTCTACTGGTCAAGTAGGAGGCAGGGAAAGTAGAATTACAGTGTTCTAGTGTCCTGGCACTGTCTTGGGAACAAATAAAAATACAAATGCATAGTAGGCTCTAGTAATTCAATGACATGTTGTAATCTCAAAGATAACAACTAAAAGATAATAAAAATATATGTAATAACACATTAATAGAGAGGGAAAAGAATAATTAAAATACCCAATCCAAATGAGGGAAAAAGGGAGAAAAATCAATAAAAAAAGATTGATTAAATGTAAAAAGTCAGATGATTGATTAAACTTCAAATACAAGAACAAATTCTCTCCAATTAAGAAACAAAGATTTTCTGGGTACGGGTGGCTCATGACTGTACTGTAGGAGGCTAAGGCAGGTGGATTGCTTGACACCAGGAGTTCAAGACCAGACTAGGCAACGTAGTGAAACCCTGTCTCCATAAAAAATTTTAAAAAATTAGGCATGGTGGTACACACCTGTAGTTCCAGCTACTTGGGAGGCTTCAAGGCTGCAGTTAACTATGATTGTACCACTGCGCTCCAGCCTGGGCAACAGAGTGAGATCTTGTCTCAAAAAAAAAAAAGACAAAGATTGTTTAATTGGATTAAAAAAACAAAACTTTAACTCTAGTCAGTGAATAGGAGACACACTTTAAATATAAGGCTGAAAGTAAATGGATAGAAAAGGTATTTTATGGAAACACTAACCAAAAGAAAACTGATAGAGATACATTAATATAAAAATAGACTTTAAGGTAACACACATTATTAAACATAAAGAGGATCAAGTAATAATAAAAAAATGTAATACTCTAGGAAAAATAACAATGATAAATGTACCTCGTAACATAGACTCAAAATAGTAACGTGAGAAGTAGGTAAATTCACAATTATATTTGGAGATTTTAAACCCACCTCTCCACATAAATGAGAGAACAAACAGACAAAATATTATTAGAGATATGAAAAACTTGAACCACATGATCAACAAACTGGAAAACATGTATATAGAGAAAGGTGGGGTTGAGGAGGGGGACTCTGCACTCCTGAAAAGTGCAGAAAATATATTCCCTTTAGAATATTTTCATTACCCCATGAAGAAATCCTGCAACCATTAGCCATCACCCCCCAAGTCCCTGTATCCCCTCAACCCAGACCTAGGCAACCACTAATCTACTTTCTGTTTCTATAGATTTGCCTATTCTCAACATTTTATATAAATGAAATCATACAATATGTGGTTCTTTGTGGGCTTCTTTCACTCAGCACTATGTGTTCAAGGTTCACTCATGTTGTAGCATGGAACAGTACTTCATTTTATTTTATTGCTAAATAATATTCCACTATATGGCTACACCACATTTTATTTATCCATTCATCAGTTGATGGACATTTGGGTTGTTTCCACCTTTTGGCTGTTATGACTATCACTGCTATGAACATTTGTACACAGGCTTGCATGTGGATATATATTTTCATTTCTGTTGAGTATTAACCTAGGAGTAGAATTGCTGGGTCATATGGTAACTCTTATGTTTAACCTATTTGAGCTACCATACTCTTTACAAAGTGGCTGCACCATTCTACATTCCTATCAGCAGTGTATGAGGGTTCCAACTTTTCTACAGCTTTGCCAACACTTGTTATGGTCTGTCTTTTTGAATATAGACATCCTAGTGGGTGTGAAGTGGTAGCATATTATTTTTGAGTAAATGTAGAACATTAAAAATAGGGTATGCATTAGTCTGTGAAGGAAACCTTATAAATTTCCAAGGTCCAATATCATTCAATATTCTCCAACCTTAATGTGATAAAATTTGAAATTAATAATAAAAGTAATCTGCAAATCTCACATTTGAACATATTATAGCCATCCTAGTGGGTGTGAAGTCGTATTAATAATATATTATTTTCAGTAAATATAGATCATTAAGAATAGATTGTGCATTAGTCTGTAAAGGAAACCTCAGTGATTCCCCAAGCAGGTCTCTGGGAGGAATGGAAAGAAGAGCCCACTCCTGCTTCTACCCCTTGGTTCGCAGACGACTACATTTTTTAAAAGATGAGGTAAAATTCACATAACATAAAATTAACCATTTACCATTTTAAAGTGTTCAATTCAGTGGTATTGAGTACACTTACAATCTTGTGCAACCATCAGCACTACCTAGTTCTAAGACATTTTTATCACCCCAAAAGGAAGCCCTGTGCCATTAAGCAGTCACTCCCCATTCTCTCCTCCTCTGGTAACTCCCAGTCTGCTGTATGTCTCTATGGATTTACCAATTCTGGATGTTTCATAGCAACGCAATCATGTAACATGTGACCTTTGTGTCTGGCTTCTTTCACTTAGTGTGATGTTTTTCAGGTGCATCCATGTTGTAGCATGTGTCAGTATTTCATTCCTTTTTATGGCTGAATAATATTTCATTTTATGTATGTGCCACATTTATTATTCTCTCATCCACTTATGGACATTTGGGTTATTTCTACCCTTTGGCTATTGTGAATAGTGCTGCTATGAACATTTTTGTGTAAGTATTTGTTTTAAATACCTGTTTTAAATTCTTTGGGATATATATATGTGTGTATGTGTACATATATGTGTATGTGTATACACACTCACACGTATAAAATCTAGGAGTAGAATTGCTGGGTCATGTAGTAGAAACTCTATGTTTTACTTTCTGAGAAATTGCCAAACTGTCTTCCACAAGCAGCCGCACCATTTTGCATCCCCACCAGCAATGTACAAAGGTTCCAATTTCTGCACATCCTGGCCAACAATTGTTATTTTCCTTTTTTTAAAAAAAAATTAAGGCCATACTAGTGAGTGTACAGTGTCTCATTGTGGTTTTGATTTGCATTTCCCTAACGACTAATGATGTTGAACATGTTTTCAAGGGTTTGTTGGCTATTTGTGTATCTTCTTTGGAGAAATATCTATTCAAGTCATTTGCCCATTTATTAATTGGGTTGATTGTCTTTTCTGTTGTTCAGTTGTAAGAGTTCTTTAGAATTCTGGTTAAAACCTTTATATTACTTATATAATTTGCAAATATTTTCTCACATTTCATATGTTGTTTTTTCACTTTTTTGGTAGATTTCTTTGATGCCCTGAAGTTTTTAATTTTGATGAAGTCCAATTTATTATTTTCTGTTGTTGCTTGTGCTGTTGATGCCATCTGCTAAGAATCCATTGCTAAATCCAAGGTCATGAAGAGATGCTCCTTTATAGTTTTAACTCTTATATTTAGGTATTTGACCCATTTTGAGTTAATTTTGTATATGTTGTGAGGTAAGAATCCAACCTCCTTCTTTTGCATGTGCATATCCAGTTTTTCAAGCACCATTTGTTCCCTGTTGAATGGTCTTGACACCCTTGTCAAAAATCAATTGGCCATAGATGTATGGGTTCATTTCCAGATTCTCAATTCTGTTGCACTGATCTACATTTCTATGTTTATGCCAGGACCACACTGTATTGATTAGTGTAATTTTGTAGTACGTTTTGAAAAAGGAAATGGGAGTCCTCTAACTTTGTTCTTTTTCAAGATTGTTCTGGCTGTTTGGGGCCTCTTGCAATTCTATATACATATTAGCATCAGCTTTTCTATTTCTGACAAAATGGTCATTGGGATTTCATTGGTGGGTTGCTTTGGGTAACATTGCCATCCTGACAATATTAAGTCTTTTAACCCATGAATACAGATGTCTTTCCATTTATTTAGGTCTTCTTTGAGCAATGTTTTGTAGTCTTCAATGTACAAGTGGTTTTGTATCTCCTTGGTTAAATTTATTTCTATATATTTTATTGTTTTTGATGTGATTGTAAATGGAATTCTTTTCTTTATGTCATTTTCAGATTGTCCATTGCTACTGTATAGAAAGATAAC
Source organism: Lemur catta (assembly GCF_020740605.2). Classification (NCBI taxonomy): domain Eukaryota; kingdom Metazoa; phylum Chordata; class Mammalia; order Primates; family Lemuridae; genus Lemur; species Lemur catta. Next base: position 22,944,128 of record NC_059129.1, read on the forward strand.
TCATTTTTGTGTTTTGATCCTGTATCCTGCAACTTTGCTGAATTTGTTTATCAGATAGCTGTAATAATTTTTTTGTGAATTCATTAGGCTTTTATATGTTAGGATCCTGTCTTTTTTTTTTTTTTAAAGACAGATTCTCATTCTGTCACCCAGGCTGGAGTGCAGTGATATGCTCATAGCTCATTGCAGCCTCAAACTCCTGGGCTCAAGCAATTCTCCTGTCTCAGCCTCCCGAGTAGCTGGGATCGTGGGCATGTGACACCACGCCCAGCTAATTTTTATTATTTTTTTAGAGATGGGGGTTGGTCTCACTGTGTTGTCCAGGCTGGTCTCGAACTCCTGGCCTCAAGTAATTCTCCCACCTCAGCCTCCTGAGTCATTGGGATTATAGGTGTGAGCTACTGCGTCCAGCTCAGGATAATGTCAGTTTTGAACAAAGATAATTTTACTTCTTCATTTCCAATATGTATGTCTTTAATTTCTTTTTCTTGCCTAATTGCTGTGGAGGTTCATGGATTTTGCTGATAGTAACACAGACCTGTACATCGGACATTGTTTCCCTGTACATACCATACCTTGAAAAACAGCACTCCAACCCCATAGGGTGTCATCTTCAAGCTGATGACTTTGCTGTGTCTTTAAGAGGCCATTCCAACATTTTATCCAGCCATCAGCTTTCAGGTGGTGTGATACATGTGGGATTCCATGGTCTCATGCCCATTGTCATACTCCTTTGATCCTTGGTCTGAGGCAATGCATGTGGGATCTCATGATGTTGTATCCGACTCTCTGAGCCCTTGATTGGTGATGCAGGCTTAGGCATGGAGGGCAGGAAAGGAAAAGCCAAATCTTGAATGCATGTCAGTTCCAGTAGGGATAAAGTAGTTATGCAAGTAATTGCTTGATCTTTTTGAGAGACGGTATCACACCGAGGGTAAGCAGCTTAGTTAGATGGCTGTGATGGCTCCCGTGCTCTTGGACACACATGTAGCTTCCATTCCTGTTGCTACTGCTGTGGGCCCATTATGCAAGCACTGCTGTGGCTGAGCACGGAGGCTGGCTGACACCCACTGACAAGTCGTCCTGTCCTGTCCACATGGTCATTCAGAGTCTCTACGATGATACTCCCTGGTAGGTGTTAGTGAGATGCAAAGATTTGTTCACACAAATATACACCCTCTTTCTTCTCCCAGGGACCTCTGTGTTTCTAACTTTCCAATCTTCTTGCAGTCTCCCGCTTGACCAGACGAGCCATTTGCCACTTCCCAGGAGTCCAAGAACATCTTTGCTTTGGGTCAGTTCTCCTGTTACACCAAGCTGCCCGCCAAATGTGCTGTTCAAAATGCTGCTTGGTTAAAGGAGGTCCCTTCCCCACTTTATTTCAGGGCCACTCCTGAGTGATACAGCGATGTACCTTCAGTCCTTTTCAAGATTGCACTAATACAGTGAGCTGACATATATGTGACCCAGTCTTAGGGTTTTCCCCCTTCATAGGCTGGTTATAGAGAATCCCCCAAAAGTCTATGGCTGTGAGTTGGAGAGGGATTGTTTCAATGAAGGTAGGTGACATGGGGTCCGGGTTTCTTTGTTTATGTAACCTATTTTTGCCCTCTGGACCAATTCAGGCCTTATCTAGAACATGCCATTTCCATCACATAATGGATTACTGCTTTGCCCACTCAGCAATATAACTTGGTGGGTCTGGCAAAAACATGATGGCAGCTGGAGTCTCATTGTCACTTGATGCCCCATGGTCAAGTGCTTGTCTCTCCTAGGGCCCTATGGCATGCACAGAGCTGCATTTGAATCATGCATGTGCCAAAGAGTGAGGCTTTGTTCTATTAGTAGAATTCTAGGTATTTTAGCTGTAGCTTTTCTATCAGGGCTTGCCAGAGGCTCCACACACCACTGTTAGCTCTAGCACCATGGATCTTCCACGGATACATGTAGCGCCTTGGGATACACCACTAAATGTGGCTGAGGCAGCAGGACCATTTGGAGCACATCAGAACCCACTGCAGAGCTCTCTCCTGACGATGGCAGCACTCAAAAATGTCATCCTTCTGAATCACCTAAAAAATAGTAGCACTGTTCTCAGGTGTGATATATTTTGAGGTAGATCAACAAAATCTAGAGGCCTATCAAATGCTCAGCCTGTTTCTTTTCTTTTCTTTTTTTTTTTTTTTGAGACAGAGTCTCACCCTGTTGCCCTGGCTAGAGTGCCGTGGCATCAGCCTAGCTCACAGCAACCTCAAACTCCTGGGCTTAAGCAATCCTCCTGCCTCAGCCTCCAGAGCAGCTGGGACTACAGGCATGCGCCACCATGCCCGGCTAATTTTTTCTATATATTTTTAGTTGTCCAGCTAATTTCTTTCTATTTTTAGTACAGATGGGGGTCTCGCTCTTGCTCAGGCTAGACTCAAACTCCTGAGCTCAAACTATCCACCTGCCCCGGCCTCCCAGAGTGCTAGGATTACAGGCATGAGCCACTGCACCTGGCCTCAGCCTGTTTCTTAAGAGTAGGAGGGGCCGGGCGTGGTGGCTCACGCCTGTAATCCTAGCCCTCTGGGAGGCGGAGGCGGGTGGATCGCTTGAGGTGGGGAGTTCGAGACCAGCCTGAGCAAGACTCCGTCTCTACTAAAAAAATAGAAATAAAAAAATTATCTGGACAACTAAAAATATATAGAGAAAAAATTAGCCGGGCATGGTGGCGCATGCCTGTAGTCCCAGCTACTTGGGAGGCTGAGGCAGTAGGATCGCTTAAGCCCAGGAGTTTGAGGTTGCTGTGAGCTAGGCTGACGCCACGGCTCTCACTTTAGCCCGGGGAACAAAGTGAGACTCTGTCTCAAAAAAAAAAAAAAAAAGTGTAGGAGGTATAATGTGTAATAACTTGTCCTTTACTTGGGATGGGATGTCCTGGTGTGACAGGTCCCTGAATATTTATGATATTTATCTCTCATTCTCCGAATATATTGCCAGGGCACCCAGAGTGCTTGCTACTTTCTGCTCATTGGGTTTGTGTAAGATAACATTTTCAATATAGTGGGCCATCATCATATTTTTGTAATGTTTGGACAATCAAGGTCCCTTTAGCCTGTGTTGAGACAGGAAACAGGAGAGTTAACAAGGCCTTGGGGAAGACAGTGAAGGTGTCCTGTTATCCAGCTCAAACAAATGGAAACTGCTTTAGATCCCTCTTCCTGCTGGAGATAGGAAAGAATGTGTTTTCCTGATAGTCTTATAAGTCCCAAAGCTGCGTTGATCTGCTCTAGTAAAAATATACTTTCAGCAGAGCAGCTGGTATCATGGTCCTTCTGGGTTTTGTAGGAGCCAGACTGGTAAATTAAAGGGGAAATGATGGCACCAGTGTCCTTGCATCCTTTGCCTCTCAGCAGGTAGCAGCAACTCTTGTCATTCCACTGGGGATTCAGTAACAGTTTCTGATTTGCCATCTTGGCTGGGTGGGGTGGGGGGGTAGTTTAATAGGGTCTGACATGGCCTTTCCTACTACAATGGCTTTTACCCCAGAGGTTAGCAAATCAATATGAAGGTGTGCTAGCTGCTGGGTACATCTAGTTATGTGTCCAGAGACAAGAGCACACAGGAACCCGCTGGATCCACTGTGAGATTGATTTGCTCTAGGAATCCACCTACCAACCGGATCTGGTATCTGTCTCTCTACCAGGGGCCATATGAGGCATTTTGAGTCCTCTGATATTGTAGCCACTCCAGAGGTGGGATGGATCACCCCTCGAAATTTAGTTTGGATGTCAGCACTGATGACGTTACACACACCCCCCAAGAAGGTATGGAGAGATTTTTATTCACACAATGAGGCTTTTTGGGGAGAGCAGGGCAGGTCTCCTAAGCTGGTCTAAAAATGCCTTGAGAGAGAGGGAAAGGAGACTGGCTTGGAGCTTTTATGGTGGGTGTGGGGTGTGGGTGGGGAGAAGGTTTGTGTGCGCTCACAGGAGCTTGTGTGATTTGGACCTCCCATTGCTGGCAAAGGAGGGGGCACCCAGGCTTTCTGAGTCACACGGGGAAGAGGGAAGTGTGAAGCGTAAATGCTTTCCGCAGTATATATGATAAAAAAGAATGTGTGTTTCAGCCGGGCGTGGTGGCTCACGCCTATAATCCTAGCATTCTGGGAGGCCGAGGCAGGAGGATCTCTCGAGGTCAGGAGTTCGAGACCAGCCTGAGCAAGAGCGAGACCCCATCTCTACTAAAAATAGAAAGAAATGATCTGGACAGCTAAAAATATTATAGAAACAAATTAGCCGGGCATGGTGGTGCATGCCTGTAGTCCCAGCTACTCAGGACGCTGAGGCAGGAGGATTGCTTGAGCCCAGGAGTTTGAGGTTGCTGTGAGCTAGGCTGGTGCTGTGGAACTCTAGCCCCGGCAACAGAGTGAGACTCTGTCTCAAAAAAAAAAAAAAAAGAAAGAAAAAGAAAGTGTGTTTCCTATTCCCACACCACTCAACACTCAACACAACACTTCTGACACCAGATGTGTGGGTTTTTTTTTTCCCCACATCAAGCAATTCTCCCGCAGACACCAGCCAGTGTCCTCTAATTCAATTCAATTCTAACACTATCTACCTGGAGTTGGAGTCAGACCCCACGGCTTAAGGGCTCTGTCTCACAAGAATGGCCCCCACGTCAGATGCCAATTGCAAGCCCCAGGTTGTCACCTGGACTTCTGATCGGTTTGCTATAAACCAGGGTTTCCGTGACCCCCTCCTCAGGTTTGGTTAATTTGCTAAGATGGCTCAGAAAAGCCAGGGAAACACATTGAGGGCATTATGACGGGTACAGATGAACAGCCAGACGGAGAGATACACAAGGCCAGGTATGTTCTGTGCCCTCTCGAGGCACTCCATCCTCCAGGCACCTCCACGTGTTCAGCAATCTCTAAGTTCTCTGAACCCTGTCCTTTTGGGATTTTATGGTGGCTTCATTACACAGGCATGATTGACTAAATACTTGGCAACTGGAGATCAACTCAACCTTCAGCTTCTCTCCCCTCCCTGGTGGTCGGGGCTGGGGTGAAATTTCCAATCCTCTAATCATGTGGTTGGTTCCCCTGGCAACCAGCCCCCATATCCTAAGGCTGTCCAGGAGCCCCTTAAGAGTCACCTCATTAGAACAAGAAATGCTCCTATCACTCGGGAAATTACAAAGGTCTTAGGAGCTCCATGTCAGGACACAGACAGCAAATATTAGAACGAAAGATTCTTCTAGTGCCTCTATCTACAAGACTTTTAGGAGCTCTGTCTCAGGAAACAGGGGCAGAGAACAGATACATATTTCGTGTTATATCACAATGTTACAAGCAGTTAAGCATCTGGTATCAGTGTCAGTTCAGGCTCTGATCCAATAACTGTCAACAGATCTGGGCATTCTCTTCCCTACGGTGTACAGTTGCACCAGCAGAGGGTAGTGGGTCCCTTTGGAGAGAAGCTAGGAGAATCGTTACCATAGATAATTCTTGCTGTGGCATTTCAGGGTCCTACTTTGAAAGGACCTGCCTCTCCTTTGATGAGCTGCTTGCTGCAGATGTGGGATTCATTTCAGAGCCCTAGAGATCTGTGATGGGACCTGGCAGAGATCTGGAAAGGGGGTGAATTTCCATTCTTCATTGCAGTGGCTAACACTGGCTGTCATCTCACCCATTCAGGACCTTTGTTGTTGCTGTGTGTCTGTCTGTCCATTAGGGACACCACGGTCTGTCACCCTTGCACAGACTTAGGGTTAGGATGCACACAGGGTTAGGATGCCCTGATTGCCATTCCAGCCTGGCTACCCAGGTGATCATTATACCAATCTCACCTCTGATGGCTAAGTGCCACCTCCTGGGATCTGATACCATGAACTGCTGTCATTTCCACCTGCCCCAGCAGTGGGAGAGTGCCATCATGTCACTAACCTCTTCCTTGTCCGTTTTATACTCTGTGCCTCTCCCCTGGCCCCAGGTCTAGCACTTCCAAATTCGACATCCAGGCACGTTCTGCTGCAGCTCTGTTGATGAATAATCCCTTTCCTCTGGTGGCAGGGGCAGTACGTCCCTAGTCAGGTCATACATATTCAAAGGGCAACAAGGGGAGGCAGGGCCTGATCTTTGGAAGGGCCAGAGCCGTCTTGCAAGGGCTGCACTCTAGGCGAGCCCTTTGCATGGTCTCAGTGAAGGAGAGAGAGGCTCCTATCTCTCAGCAACGAGAAGGGGGCCATGGCTGCTGGGCCACAGGGTTCCAGGGGATCTGAAGAGCCAAGGCTCTTATCATACGCACCCCAAGACCTGTTCCTTCTGGCCCCTTCCTCCTCTCCCCCACCCCATCAGATCCTTCTCTTGCAGTTACCCCCAGTATCCAACCCTATTTAGTCTGAATCCTGTGCCCAGCAGTTCCCTATAAGGGTGAGGTTCTCTTCTTCTCGAAGGAAATATTTCCTAAGATTTATAAGCTTTTTAGGAAAATTAAGATTCTAGCCAGGCATGGTGGTGCAAACCTGTAGTCCCTGCTACACAGGAGGCCAAGGCAGGAGCATCGCTTGAGGCCAGGAGTTCAAGACCAGCCTGGGCAACGCAGTGAGACCCTGTGTCTACAAAATAAAAAAAAAATCAGCTGGGCATGGTGGCACACGCCTGTAGTCCCAGCTATTCAGGAGGCTAAGGTGGGAGGCTTGCTTGAGCCCAGGAGTTCACTCCTGCCTGGGCAACAGAGTGAGACCCCAATCTCTAAAAAAATAAAAATAATCCCAGCTACTTGGGAGGCTGAGGCGGGAGGATCACTGGAGCCCAGGAGTTCAAGGCTGCAGGGAGCTATGATGGGGCCACTGCACTCTAGCCTGGGTGACAGAGCAAGACTCTGTCTCTAAAAAATAAAAATAAAAAATTAAGATTCTTCAGCCCCTTCCTTGATTTTCCTGTGCCCTGGTCAAGGTCCCCCTGAGCCACTCCCGTTCAGAGTTGCCATGGGCAGCACTCCCCACACCTGGAGGTGCAAGGTTCTCTCCCCTTCTCGGTCACCCTCAGTCACCCATCCTGCTGCCTGTCTCAGGCCCATCCACAGCAGCTGCTGCTCAAGGGTGGGGGTCTTCTTCGGGAAATATCTTTGCATGATTTCTGTGAGAGATGCATGTGCCCTGTCCCTTTTCTTACCAATGCTCACTGTGTCTGGTATTTTTTTTAATAGTCTGTATTTTTTAGATCAGTTTTAGATTTATAGCAAAACTGAGCAAAAGGTACAGAGAGTTCCCATATATTTCCTGCCCACACTAATAGCCTCCCCATTATCCACATCTTCCACCAAAGTGCTACATTTGTTACAATTAGTGAGCCTACATTGACATGTCATTATCACCCAAAGTCCACAGTTTGCATTAGGGCTCACTCTTCTCCCATTTTGTGGGTTTGGATGGGTGCATAATGACATGTATTCACCGCTATGGTATTTTACAGAGTAGTTTCACTGCCCTAAAAGTCCTCTGTGCTCTGCCTCTTCATCCCTCCCTCCCTCCAACTTCTGGCAACCACTCATCTTTTTACTGTCTCCATAGTTTTGCCTTTTTCAGAATGTGATATAGTTGGAATTATACAATAAGTAGCCTTTTCGGATTGGCTTCTTTCACCAAGCAATATGCCTTTGAGGTTCTTCTCTGCCTTTTCATGGCTTGAGAGCTCATTTCTTTTTAGTGCTGAAAAATACCCCATTGTCTAGATGCATACCAGTTTATTTATCCACTTACCGACATCTTGGTTGCTTCCAAGTTTGGGCAGTTATGAATAAAGCTGCTATAAACATCACGTGTAGGTTTCTGCATGGATGTAAACTTTCAATTCATTTGGGTAAATACCAAGGAGGTTGGTTGCTGGATCACATGATAAGAGTATACTTAGTTTTGTGAGAAACCACCTAACTGTCTTCCAAAGTGGCTGTACCATTTTGTATTCCCACTAGCAGTGAATGAGAGTTCCTGTTGCTCCACATCTTCACCAGAATTTGGTGTTGGTCAGTTTTCTGGATTTTTTGCCATCCTAATAGGTGTGCAGTGGTATCTCATTGTTTTGATTTGCACTTTCTTAATGTCATATGATGTGGAACATCTTTTCATATGCTCATTTGCCATCTGTGTATCTTCTTTGGAGAAGTGTCTGTTAAGATCTTTTGTCCCATTTTTTAATCAGATTGTTTGTTTTCTTATTGTTGAGTTTTGACAGTTCTTTGTATATTTTGGATAACAGTCCTTTATCAGATATATCTTTTGAAAATATTTTCTCCCAGTCTGTGGCTTGTCTTTTCATTCTCTTGACAGTGTCTTTCACAGAACAAAAAGAATTTTAATTTTAATGAAGTCCAGCTTATCAATTCTTTCTTGCATGGATCCTGCCTTTAGTATTGTATCTAAAAAGTCATTGCCAAGGCCAAGGTCATCTAGATTTTCTTCTATGTTATCTTCTAAGAGTTTTATAATTTTGAGTTTTACATTTATGTCTAAGATCTGTTTCAATTAATTTTGTGAAGGATATAAGCTCTGTCTCTAGACTCATTTTTTTTGCATGTGAATGTCCAATTGTTCTAGCATCATTTGTTAAAAAGACTATCTTTGCTCCATTGTCTTGCCTCCAGGAGGCACAAGCTTCCCCCACCTCTTCAAGGAGAGATGGCCCCAGAGGTCTCCCGCTATTAAGAAGAAAGAAGAAAACAATTCCTGTTATCCACCTGCTACATGAGAGACAGAAAAGGTCAAACTCAGCAGTTTCTCAGCCGGGCTATGATTGTACACCTCCCCCTGCAGTCCCCAGCCTGCCCAGTAAAGAGTAACACCTCTCTTTATTTCTTGGTGCTGTGCCTTCTTTCTTTTGGAGAAAGAGTAAATAAACTTGGGGCTAAACTCTGTCCGAGAATTCTTTCTCTTCCAGTGTGTGAACTTCACCCCCTAACATTGGGTGTTTCTCTCCCCTAGGTCAGGTGGGCACTGATTAAACCCAGCAGTTTAGGCTCTGGTTAACTGGTTTCTCCTGAGGGCAGACCTTGTTAAGAACAGAATGTTCTGGCTTGTTAGTTTTTCCCTCCCCCTGCTGCAAGCTGGAGGGGATTTTCCCCTAATACTCACTGTGAGAACCTGGTGGAGCTCCGGGAGTTGAAACTCACAAATGCACACGGTCTCCTGACTGAGTGCCCGTGGGATTTTTGTCTCTCAGACTTGTCCACACGGAGCTACAGCCTTGGTTCCTTACAGTTCAGGTGTTCCTGTCCCTCTCTGCTGGTGGGTGTCTACTCAGGTAAGTTGTGCTTCTCTGTGTTCCGTCCGGCTCTCCAGTTCTGGGGCCAGCAGTTTGCCCTGTGACTCCACTTCTCTGATGGATCTAAGAGGAGTTGTTGGTTTTTCAGTTTGTTCAGCTTGTTACTTGTTAGCACAGAGTGGTGACTTCCAAGATCCGTGCGTGTCGAACTAGAAACTGGAAGTCCTACCTGTCTGTTTTTAGGCAGTTTGTCTACCTGTGTGTGAATTTGGAGGTTTGTGGGGATTTGATGAAGTATAGTTGGTGGATTTTCCCACCATTATCCTTGGTGGCTTATGTTCAGTTTTTGATGGAAATGGGGATATTTAGATCAAATATGCTCCTACCACACTAAAACATAGTTTTTTCAGTATCCCATATATGCCAGAAATTGTGCTAGACACTGGGGCTGTGGCAGCAGCTAAGACAGAGCCTTTCCTGCCCCCAGGCATTTGCCTGCCTGGAGAGGATCCGTGCATCCTGCATTTGCCAGCCCCAGATGCTCCCTGCTCTGGGAATCTCAGCTTTGAGCGTGCTCCTAGGGAGGCCATTGAGCTATCACCCTGTGCCAGAGTTCTTGGTTTTGAATTAGACCAAGAGAGCAGGTATCAGGGAGGGGTATTGAACCTCTCCAGATTGCGTGTTGACATTTCATATTGTTACCCTTTGCCCCGGAGAGCTGCCTGGAGGCCAGGAGTTGGTGTTTTGACTGTAGGGAAGATATTTTCCTATTATAATCTCCAGCTGATAAAAAGAGAAGGTCATTCTTCTCATGCCGACCTCAAAGGCAGAGGATGATGCAATCTCGCTTATGAAGACACATTTAATAAATGGATGAGGAATTCTTGCCATGGCTCTGTGGTCTCCAATATCAACATATCTATATTCAGCGCTGGTGGACTTGCTCTTCCTCCATCAATCAAAAAATTCTCCTTTGTTCCTAATAATAGGGGGCAAAGGCTCAGATTTAAATCAGCTGAAGAATCAGCAGCCCAAATGGGTACTCTCTGCTTATTGTATTTGTATCAACATTCCACCGTATTTCCAAACGAATAATATGTACAAAATGTATGTATGAAAGCTATCTGGGCAGTAAATTACTTTCTGTTTGTTTCTGCTTTTGTTTTAATCTAAGAGGTTGGACAAAGCGAGCGCGCTGTCACCGCTTGGCTCCAAGGGACCGTGATTCTGTGATTCTTTGTTGCTATGGGGATGAGATTACATGATTCAAATGCACAGCATGTTCTGTTGCTAAGGTAATTACAGGCATCTTCACCCTCTCTACTAGGGCCTGCTTTGTCACAGATTTTAGCCCTGGAAAAACTGAGCTTGAGGTCTTACATGCTGAGACAGAAGGAAAAATAAGCTTTGTGGAAAGTTTTCGAGGAAGTGAAAAAGTCCTCTTGCTGCTTGATCTGGGTGGCCTCATAGTGACAGCAACAAAGTGGAAAGCGTGGTTACTCGTGACTTCAGGGCAGTGGCTGGCGACTGCCATTTCACAGGGGCCTGGTGGCGTAATGGGTTAGATGTCTTGCCCAGGGTCACCCAGAAGGCTTGAGTACTCCAGAATGCCTTAGGACCTTTCAGACTTGCAGTCCAATGGGGATTAGAATGGAGTAAGAGGAGATAGGAAGGAACTGTCTGAGATAAAGGACTGTTCTACACGCTGATTCGATTTTAGTTACATGGGTGTACGTATTAGTCAAAACACATCAAACTGTGCACTTATGTTCTGTACATTCACATAAAATATAAATTCTATCTCAATAGAAGCAATCCTTCAGCTCTCTCAGGATGAAGAGGGAGGTGGGGGATGAAGATAGAGGTGGGAATGTGACGATGATGGTGATGGGTTGATGAAGATAAGACTGGAGTTTTAAATTACAGCGTGGGCACCCATTATGTGCAGTTTCAGTTACTTGTGGTCAACCACCGTCTGAAAATGCTCAATGGGAAAAAATCAATCCTTCAGACTAGATAGGGAGAAGGCAGCCTTGAAGAACCACAGGAGAACAGCTTAGAATGTCCGAAGTTGTTTTTTTTTTTTTTTGTATAGTATAGAGCTAGGTTAGCATTTGCTGCGTGTTGCCTGCTTTTTCAAGGCAGGCCATGGAGCTCAGGCTTGTTTTCCGTGCACTCGGTCCTGCTGTAACCTCTGAGGGTGACCCTGCCAGCCTCACACTCCTTCTCCTTCAGTCCAGGATATCAAGTATCCCCAAATTTCTTGTCCTTTGTTGTCATCCTTCCAGGGCGTAGACAAGGTGTCCAGAGAGCATAGCATTGGATTAGGAATTCAGGGAGCGGAGTTCTAGTCCCCATCTGGTCACCAACCCACTGAACACTGGCTAAACTCTCTGGGCTACAGTTTCCCCGGGTTCAAAATGGGGTTAGTAGCTCTCAGGGCTCCTGTGAGGGGACAAGGCACACTGGAGGTGTGCCATACAAAGGCGAGGTAGGAGCTCTGCAGAGGAGGCCGGAGGCTGCCTTATGATGGAGAAGATACGGGCAGAACGCCAAACACATGGGCAGCAATCGGGCGCTCAGGGGCCTCCATGGCTTCTGTTTTGGGGAAATAAAGAGATGAATCAGGTGAGGCGGGTGTTTTAGACCAGGGCAATCAAATCCAATTCCAGCTGCCGCTTCCCATCTTTGTGATTGGATCAAGTCACCACTTTAAGTTTCTCCTAGTCTCTAAGTATTGCCTGCCTCAGAATACACATTTGTAAAATGAGGATAACAATAACATCTATGCAGCTGACTGTGGAAAGAGTTTAATCAGATCACGTATGTGACAGTGTTTCGCCAGTGTTAAGCGCTCAATAATCCCCCCCCCCCCCCCCCCCCCCCCCCGCCGTCCTTGTCTTTCGTCTTCACCTTTTCGTGGTTGTCGTTTCTGCAGTACCGGCTCTTTCCTCCTCTTTCTTCTGTGCTTCCTTTGTAGATCCATTCATAGTTTACAGTGGGGTTTGTGGGGTGTCTCAGTGTTTATAAGATAAAGACCTGGGCTGAGCTATTGACCTCTGTACGGAAGGTGGAAACCACAGAGGGAGAGGAGGGAAGTGAGGAATGAATTTCAGTGGGAGGCCTTCCTCAACAACGGAGCCATAGTCCTTTGCTCGGCATGCAAATGATTTGGGTGAGCAGAGACAAGGTAATGAGTTGGGGGTGGTGGTGAGTTTTCAAAGGGGAGAAACCATGCTCCCCCTATCCTGCAAAGAAAGAGCAGGGGGAAAAAGATTTAGGAGCACTCACACACATGCTGGGTCCCCCAGCCTGGAGAAGGGCACCCCTCTCCCCCTAACTGCCCCTGGACATGGGGGCTAGTACACCTCCTTCAACTATGACACTGCATCCACCTGTCTGTCAGAGGACAATTATGAGAGAGAGACTGAGGAGAAGGAAGAGTCAGGAGCCTTGGTCTTCCGTCTTAGAGCCAGGACTGTCTGAGATCCAGGGCTGGATCTTGTCGTGGGTATAACTTTAAGGGTCTTCTCAGCACATGGCCCCTGATAAAATGCAACTATTCCCATTGCTATTTTTGTCCCCAGAGGAGACCTGGAAGCAGAGGATGGCACAGAAGACACACAGTATGAGCCAGTGCAGTTAAAAGACAAAGCAACGAATTGGGAAAGAAGTTAGATTAGCTCTATGTTTAGATGTTAATAATAGGATCCACAGAGGGTCGACACATGGCCAGTGATCAGTGTGTTCCTTAATTCTCTTTTGATCAATAGATTCACCCTCCATCTCTTCCCTCCCTCCCCCCTCTCTGTTTTATTTGTTGCAGAAACTGTAGAATCTCCCACAGCCTGGGTTGTGCAGATTGTCTCATTGTGGTGTCATTTGACACACTTTCCTGCTGCTATTTGTATTTCCTGTGATTTGGTAGTTAGATCCAGGGGGCTTGGATGTATCCAAGATCTTCTTTTTTTTCCAAGATTATTCATAAGTGATATTGTGTACAACCATATAGAGGGACAGGATGTCTTGTTTTCTTATTTTCTCAAAATGATGTCAGTAGTCATTGGTGATCATTGCCTAAGGGTTCATTAGGGATGGCAAAATGACAAATATTCTATTCCCATCGAGACTTAATTCATTGGTTCCCCCTTATCAGTTACATGGTTGCTCCAAAAAGTAGCATTTATACATAGGAAAGGCAAGATAAATGTTTGGTTCTTCTTTTTCCCTTTTATATACCAATTTTCTACACAATGACCTGGTCTCCTTGCAACTTCCAAAGATATTAATGTATATTTTTTGAATGCGTTGTCAAACGTTTGGATTTTTGCTTTTCATTGAGTTTCTCTTATAATGAATGAGATTGAGCAACTTTTCATGTTCAAAGGAATTTGCTTGTTTTCTTCTTTCTGTGGACTCTTTGTTCCTATCTTGTGCCTGTTTTTCTATGGGGTTTTTGTCTTTTTCTTCTCTAATTTTAGGAGCCCTTTATGTGTTAGGCATAGGTACCCTTTGTCTATGACATATATCACAGATATTTTCCCCAGTAAATCAATTGCTTTTTAATGTGGTCATAGTATTTTATGCTATGTTAATGTTTTGGTTTCCATTTTTATGAAGTCAGATTTATTCATCTTTCCCCTGTTGTGTCTGGATTTTGAGTCATAGTAGGAAAGTTTACTCACTCCCAGTTGTGGAGGCATTGATCCATGTTCTCTTCTAATACTCGTATGGTTTCATTCTTTAACTTTACATTTAAAACGTACTGGAGGCCGGGCGCGGTGGCTCACGCCTGTAATCCTAGCACTCTGGGAGGCCGAGGCGGGTGGATTGCTCGAGGTCAGGAGTTTGAGACCAGCCTCAGCCAGAGTGAGACCCCGTCTCTACCAAAAATAGAAAGAAATGATTTGGACAGCTAAAAATCTATACAGAAAAAATGAGCCGGGCATGGTGGCGCATGCCTGTAGTCCCAGCTACTCGGGAGGCTGAGGCAGTAGGATCGCTTAAGCCCAGGAGTTTGAGGTTGCTGTGAGCTAGGCTGATGCCATGGCACTCACTCTAGCCCGGGCGACAACGCGAAACTGTGTCTCAAAAATAAATAAATAAATAAATAAATAAAACGTACTGGATATATGATATGAGGAACGGATCTAATTTTATCTGTTTCTAAAAGGCGAGCCAGTTATTCTAACAGTGCATATTAAAAAGTCCTTTATCCTTCTCACTGGTTTGAGATGCTGTCTTTAGTGTATATTTGCTTTGCATCTGCAATGGGTTCTGTTTCCAGATTTTCTTCTCTGCTTCCCTGCAGTGTCTGTCTATGAACAGGCCAGTATCTCCTGGTTTTAATGACAGAGGCTGTACGTATGTTCTAATACACGGGAAGCTGGCTGTCCTTCAGACATTATATGGCTATTCTTATTTGCTTTTCCAAATTATAATCAACTTGTTCTTAACTTGAGGGAGAAAAAAATTGCATGATATTCTTATTGAGCTTATGTTCAATTTATTGATTAACCTAAGAAGGATGGACGTTTTAAGGAAATTAAGTTGTCTTATCCAAGAATATAGCATGTCTTTTCATTTGTTCAAGTCTGCGTTTTTGTCATTCAAAAGTGTTCTTAGAGCCAGGTGCAGTGGTGCATGCCTGTTGTCTAGATACTCAGGAGGCTGAGGCAGGAGGATCACTAGAGCCCAGGAGTTTGAGGCCATGTGGCCAACAGAGTGAGACCCTGTCTCTAAAAAATAAAAATGAAAAAATATTAAAATGGGTGAAGGATTTGGAAAACAAGTGTTTTTATAGTTTTCCTGAAATGAATTTTGAACATTTCTCCTCTTGCTTTATGGCTTAGTATATTTATTTTATTTCTAAAGTCATAAGTAGGCCAGGTGCGGTGGCTCACGCCTGTAATCCTAGCACTCTGGGAGGCCGAAGTGGGCGGATTGTTTGAGCTCAGGAGTTCGAAACCAGCCTGAGCAAGAGTGAGACCCCGTCTCTACTAAAAAATAAAAAGAAATTAGCTGGACAACTAAAAATATATAGAAAAAAATTAGCCGAGCATGGTGGTACATGCCTGTAGTCCCAGCTACTTGGGAGGCTGAGGCAGGAGGATTGTTTGAGCCCAGGAGTTTCAGGTTGCTGTGAGCTAGGCTGATGCCACGGCACTCTAGCCAGGGTGACACAGTGGGACTCTGCCTCAAAAAAAAAATAAAAAATAAAGTCATAAATAGGGCATCTCTTCCATAATAACTTTTTTTTTTTTTTTTGAGTCTCTCTTGTTGTCCAGGCTAAAGTGAAGTGGTGTCGTCATAGCTCACTGCAACCTCCAACTCCTGGGCTTAAGCAATCCTCCCACCTCAACCTCCTGAGTAGCTGGGACTCCAGGCATGCAGTGCCCGGCAAATTTTTCTATATTTAGTAGAGGGGTCTTGCTCATGATCAGGCTTGTCTTGAACTCCTGAGCTCAAGCAATCCTCTTGCCTTGGTCTCCCAGAGTGCTAGGATTACAGGTGTGTGCCAATGTGTCTAGCCTCTTGCATAATAACTTTTAAGTGGCTTTGTTTATACAGAAGATTTTTTACATGGTGATTTTTATAATCAGCTTCTTTTACAAAATTCTCTTATAGTTTTTCCATTGATTCTTTTGTGTTTTCTAGATATATCATCATATCATCTGAAAACAGTTTTCTCTCTTTCTTTCCTACTCTTTGCCCTAATTTGCTTTTTCTTGTTTCATTGCTGTAGTGAATATCTCCAACACAATGTTGAAGTGTAGTAGTCAAAGTGGCAAGCTTATGTTATTCTTTACTATAGTGGGAAAGCCTCTAGTATTTCTTCATTAAGTAAGATGTTGACTTTAGACTGAAGTACATCTATTTTTTTATCACATCAAGGAAGTATTTATTACTCCTATTTACATAGCATTTTTATCATGAATGAGTGTTAACTTTTATTAAATGCCTCTTCCGCCTCCATGAAAATGGCCATAATTTTTTCCATTGGTTTCGTTAACATGATATGTTCATGACTTTCTCTCTCTCTCTCTCTCTCTCTCTCTCTATATATATATATATATATATATTTTTTTTTTTTTTTTGAGACAGTCTCATTCCGTCACCCAGGCTTGAGTACAATTGCGTGATCATGGCTCACTGCAGCCTTGAACTCCTGGGCTCAAGCGATCCTCCTGCCTCAGCCTCCTGATTAGCTGGAATTATAGGCACTTGCCACCACATCTGTCTAATTTTTCTTATTTATTTATTTATTTTAGAGATGGGGTCTCACTATGTTGCCCAGGCTGGTCTCAAACTCCTGGCCTCAAGTGATGCTTCCACTTCTGCCTCCCAAAGTTCTGGGATTACAGGTGTGAGCCACTGTGCACAGCCCAAGTTCCCTAATAATTAACCACCCAAATCCTGAAGGAAACTCCATTTGATTATAATTTTTTACTTTAAAAATAGGATTCTGTTTGCTAATATTTTAAAATTTCTGTGTCAATATTTCATAAGTAAGGTTGGTCTGAAGGTTTCTATTTGGTGTGTAATCTTTGTCAGCATTTGACAGAAATGACACACTTGCTTCACAGAAATATTTTGGAAATTTTCCTTCCTTTTCAATGTTCTGGAATGGTTTGAGAACAATCAGCATTATGTGGTCTTCAGAGGTTTGGTTTAATTTCTCTATGAAACTATGTGGACCGTATATGTAGGAGCTCTTTAGTTATTTTCTCTGTTTCTTCTATGGTCATTGGTCTCCTTAGACTTTCTGTCTCCACTGGAGTCAATATTGAAAAGTTATATTTTTCTAGAAAATTACGAATTTCTTCTAGGTTTTCTAATTATTTGCATAGAGTTCTAGTTTTTCTAATTTATTTGCATAGAGTTGTGTAAAATCGTCTTCTGACTTTGTAAAATTTCCCTGTTTTGATAGTTGTTTTCCCCTTGATTTTTTTGGGGGGGAGGGACAGGGTCTTGCTCTGTCTCCCAGGCTAGAGTGCAGTGGTGTTATCCTAGCTCACTGCAGCCTCCAACTCCTGGGCTCAAGTGATCCTCCTATGTCAGCCTCCCAAGTAGCTGGAACTACAAGTGTACACCACCATGCCCGGCAAATTTTTTCTATTTTTTTGTAGAGACGGGGGTCTCGCTCTTGCTCAGGCTGGTCTCGAACTCCTGACCTCAAGCAGTCCTCCCTCCCGGGGCTCCCAGAGTGCTAGGATGACAGGCGTGAGCCACTGCGCCTGATCCCCTTTGTCATTTCTAAAGGAGACTCATCAGATTGAACTGAAAACACTCTGCACGTAAAGGCCATGGACGTGTTCCTGGGTAGAGCCTGGTGTAATTCCACTTCACTCAGGTGCAAAGAATAAGGGCTGCAGTGGGAACAGAAACGAAGAGGCCTAATTTAGGTGGGAAAATACATTAGGGAGAAGGAGGCAGCCTCAAGGGGACCTGAGGACTCGAGGTGCTGTTATATAATATTCAAGAATTTTTCAAGAAGATGACAGTGTTCAAATGGTGTGAGCATCACCCCCACTCCATCCATGTGGTATATGGGAAGCCTGGCATCACTGTTAACCTTTTGATGGGGTGTATTTCTCTCAAATGAAATTTTAAGTTCATAGGTTACAGATTCCAGGCAACTGGTATCTTGATGAAGACAAAACCGGGAACATGTTCTCTTTCATTCCTGTTTTATCTACTCTCATCACTTTCTGCTCTGGCCCTTGGCTGGCAGTTCAGGGCTAACACTGTAGTATTATTTTTTCTTGAAATTATTCTTCACATCTCTTTCTCTTCCTTCTCAAATCACCTTTATTAGCAAATCTTGTTGACTCTGATTTTAAAATATGTAAAATATGCAATCTCACATCTTTCACTACCGTCACCATTAATTGATGCCACCAGGATTATTGCAGTAGTCTTCTAACTCAGGGGGCAGAAAACTATTGTCTGCTGGCTAAACTATTTGTTCATATCATTGGTGCTTTTTTATTTGGATAAATTTGTAGGATACAAGTACAATTTTGTTGCATGGATAGATTGTGTAGTGGGGAAGTCAGGGCTTCTAGGGTATCTATCACCTGAATAATCCATTGTACCCATTGAGTAATTGTCATCATCCACCCCCCACCCTTCCGAGTCTCCACTGCCTGTCATTCCATACTCTATATCCATGTGTACATATTATTTAGCTCTCACTTACAAGTGAGAATGTGTGGTATTTATCTTCCTGGGCCTGGCTTATTTCACTTAACATAACAACGTCTTCCAGGCTAATCTATGTTGCCATGAATAACAGAATTTCATTGTTTATTATGGCTGAATAGTATTCCATTGTGTCTATACACCAGATTTTCTTTATGGAGTCATTCACTGATGGACACTTAGGTTGATTCCGTATCTTTGCTATTGTGAATAGTGCTGTGATAAACATAGGAGTCATTTGTACATTTTTATATGAGTTGTTTATTGATATGTAGGTGCTATACGTATATAATTTGTCTCCTGTATTTTTGCAACTATCATCTCCTAAACTTTAGCTTACTTTTTTACATTGTTTATAGTGTTATTGGTATGTAATATTTCACATTTTTTTTTAGTACTAGCTTACTAAATTTTAAGCTCTCTGAGGGCATGAGCCTTGCCTCGTATAACTTTTTTTAAATTAATAAACTTTATTTTTAAGAGCAGTTTTAGATTCGGAGCAGTTTTAGATTGAGCAGAAGGCACAGAGAGTTCCCATATAGTCCCTGTTCCCGCACATTCACAACCTCCCCCATCAGACTTCCTGTGCCAGAGTGGTACGTTCATTACAATTAGTGAACCTGCATTAACGTATCATTATCACCTAAAATCCATAGTGTATACATTAAAGCTCATTCTTGGTATTGTACATTCTATGGATTTGGAAAAATGTATAATGACATGTATCCACGATTATAGTATCATACAAAGTAGTTTCCCTGCCCTAAAAACCCTCTGTGCCCCATCTTTTCATCCCTCCTTTCCTTCAACTTCTGGCAACCACTGATCTCTTTACTGTCTCCATAGTTTTGCCTTTTCCAGAATGTGATATAGTTGGAATCATACAGTATGCAGCCTTTTCAGATTGGCTTCTTTCACTTAGTAGTATGCACTCAAGGTTTGTCTTAGTCTGTTAGTGCTCCTATAACAAAATACCTGAAAACTGGGTAATTTATGAAGAACAGTTTATTTTTTTCACACTTCTAGAATCTGGGAAGTCCAAGATCAAGGCATGTGGCTGTTCAAGACAACCTTTGAAATCGAGGTGGAGGGAGCTGTGCCTCCATAGCTCTTGCACTCTGTGCACCTGCTGAGTTGGCACCATGTGGGTGCTGCCAGGGCTCACCACTTGTGCCAGCCAGAGCTGCAGCTCAAGCCACACCTGGGCGCGCCTGTGAGGTGGCCCTGGGCAGTGAGTGCTGAGATTCCAAGGCATCCTGGCCTCCTCCCTCAAAGCTGTTCTAGCCTCAAGGCCGTAACACTCTGGGCCTGCGATGGGCCTGGCAGCTTCAAAGATCTCCAAAATGCCTTCTCCCCTCTCTTGATTCTCCCTTCATCTTGATGAATAGCACCTGGCTCCCTTCTATCCATACTAATGTCCTTATCACATGGGCACTTGGCCACACCCATGTTTTTCTCTCCTAAACATGGTTTTTATTCCTTACATGGCAAGGCTGAGAATTTTCCAAATATTTCCATCCTACTTCTCTCTCTCTCATTTTTTTTTTTTAAGAGACAAGGTCTTGCTCTGTCACCCAGGCTGGAGTGCGGTAGTACAATCATAGCTCACTGCAGCCTCCAACTCCTGGGCTCAAATATATCCTCCTGAGTAGCTGGGACTACAGGCACGTGCCACCATGCCTGGCTTTTTTTTTTTTTTTTTGTAGAGATGAGGTTGTTTTTTATTTCCTTCAATGATCAAGTGCAGGTAGAGATGAAGTCTTGCTATGTTGCCCAGGCTGGTCTTGAACTCCTGGCCTCAAGTGACTCTCCCACCTCAGCCTCCAAAAGTGCTGGGATTACAGGTGTGAACCACTGTGCCTGGCCTACTTCTCTTTTGATTATAAATTCCATCTTTAAATTGTTTTTCTCTTCTTACATTTTATTATAAGTAGTTAAGAGAAGCCATGTAGCTCCTTTGACATTTTGCTGTTTAGGTCAGATGTGGTGGCTCACACCTGTAATCCCTGTACTTTGGGAGGCTGAGGCAGGAGGATCGCTTAAGCCCAAGAGTTTGAGGCTGCAGTGAGCTATGATTGGGCCATTGTCTGTGTGATAGAATGAAACTCTGTCGCAAATAAATAGTTTTGCTACATAGAGATTTCTTCCACCAAATATCCTAGTTTATCACTCTTAAGCTCTGCCTTCCACAAAGTTCTAGGACATGGATATAATTCAGCCAAGTTCTTTGCCACTTTATAACAAGGATGGCCTTTCCTGCGTCTGAGACCTCATCAGAATAGTCATTACTGCCCATATTTCTACCAGCCATCCTGGTCGTGACCACTAAGATAATCTCTAAGAAGACTGAGGCTTTCCCGACAGCTCTCTTCTTCAGCTGAGCCCCTGCCAGAATCACTCTTAATGCTCCATTCATGTCAATTTAGGCTTTTTCCAGAATTCACTTCAAAACTGTTCTAGCCTCTACCCATTACCGAAGCCACTTCTACATTTTTGGGTATTTGTTATAGCAACACTCCACTCCTCTGGTACCAATTTCTTAGTCTATTATGTGCTGCTGCTACAGAATAGCACAGGCTGGGTAATTAATAAAGAACAGAAATTTGTTTTTCATAGTTCTGGAGGCTGGGAAGTCCAAGATCAAGGTGCTGGCAGGTTTGGTTGTCTGGTAAGGGCTGCTCCTCTCTTTGAAGATGGTGCCTTGATGCTACTTCCTTGGAGGTGAGGGGTGCACTGTGTCCTTGAAAGGTGCAAGTTGAAAGGATGAGAGAGCTGAATGCTGCATGAAGGCTCTTTTATAAGCACCTTAATCTAATTCACGAGGGAGGCTCCCTCATGGCCTAATCACCTTTTAAAGACCCCACCTTTATTTATTTATTTATTTTGACGCAGAGTCCCGCTCTGTCACCCTGGCTAGAGTGCTGTGGCATTAGCCTAGCTCACAGCAACCTCAAACTCCTGGGCCCAAGCAATCCTTTTGCCTCAGCCTCCCAAGTAGCTGGGACTACAGGCATGCACCACCATGCCCAGCTAATTTTTTCTGTATATTTTTGGTTGTCCAGCTAATTTCTTTCTATTTTTTTTTTCAGTAGAGACACGGGGTCTCGCTCTTGCTGAGGCTAGTTTTGAACTCCTGAGCTCAAACGATTCACCCGCCTCGACCTCCCAGAGTGCTAGGATTACAGGCGTGAACCACCGTGCCCGGCCTAAAGACCCCACCCTTTAATATGATCACACTGGCAACACCTGAATTTTGGAGGGGACACATTCAAATCATAGCATGGTTCCTCCATGTCTTTTCATGGCTTGATAGATCATTTCTTTTTAGTGCTGAATAATAGTTTGTTGTCTGGATATACCAGTTTATCCATTCAGCTACTGAGGGACATTTGGTTGCTTCTAAGTTTTGATAATTATGTATAAAGCTGCTATAAACATCCATGCGCAGCTTTTTGTGTGGACATAAGTATTCAGTTTATTTGGGTAAATACCAAGGTGTGTGATTGCTGGACCATATGGTAAGAGTGTGTTTAGTTTTGTAAGAAACCACCAAACTGTCTTCCAAAAGTAGCTGTACCATTTTCCATTCCCAACAGCAATGAATGCGAATTCCTATTGTTCCACATACTCACCAGCATTTGGTGTTGTTGGTGTTTTGAATTTTGGCCCTTCTAATAGATGTGTAGTGTTAACTTGCTGTAATTTGTAATTCCCTAATGACACATGCTTGCAAGGCAGGTCTATTGGCAAGAAATTCCCTCAATTTTTGTTTGTCAGAGAAAGTCTTTATTTCACCCTTCACCTTTGAAGGATAATTTCTCGGGGTATAGAATTGTAGGTTGATGAGGTTTTTTTTCTCTCTACCGTAAATATTTCACCCTACTCTCCTTTTTTGTTGGTTTCTCAGGAGAAGTTGGGTGTAATTCTCATCTTGGTTTCTCTATAGGTGATCCATTTTCTTCCTCTGGCTTTTGTTTGGAGTTTTTTTCTTTATCTTTGACTTTCTGTAGTTTGACTATGATACATCGACATGTAGTTTTTTGACATTTATCCTGCTTGGTGTTCTCTGAGCTTCCTGATCTGTGGTTTGGTGTGTGACATTAATTTGGGGAAACTTTTGGCTTTAATTGCTTCAAATATTGCTTCTATTCCTTTCTTTTTTGTCCCTGTGGTATTCCCATTACAGGTATGTTACATTTTTGTAGCTGTCCCAGAGTTCTTGGATATTCTGTTGTTCGGTTTTTTTGTTTGTTTGTTTTTCTCTTTGCTTTTTTGTTTTGGAATTTTTGTTGTTATATTTCAAGTTCAGAGACTCTTTCCTCAACCATGACCAGTCTCTTGGTGAACCCACCAAAGCCATTCTGCAAAATCGTCTTTAATCTCTAGCATTTCTTTTTTATTGTGCCTTAGAATTTCCATTTTTCTGGTTACATTATCCTTCTGTTCTTGCATGTTGCCACTTTTTCCATGAAAGCCCTTAGCCTGTTAATTATAGTTGTTTTAAATTCCTGTTTTAATTCTAACATTCCTGCCATATCTGACTCGCATTTTGATGCTTGTTCTGCCTCTTCAAACTGTGTTTTTTGCCTTTAAGTATGACTTATCATTTTTGTTGAAAGGTGGTTGGTAATGTACTGGGTAAAAGCACTCGCTGTAAATAGGCCTTTCGTGTCTATTGCCCTGCGAGCAGGTCTCAGTCATTTAGTGGATTTCATGAGCCTGTTTCTCTGGACTGTGAACGTCATGAGTACTTCTCAGTCCCCTGCCCCCTTAAGTGGGACAGAGTGTCTAGAAGGAGCTAGAGTTGGGTATTTTCTTTCCCCCAGCAGGTTGGGCTGTGGTCAAGGGTTTCTCCTGAGGGCAGATCTTGTTAAGAGGAAAAGAATGCAATGCCTCCGAGTGCTTCAAAATGGTTACTTTCCCCCACCCTAATGCAAGCTCAAGATTTTTCTCTGATGTTCACTGTGAGGACCTGGAGGTAAACCTCACAAAAGTGCGGGCCCTCCTTGCACTGGGTCCCCTGGAGTTTTTATCTCTTAGACTTGTCCACACAGTGCCCCCAGCACTTGGTCAATTACAGGTCAGGTTTTCCTATGCTGGCATGGGGTCCGTGAAGGTTTCTGCTCCGGGCAGTTTTGATTCTCTGCACTTGCTTGTCAGTCTCTTTAATTTTGGTGGCAGGATTTTGTCCTGTGACCTCATTCCTCTGAAAGATCTAAGAAGAGTTATTGATATTTCAGTTTGTTCAGCTTTTTACTTGTTTGGATGGAGTGGAAACTTCTGAGCTCCTTTGATCTGCTGTATAATGTTTAGATATATAGTTGATTGGATTTTGGAAATGTGGGGACACAATAGTCTTGGGGAAGAATTAGTCTAATTCTGGAGTTGTTGAAGGAAACATCAGCTCTGATGGAAGATGGTGTGGGCTTTAGAAGGAGGGAGGCAGATTCTACCTAGGCACCTGACACCTGCATAGGTGGGGCTATACAGACTTTTTTTTTCTTTTTTAAGTAAGGGACAGATTTAGGTGTTTACATTTTTCCAAGAAAGGAATTTCTTTATGGGTCATTGATTCTTCAGTTAAAGCTTATGATACCAGGGGTTCATATTACTGAAATCTGGGACTTTTTGTAAGTGTTGGCAGTATGTCATTTTAACTATGCTGTTATTGGTTGCTCGTTGAATTGTTACTGATTGTCTCAAGACATTTTGGGGCTACCTTATCAACTTGGGTGAATTTTCATATTTGGAAAGAGATTTGAGACTGACCGATGACCTGGAGCTGCTCTCCAGGGCAATATTTCTCACGAGAATGAGCGACAAGCCCTGTTTTACAGTTCCATTCCAAGTTGGAGACCTCCAAATGGAGAGGCTGAAGGAACCCCACCAGTTCCATGGAAGATGGCCCACGCTTCAGCTCTAGAAGGAGGAAGGCTGATTCTACCTTGCAGGGCACTTGCTCAGAATAGAAGATAAGTTGCTCATTATCTAAGTCTCAAGTCTGAAGAGGCTACAGCCCAACTTGCATAAGCCACTTACCACTGTTCACTGCAGGGCAAGTTCCCTCCACCCCACCGTGCCCCCTCTCTGCTCCATCACACACATGCCGGGGACATTTGGCAATATCTGGCACTGTTCTTTGTTGTCACAACTTGTGGATGATGCTATTAGCATCTGGATGCTGTTTCACATCCTACAATGTACAGGACAGCCCCTTACAACAAAGAGTTATTTGGACCAAAATATCAATAGTGCTGAGGTTGAGAAACCCTTCTCAACAGTATATACGTACAGGTGGAATCACTGGGGCACAGGGCACATGTATGTTTAACCTTCCTAGATAACACTAAAATGTTGTTCCATGTAGTCGTGTTGATTTCCACTGTCACTGGCAATGAGTGTTCGAGTTGTTCCAGTTGCTAGTTCTTGGTGGAGCCAATACCAGTGTGGTGGTTTGTAATTTGCATTTCTTGGATGTTTACTGAAGTTAAACACCTGTTTATATGCTTCACTGGCTATTTAGATTTTTTCTTCCGAAAAATGCCTGTTTAAATTTTTGATCATTTCTCTTTCCTATTGCATGATCTGCTCTTTTATAGTGATTTGTAGGAATTCTTAGTTCTGCACATAATTTTTTGTAAGTTATATTTGATACATATTATAGATATTGTCTCCTACTCTGTGGCTTGTTCATTTGGTCTCTTTATGGTGTCCTTATTCTTTTCCTTTTTTTTTTTTTGGAGACAGGGTCTTATTCTGTCACCCAAACTGGAGTGCAGTGGTGCAATCACAGCTCACTACAGCCTCGAACTCCCAGACTCCAGCAATCCTCCTGGCTGAGCCTCCCAAGTAGCTGGGACTATAGGTATGTGCCAACATACCTAGTTAATTAAAAAAAAAAATGTTTTTTCAGAGACAGGGTCTTGCTGTGTTGCCCAGGCTGGTCTCAAACTCCTGGCCTCAAGTGATTTTCCTGCCTTGGCCTCCCAAAGTGCCATGCTGGGATTACAGGGGTGAACCACTGTGCCCTGTATATCATTAATCTTGATACATTCTTACCAATCTATTTCTTTATAGTTAATATTTTTGTGTGTTTTTCTTAGAAAATCCTTCCCCATTCTAAAAACACAAAGATACTGTCTTATACTATCTTCTAAAAGTGATATAATTTTGCCTTTCACATTCAGGCATTTTGGATTTTTACCCTTCCTACTTTAATTTCTATTTTATCAATTTATCCTCCAATCTTCTTTTCCTTCTATTTCCTTTGGGTTTGCTGTTCTATTGCTGAAATTCTTAATATGGAAGCATACAAATATTAAACACAGTAAAAAATAAAGGCAACTTCTCTACAGAAGAACAAGGTAAGAAACTATGGAAGCCAGAAGAAAATGAAATGACTTTTTAAGTGCTGGAAGGAAAACAAATGTGTCAACCTAGAAGTCTATTCTCAAAGAAGGGAAGCCAGGTAAAGTCTGGTGGACTCCCTGAGAGGAGGAGCTGGACCTGAGAGCCCAGGGAGACCAAAGTAATTCAAGTTCTCAGGACGGAGTGCTCTCGAGGGGTATATGTGGTATGGCAGAATATCACTTGAAGATAGAGTGAGGTAAGTTAAAATGGCTACTATGAACCCTATAGCTAACAGTGATATAGCAAACCACAGAATCATAGATAATAAGCCAACAAAGGAATTAAAATTAATCTAAAAAATATTCAGTTAATCCAAAAGGAGGCTTTTATAAAAAGATGAAAAAGAGAACAAAGAGTAAAAATACAACAAATAACCAAGATGAGAGAGTGAAACCCAACCATATTAACAGCATATTAAATGCGAATGGTCTTTGCATGATTTTATGATTGCATAGAGGCAGGCGAATAATACAGAAGAATACATACTAGACCATTTATATTCATTACTTTGGGATATGGAGGCAGGGGAATTAGCTGTCTCTATATATTTATATTTGATTTGTTACAACACACATTTCTTACGCTTTTCAAGTAAATTGAAAAAATGAAAATCTATAATCAGAGAAATTGAATTCCCTCATCTCCAGCCCGGTACAGCATACCCAGGCAGCTATTCCTGCTTACCCCTTCTTCTCCCAGCCCTAGAACAGCGACGGCTTATCCTCTGGTGAAATGGAGAAAATAGATAAATAAAATTCATTGCTGTGTATAGTCTAATTTGGCGAGGTGGGGGGAGGTTTGTGGTTAAAGTCACTCATCAGCTTCACTTGTTTGGATGTCATTCTCTGTGATATCCTGCATTTTCTCTTATCTCCTGCAGTATAGACTGCTAGTTATCTACCAATATCTGTTCTCTCCTCCTAAAGTAACAGAACCCTCAATTTTTAGCTAGGGAACATTGCCCTCCCAGAATAAATACTCTATTTCCCAGCCTTCTTTGTAGATAGTATCGGTTATATGACTGAGATCTGTTCAGTGGCATATGAGCAGAAGTGACTTGTGCCCCTTCTGAATCGTGCCCTTCAAAGGAAGGGCTTTCTATCCACTTCCTTCTTCCCTTATACTGCTGGCTGAAGTACAGATGTGGTGTTGGCCATCTTTTTTATTTTTATTTTTTTTGAGACAAAGTCTTGCTCTGTTGCCCAGGCTAGAGTGCCATGGCGTCAGCCTAGCTCACAGCAACCTCAAACGCTTGCACTCAAGCAATCCTCCTGCCTCAGCCTCTGGAGTAGCTGGGACTACAGGCATGTGCCACCATGCCCAGCTAATTTTTTTCTATATATATTTTTAGTTGTCCAGATAATTTCTTTCTATTTTTAAGTGGAGACGGGGTTTCACTCTTGCTCAGGCTGATCTCGAACTCCTGATGTCGAGCGATCCTCCTGCCTCGGCCTCCCAGAGTGCTAGGATTATAGGCGTGAGCCACTGCGCCCAGCCCTTTTTTTTTTTTTTTTTTTTTTTTAAAGAGACATGGGTTTTGACTGGTGCCCAGGCTGGAGTGCAGTGGGAATCACAGCTTACTTACTACAGTCTCTAACTTCTGGGCTCCGGCAATCCTGCCTCAGCCTCCTGAGTAGCTGGGACCACAAGCATACGTCACCATGCTGGGCTAATTTTTCTTTTTTTGTAGAGACAGGGGCTTGCTGTGTTGCCCAGAATGGTCTGGAACTTCTGGCTCAAGTGATCCTCTGAACTCGGCCTCCCAAAGCGCTAGGATTACGGGCGTGAGCCACCTGGCCCAATGATCACCTTATCGTGAGCCGCAGACATAATTTTTATGCAGGGGGTCCCTGAGATTGTTTTACAGGTTCCTCGTTGAGACAGGCTGCCTCTGATTCCTCATCTATGAAATGGGGATTATGACACCTATTTGGGGGGCTTGTCATGAGGACTGAAGGATAGGCCTTTATTTAAAAATAAAATTCTTATGACGAGACCACCCAGCGCCAGGCCCAGGTTGGACTTCTGAGCTCGGAGCAACCATAACCCACAAGGTGGCGCAGGGCTGGGGACAGAGCAGACCAGGTCCGCGTGGGGCCCGGGGTCACCGTCAGGGGAGTACGTGGAAGGGGCGCGTCCTCCGGCATACCGTGGACAGCGCGGAGGCATCGGGGTCAGTCCACAGCGCCACGTCCTATCTGCCCATGCCAGCCTCCCGTGGCTGTGGCCGGGCCGTGGCCGGAAGCACGTCCCGCTGACCGGAAGCGGTGTGACGCGGTGGCTTCTGGGAGTTGTAGTGCCCCCTCCCGGGAGGCGTCTCCTTCACAGTGTTTTGGGGTGTTGGACTGGACGTGCACACTTCCGCACCACGCCGTTCCCACGGCGACCGTGGCACCGTGGACCGGCGCTGTCCTAAAGCCCTCGTGCAGCGTCGAGGAGGCGGTGCCTCGGCTCGGGGCTGCTTATAGAGCCCGAGCGTGGCTGGACCCACTTGCTGCAGAGACGGCACCGCGCGAGACGGGCTCCGGGCTCGGGCTTGCAGACGTCCTCGCAGGGTGTCTTGGTGCCCGTGAGTTGGGCTGGGGGACCCTACAGGTAGGGGGTCCGGGAGCAGCGGCAGACCTCCCGTCTCACGGCTCCTCTCTCCTCCCGCAGCTCTGCCTCGTCGGAGCTACCGTCCCGGAGGCTGGATCAGGGGACCCTGAGGTGACAGCCTCGACCGAGGTGAGCTGGGGGCTTGTCCTCTCTGCCCAGACGACCCCGTTCTTGCCCAGGGTGGGTTCGTTCCCGCTCCTTGACCTGGAGCTTCTCCACCCGTCCGGGCCCCTGAACTCCACTCCACTCGTGCCAAGTCTCCGGGTGGCAGGATGGACGCTGCGGAAAGCCTCCTCCCCTTTCTCTCCATCTTCCGTGGCTCCCGTGGACCCCATGTCGCGGTGGGTGGTAGGCACTGAGATGCGAGGGACACGGAGCATGTGAGATGGTTGTTACTACAGGGGTCTCTGGGCATTCGACAAACGTTTGCCGAGCGCCTGGGTCAGGTGCCGGGGAAGCAGAGGACTGGGTCCCGTCCTCGCTGGAGTTCTGTAGAGATGCCTGCCACGTTAACACATACAGGCCACCAAGGGGTAGACATCCGGAGAGTTGTCCCGGCTGGACGCGCGCACATCCAGGGGAGGGAGAGTCGCTTCTGACGGGGGCAGGGGTGGCTTCAGGTGAGATTAAATGAAAATAAGGTCTGGGTAGGCGAAAATGGCAAAAGGGAATTCCGGGACAAGGGAGCCACATTTGTAAGGGGTAAGAGGCGCAAGACGGTGGGCGCCGCCTGGGGCGACGAGACTGGCGGCGGTGGGCTCGGAGCGGGTCTGGCAGCCCGAGCGCGGTCCTGCTGGGCAGCCCACGGCCACGCTCGGGACGCGGTCGGTCGGTCGCAGTGCAGCGGCAGCGCGGAGGTGCGAGGGCCCGACAGGGCGGTGAGAACGTCGAGTGGGGAGAAGGGGCGCAGACCGGGAATCGCCTGGCCGGGGTGATGCGGGCGGGACGGTGTGAGCGCGGCGTCTGCAGACTGCTGGGGAAGGCAGGAGGCTGGGACGGTTCAGTGTAGACTGTTCTTTTCCAACACATGGTGAAGGGAGGAGCGCGATAGGGTGGGCTGCCATGCAGAGATGAGGAAGATTTGTCTTTGATGATTTTTGTTTTAAGATGCAACGGACTTCAGTTTGGGGGCAAATATGAGACTGGTACTATGATTTTAAATCTCGGTAGGGCCAAATGTGTCCATTTTTTCCATCATGACTTGCACTGGGGTCTTACTGGAGGAGGTTTCTCGGCTACACGTCCATAGTTCTTTTTTACTATTTTTAATTAGTTATATTAGAAAATACCTACATAGAAAAGTAAAAAAAAAAAAAGAAAAGAAAAACCTTTGTACTCATCCAGACTGAGCAAATGTTAAAAGTGTACATGCTTCAGATTTTCTAAAGAACTAAAACCTTATAAATGCCGCTGGTGTCTCTTTGCACTGTTCCCAAAAGCACTGTGTATTCTTCTATGTTTATGTTTACTTACTAGGTGTGAATGTAACAATGAACAGTATATAAAATTGTTTTGTGTGTTTATCACCTTTGCCTGTGTTTCTTTTGGGCTGCCCTTTTCTTATTTATTTTTAGTATTTTTTCATATGTTCTAGATATAAATCGATTTTGGCTCATACACATTGCAGAAATTTTGAATAGAATTTGATAAAATTCCTGATGTTTCTCTGGGTGTATTTTAATGTTTACTGTTTTATTCTGGTTTTCTGCTTGTCAGTCAATTTTAGTAATTTATATTTTTCTAGAAAATTGTCCCATTTAATTTCAAATTTATGGCATTAAGTGCTTTATAGTAATCTCTTATAATTAAGAAACTCTATTACATCTGAAATTCTCTCCTTCACATCCAAAGTGGGGTTTTTTTTTGCCTTCTCTTAATTGTGCCTGATTTGTCTATTTTATTAGTTTTAAGCAATTAATTTTTTGTTTAAAAATCATTTAAATATTTGTTTTAAATAATTTAAATCAGTTTTAAATTAGTACAACGCTAATTATTTCATTAGTTTTAATAAAAACCTTCCCAATAATTGATTTTAGTTTTTCTTTTTAACTTATTATTATAACCCTAAGATATATATTAAATAAAAGACTGAAAATTAGTGGCATTCAACTCAGGAGGGGAACATTGAAAAAAGGAGTACCCCCCTAAAAGTATGAGAAGAAATTTAAAAAGAAGAAATTATAAAAATAATATGGCAGGTTAAAAAAATTCCTGCCACAAATGTATCTAATCATGATAAGACATTAAATAAACCTAAATTGAGGAACATTCTACAAAGTAACTGGTCTGTAATTCTTTTAAAAAAATCAATGTTATGAAAGACAAAGGTTGAAGAACTGTTCCAGACTAAAGGAGACCACAGAGACATGAAAAGAAATGCAGTGGAGGATTTGAGATCCTTTAGTGAGAAAGGATATTTTGGGGACAGCTAGTGAGATCTGTGGCTTAGACAGTGGCATTGTATCCGTGCTAATTTCCTGATTCTGATCATGATGCTGGGGTTGTGTGATAGAATGCCCTTGTTTTTGAGAAGTGCACATTGAAGTATTTACACACACACACACACACACACACACACACACACGCATGCAGAGCAGAAAGAGAAGGATAAAGTAAATTGATACGTAAGTGAACCAAAGGTGGCTTCTGTGTAGTGACCCCTAGGTGGTTCCTTCACAGCAGGCTGAGACCCATTAGCTCAAAAGCCCATCAGCACTAAACTCAAAGTTCAAAACATCCAATTGTTTTAATCACAGCCCAGATATAGGCAGATTTTTGATCATTTAGAGCTCTCAGTCTTTGCATACCCCCAAGAAACTGCACGCAACATCTGCCTGCCATAAATAAGACCCCAACAGCTGTGACCCAGAGATACCTAGGAGTTGCCTTGCCCCCTCCCATTTTTGGATAGTAGTAGCCCCCTTGCCACAGCCCCACCTGCACAAAACCTCACCCAGCTAACACTCTCAGTGGTCCTGGCACCTCATGAAGGAATCTTCTTTATCAGCACTGAAATCCATCCAACCCCCTGCGCAAATGTAGTAAAATGTTAGTATTTGGGGGATCTAGATGAAGGGTATTCAGGAATTCTTTGTAATATCCTTTTTTTTTGTAATATTCTTGAGACTTTCCTTTAAGTCTAAAGTTGTACACAAATTAAAAAAAAAACCTAAGAAGAAAAACCTAAAATCAGTTCTTTGAAAGGCTTTGTTAAAACTAATAAAATAATTCTTTTGTATGTAAAACTAATAAACTAGACAAACTCTGAGCCCGATCGATGAAGGGAAGGCAGAAATAAACCATTTCTAGACATGGTAAAGGAGATAATTTCAGATGTAGTTTTTTTAATTATAAGAGATTACTATAAATTATTGCTATAAATTTGAAATTAAATGGGACAATTTTCTAGAAAAACATAAATTACTAAACTTGACTGATAAACAGAAAACCCAGATAAGCCACTTACACATGTTACAAAAATCTTGTAGAATTTGATAAAATTCCTTAAAAAAAATGTGGGCCTGGTGTTTCTTTGATGGGAATATTTTTGAGCATGGATTCATTTCATTTAATGTTTAATGGTTTAGGCATTTTTTGCATTTTTTTATTACTTTATAATTTTATTGCTTTTTGTCATCAGAGAGTGGAGTCTATGCCACAGATGTTTTTTCTTTTGGTATTGAGGTTGTTTTTTTTTTTTTAGCTTGTCAATTTTTATAAATATTCCAGATGTGTTTACTGAGAATATATTTTCCAATTACTAAGTATATTCTTCTGTCTGTATCCAATAGATCAAGCTTTTAAGTTGTTATTCATATCTTATCTATCCTTACTATGTTTTGTGTTCTAGATCTTAGTTTCTAAAAAATGTATATTAAAATCTTTTACTGTGAGGGAGGATTCATCAGTTTCTCATCGTGTCTTTTTTTGTTTTTTATACGTTTGTGGCACCTGCAGACCTAAGATGGAGTTACCGTCTGTTCATGGCTTTTTCTCTTTGCAGTGGGTTGTATTTTCTTGCTTTTTGCACATCTTTTTTTTTTTTTTTTTCCTCGAAGGCTAGACGCTGTGTGTAGAACAGTGGAGACTATGGGCACGATTGTGCTGGGCTGTTACTGGTGTGAACCAGGGAGGCCAGGAGGGTGATTGCTCCTGGTCCAGCCAGGAGCCAGTGGGCAGTGGGCTTGTTGCTATGGCTACCTCCAGTGGTCCCCTAGCTTCACAGTTCTGTAGCATTACCCTGTGCTTCGAATGGGCCCTTTAGCTCTTGAATCTCTCCTCGTGCTGTCAGCTGTCACTTGCTTCTGAGAGCTTGCTAGCTTGGCGGTGGAGGGGTGGGCCCTGGGTCTCTTGGTCTCAGTGATCCTTCCCCTCCCTCAGTGGGAGGAGACCTCTAAGCCTGAGCCCAGGACATATTCCTGCCTCTCTCCCATAGGGAAATGCAGAGGGTCTCACCTGTCTCTGGGGGCAGCAGGGTTGGCTGCCATTCTCCCAGCAGCTTAAGGCTTTGGTTCCTCAGAAGAGAAAATTCTGGATAGGGCTTCATGTGTTTCCCTCCACGGCAGCCACACCCTCCTCCAGACCTTCACTCCCAGGGAGTCTCTCTGGTCCCCTGTCCAGCCCCGATCTCTCTTGTGAGCACCCAGGAAAGGCCTGGACTCGTTTTTTATTGCTGTGTAAGAGATGGCCCCAAATCTAGTGATTGAAAACCACACCCACTTGCTAGTTCACAGTTCCGCAGGTCAGAAGTCAAGGTGGGCTCAGCTAGGTTCTATGCTCAGAGTGTTACCAGGTCAAAATCAAGGTGTTGGATGAGCTGGGCTTTTATCCAAGGCTTCAAGGAAAACTCCGTTTCCAGGTGTGTTCAGATGGTTGGCAGAATGTGGTTTTAGGCCTCAGGTTCCTGATTCCTTGCTGGCTGTCAGTGTAGGGGGGCTTCCTCAGCTCCTTAAGGCCACCTATTTTCCTTCTCATGGGGTCCCTGTCTTTTCAGAGCCAGAAACAGAGGATTGACCACTCCGTCTCAAGTTTCCAGTCTCTCTGACTTTCCCTTCCACCACCAGTTTCCGACTCAGAGGTAAAGTACCTGCTGATGTTTCCGTGGGAGCCTCACCATGTTGTTTTATTTTCAGGTTTTCCTAGCATCTTTGCAAAAGCTTAGGATCAACTTTGTAGCTAAGGCGGCTCCCTCCTCTCTGCATAGCCAAGCTTGTTTCTACCCCACAGAGAGTCTCAGAGGCTGAAGCTGAGCCTCCAACTGAAGGTAAGTTCTCAGCAGGACAGCAGAGCTTTGGCAACCAAGTGAATTTGCCCAAGTTTTCAAGACCCAGACATTCCAGGAATAAAATAATTCTTGTAAAGACCACACCCTGGGGAGCAGGAATCTACTTTGGAAAGCAAGATGCCTGTTCTGAGTCCTTGTTATGTAGCTTAAGGCCAGAGCTGGAGAGTCACCCAGAGGGTGGCAGCAGCTGCTGGGGTCCGAGTGCCTGCAACAGCTCCTGGCCTGCATGCTGGCAGAGCAACTTCGCGTGATATCACATCAAGGGATCATCTGGGATTTCGTTTAGTGGAAAGTTTGCTAGGAGGAGACAGCGCGTCTTGCTTTAGGGTACACCAGGGCATGGGCTAGGAGCCAGAGGATCTCTCCAACACTCGGAGGAAACCCCCACCCAGTCTCTAAACTCACACAGTTACTTTCACCCTCTCCTGTCTGTGTAGCTAGAGCGCTAGCTCGGTGCATGCCACGGCCACCTCCAAACTTGGTTTCTAGCAAGATATAAACCCCCTTATGCTATAGTCAAGGTGTAGAAGTTGCTTTCTTAACCTAAGAGTTTTCTGTTTTTCCTTCTCATGTTAAAGACTAAAGAAAATGAGCATGAGAGAGGTGTTCAGAGCCACCCAATTCACTAGAGGCCGAGCCAGCACTAGCACCCAGGGCTCCTGTCCAGCAGGCAGGGGCTTCTTCCACTGTTCCACAACTCAGCGCTAAAACTTGCCCCTTCTCACCTTCTGCTCCTTCAGACCTCCTCATGGATTTCCTTCCTCCAGGGGAAGGACTTTGATAGGAGCTCATGGGGAGAAAACACAGTAAGATGATGTATGTATGTTTTTTATGAAATATTTAAATATAAATGATGAGCACATGTTTATTGTTTAAAACAATTAGAAAATGCCACTGTGTTAAAAAAAAAATCTTACCGTGCAAAGATAACCATTGTTAACATGATTAACATGTATTAAACCTTCAGAATTTTTTCTTTATAGATATATGCTTATGAAAACCCACTAAATGTGCTGCAGTCGATGTATACAAACAGGAAAATGGACTGAAGTCTCCAGCTACTGTTTTTGACCCACACTGTTTTGACCCTGCCTCCCTGTGTTTAGTCTCTTGGGGCTGCCATAACAAAGCACACACACTGGGGGCTTAAAGAACATAAATGTATCGTCCCACGGTGCTGGAGGCTGGAAGTCAAAGATCGGGGTGTCAGTAGACTTGGTTCTTTCTGGTGCCATGAGGGAGAATCTGCTCTAGGCCTGGCCCCTCGCTTCTGGTGGCTGCTGGCAGTCTCTGGTGTGCCTTGGCTTGTAGATGCATCACCTTGACTTCTGTCTCCCTCTTTACCTAATGTTCTCTCTGTGTGTGTCCGTGTCCAAATTTCCCTTTCTGATAAGGGCACTGTCATATTGCATTAGGGCCCACCCTAATGACCTCACTGTATCTCCATTGCCTCTGTAAAGACCCTGTCTCCAAAGTCACATTCTGAGGTCCTGGGGGTTAGGACTCTGGCATGTCTTTTTTTGGGGGAGCGGGGGACGGATACAATTCAACCCTTAACACTTCTCTAGCAGAATGGTATCCAGGGAGACCCCATAGCTGCACGGTCACTTCAGGTTATGACGAAGGGTTGTCTCGCCTTGGTTGCTGAAAGTCTCCTCGAACATTCTGCTCATGTCCAGTTTCAAGCTTCTCTCCTCCCTGCAAGGGCTGCGGGCCTGGGACCTCCCCGGAGGAAGGACCTGCAGTCTGTTCTTTCACCACCTGTGCCATCTCCGCCCCTCCTGGGCCTTTAACTCTTCCTTCTTTTCATAGGCTTTCTCCTCCAGGCTTGGGCTACAAGGAAGTGGAAATAGAAGAAAGTGGCAGTTTTTTCCTTACTTGGTGTTGTAGCTCCCCTCTGCCTGTTGCTGGCTGCCCTCACTTATGCGGGAGGCCAAGTGGTGGCTCTCTTTCGGGTGCACAGCCTATGACACCGGGAGGGGGTGGGACTCTCCAGCAGACTCTGTGGGTCCCCACCCCCCAGTTCCTGCCTTGGTGGTGCCCGCCCCTCAGGGCTGGCTCTCCTCCCATTTGGTTTCCCTGCGTCCTCCGAACCCCCAGGAAACTCTCGCATCTTTGTTCTAACAAACGCTGGGAATGCAAGGCTCCCCTCTGGTTTTCTCTCCCGTCAGGCACCGTCCCAGCTCCTGGACTGGCTTTCTTGGAATGCCCCTCCCTTCGCTGGGGAGGGGAGGAAAAACCACCTTCGCCTTCGATAGACTACCCTTTCCATAGACAACCCTTCTTCCATTAGTTTCCTCTCCTGAAGGAAGGAATTTATGTTAAAGTGTGTCTAGCAGATCCTCCTTAGAATTTGGGGTATTTGGGATTTAGCTAAAATTCCAAGGTACCTGGAAAAATCCCATGCAATCTCCTGTTGCCCATCTGTGAATCATACTTGTGTACCTTGCTTTTTTTTTTTTTTTGTTCACCTACTGGTATTGCTGGAAGATCTTCCCATGTCAAATATATTTTAAATTGATTCCTAGCTTGGCATGCTTTAATTGTTTCATAATTTTTTAGCCAATCTCTCTTTTTTTAATATATTTTTTTACATAATTTTTATTTAATTTTTTGAGACAGAGTCTCACTCTGTTGCCCAGGCTAGAGTGCCATGGCGTCAGCCTAGCTCACAGCAACCTCAAAACTCCTGGGCTCAAGCGATCCTCCTGCCTCACCCTCCCAAGTAGCTGGGACTACAGGCATGCACCACCATGCACGGCTAATTTTTTCTATATATATTTTTAGTTGTCCAGCTAATTTCTTTCTATTTTTAGTAGAGATGGGGTCTCGCTCTTGCTCAGGCTGGTCTCGAACTCCTGAGCTCAAATGATCCGCCCTCCTCGGCCTCGCAGAGTGCTAGGATTACAAGTGTGAGCCACCACGCCTGGCCACCAATCTCTATTTTTAAGCTCTTAGATAGTATCCAGTCTTTTAAAAATACCCTTAGAATTCTTTGCGGAGTTACTGTAATTCCACAGTTTTAATGTCTTTGCAGAATTCTTGGATCCAACTCAGGGCTCAAGGCCACCTGGGTGATCTTGCTGACTCTGGCCTGTCTGTCCTGAAGGGACCACTCCTGAGGTTAGCCTTGGGTCTGCTCAGGAATCATGGGTGTGGGGCCGGCTGGTGCTTCTGGCTGCACCATGTTTGCTTCTGAGCCCTCCTGCGTCCTGGGAAGTGAAGAAAGGAGGGGAGGGTGCCAAAATCCTCAAATCTTGCCCCATATTTTTTATAAGTGGCAGAACCAGACCAGGACCACTTCCTGGGCAGAGATCAGCCCAATTTAGCCAGACCGATTTTTAATAAGTTACTTTTGATAAACTGCAACCACAAGAGGACAAAACTTAGCAGGCTTCGTGGATAGAATGGAAAGCCCCATGTTAATAAACCTCCAGTTGCTTCAGCTAACCTCCATTTAATGACCTCTGCGTGTAAGAACCCATTTTTATATTTTCCTGTGAATTTCCTCAACTCCAAGGGCAGGGCTGGTGGTAGAAGCTTTTGGTTGGAAGATTGGTAGGCTATAAATATTTTTAAAATAACTTTAAAAAATGATCATCATATCTGAAAAATGTTTGTCATAGAAAAGCTCAGAAATTCATCTAAGTACAAAGAAGAAAGTTTAAACATGATCATTATCTTACTTCCCAAAGCTAACTACTACCAGCATTTTGTCTTACATTGTTTCAGAGGTTATCTCGTGAGCATGCGGGTGTGTGTCTGTGTATTGGATCAAATAGTTTTCTCCCACATTTTCAAGTGTCAGTATGCTGTCAAATAGTTTCCTATGACTTTATTTTTATTAACTACATAATGTTTTTTTTCCCCCTTTGGATGTTGTATACTTATTTAACTAGTCCTCTGAAGTTGGATATTTAGTTATTTCTGTTTTTTCAGGGTTTAACCAAACTGTAATAAATCTCTTGGCAAATAAATCTTTGCCTGAATTCATGATTGTTTCTTCAGAATAAATTTCTGTTAATTACATTTCTGGGAGTGTGCGGGGGTGGGGGGGGAGTTATAGTAAATTGCATGTTGATTACCCAGACACAGATATACATGTTCAATAAATGGAAAAAAAAGAAAAAGTCAAGTTCAAGCCTCACAAGAGTAGGTCTCCATCACATTTTGAAGGTGAGGGCTTCGCTCTGATAATGGGGCTCCCTCAGGGCTCTTTACATGTGTGCCTGGGGTGTCCCGGCAGTTGCTTGGGAGGCCACCAGGCGAGCCTGGCCTCTCATATCCTCTCTCTCCCACCCCGATGTCTACATTCACAGGTGTCTGCTTTCCCAGAACAGCAGAGAAGAGCCATGTCACAGGTGAGTGTGGCATTTCCTTATACTGCACTTTGTTTTACGAGAGATTTCAGGATGCTTATAAGAAGGTATCCAATAAAACAAAATGCAAACAGAAATCAGGATCAGTGAAAATATGAAGGGAATGGGAAGTCAAGATATAGGAAAGGCAGGGTGGAGACGCTGAAGAGGCTGCTGGACTTATTAGGCGCCCTGAAAATTTATGTCTGACATTTCTGTCACTTTAAAAAGGCAGGAGGATTCTATCTAATATATGACTTGTGTTTTGGACAAGCACGTCTACTTCTCAGGGGAAATAAAGCTTTTTCAGGCATTTAGAAATTTATTTGATGGATCTTCGTATTCGAGATGTAGCAGGCAGGTTCCTCAATAATAACAACCTTGTAAGAAACACAACAGCAAGTCTCTTGTGACTTTTCCCCCCTGTATAAACAGTAGATATTATGCCAAAGCAGACATCTATGATTCCAGTTGTTCAGGGATTCAAAACACTCAAGTCTACAGAGACAGCCTCTTACGGTTCAGACTGTCCTACATACACCACCACATTATCTAGAGGAATGAATGAATCGCACGTTCAGATTATTTTTCATAATGATTTTGACACAAATGGAGAGCGAACTGCTCAAAGTTTCAGTCTTTGGCAGAGGAATGAAGGGAAGAAGATCTGAGGTCGTCCAGCTTTTTCTCCTCGAGTCTGAGGAGGTGATCTCCCCTCTCTTTTTGGGGCTTGGTCCTCACTCATCTGCTCTTGGTCTCCTTTGAGTGCTTTCTCACTTGATGTGTTATCTTTCTTTGGACGTCAGTGGCTTTGTGTTTTCAGGGAGCCTGTCCACATTCTCAGATTCCTCCACCCCTTGCCCTGGGTTCTAGGAACGTGTGAATGTGGAGTGTGCTGGTCAGAACCCTTGAAGTTATGCAAGAGTCAGAAATCCAACTAGAACTAGGTTAGGGTTGGGGGAAAACAATCTTACAAGGCAGGCAGCACCCTGAACTCTGGAAGAGCAGGTTTTTAGTGGGGATCAGGGGCCTTCGCTCTCAGGGACCCAGCTATCCTCGGAAGCCTTTCTTGTTCCTTTGTCCCTGCGTCTGTGACTTCCTTCTTACACTGACTTTATCTGTGTGTCCAGAAAAAGCACAGCTGCAGCCTCCCCGCTCACATTTACATGTTCTGCCTTGGAAAGGGACCAAGTCTCCTTTCATAGATCCAGTTTGAAAGGTCTTGGGGAAAGATATGTTTGGTCCAGCTCAGTTCAGGTTTAGGCCCTCTCCATCCAGTCAGCCGTGCTCAGGAGCTGGGGCCACTACGGGGAGCTCCCAGGAGCACCCCATGCTAGGTGGGGGCAGGAGGGGGTCAGTCCCAGAGGAAAATGAGGCCTCGTGGACAAACACCACAACCGTGCACTCCAGGAAGGTGAGCATTCCCAGGGCCTTGGTTTCTATGTCTGTGCTTACTAAAGCCAGGGCTACCTGGGTGTGTGACACCAGAAACCTCTCAGGCTAGTATGAGAGATTGAAAACAAGGTGATGGCTCCTCATGCAGCCTTCCCAGAGGAAAGAGCTGATTCCACCTGTCTGTGAACCTGGAAGCTGGAGGTTTCATTCGGTGTCTTTCTTGGAAGCTATTGTTCTTTAGGAAACGAAGTCTCACTGGGAACTTCTCCCTGGTAAGGTAGTCTGTAATAAAGGTAATAACAAAAGTTATAAAACTCTATCTGTTGAGCACTTACATGCTGGTTTCTGAGCTTTTTCTTATATTATTTCACAAATAAACCTTTGAGAAAGGATATTATATGTAACCCACTTCTCCCCATTTTATAGATGGACAAACTGAGTCTACAGATGTTAAATTGCCTGAGGTCTCATATCTATTAGGCTGAATGCAGACAGACTATAGAACTGGGCCCTTAATGACTGACTTGAACTGTGGTTTTAATCTACCAATACCTTGTGCCCAGTAAAGGAATACACTAGTATTTGTGCAGTCTAGACCACACTGTCCAATAAGGTAGCCATTAGCCACACATGGCTACCGTGCACCTGAAGTGTGGTTAGTGTGACTAAGGGCCTGAATTTTTAATTGACATTTAAGTTTTAAAACTGGGCCAGGCACAGTGGCTCACACCTGTAATCCCAGCATGTTGGGAGGCCAAGGTGGGAGGATCACTTGAGGCCAGGAGTTCAAGACCAGCCCGGGCAACATAACGAGACCTCATCTCTATAAAAAACAGAAAAATTAGCCAGTCATGGTGGTGTGTGCTTGTAGTCCCAGCTACTGGAGAGGCTGAGGTAGGAGGATAGCTTGAGTCTCGGAGTTCAAGGCTGCAGTGAGCAACAGAGCAAGATACCATCTCTAAAAAACAAAAAGTTTTAAAACTGAACCACAGGAAAATATTTTTCTGTTAAACACCACTTTATCATTTTAATGGGACTGCATTTTAATATAAACATTTAAAATATATCTTAATTGGGATGTGCTATAAGTATAAAATATACATCAGATTTTGAAGATGTATGAAAAAATGAAAAACATCAGTGATTTTTAAAATAATGCATATATGTCAAAATGATGTTTTGGATATATCAGGTTACATGAAAGATATTAAGGACAATTTTACCTGTTTCTCTTTTTTACTTTTTAGGAAAATGTGACTAACTAGAAAATGTTGACACATTGACTGCCACACTAGACAAAAAAAAATTCCTTGGGGCCACAATGTTTTGTTACGAAAATAGACTAAAAACTTCGAAAACAAAACAATCCCTTCTAATTTAAGGACAGATTTATTTTTAATTGTTTTCTGTGTGTGAGTTATTTGCAATTTGAAAAATACTTCCCTCGGCTCTCAAGGTGGAGAGATGTGTGAGTTACACTTGGTCCACAAGGCCCCGGGCTCAAAACTAGTGTGAGTTAAATACAACTCACTGGCAGTTAATGTGTTAAGTTCTGGCTCACATTCTATAGTTCTGTATATTTGTGGGACAGTAGAGGTTTAGTGTGTGATAGGTCAATATTGATTTAAGAAGCCACTGCCTTAAGCAGACTTTAGCCCTTGGTTGCATGTGTGCTAGAGATCAGGGCATCATCTTGGAAGGGAGCCAGCCTCCTTAGCACGGTCTGGGCTGTGCTGTCCTTTCTGGCCCCCTCCCCCAACAGCTGCTGCTCCAAGGCCTTGTGCTGCTTCCTGTCCCTCTGCTGCACATCCTTTTGTCCTACTGTCAGGGACACTTTGGGCCACCCATTTGCCTATGCATGTCCTGCCCATCCTTCTTCTCCCTGCTGACGCCAGGTTTCCAGGGTGCCTTCCCCTGACCTCTGTGGAGGTGAGGAAGGCCCCTCCCCCCACTTATCTGCATACTTAATGCAGTTTGCACTCACACTTATTTATCATGTGATAATAGCGGAATCCCCCAAACAATATAATTTTGCTGTTTCATCTTTTTAACGCTTCAGTCTTAATTGGATTTAGATTTCTTTTAGTCAAGGTTATGGGGTAGATATCTAACTTGATTTTTTCAGATACCCTTTGCCCCAGCCCCAGGACTGTTTTATTTTGCAATCACTTGAAATGCATGCCCTGTGACATGATAAATTCCCACAGGGTTCTGGGTCTGTTTCTTTATTTACTATTTGCTGATTTGTTCCTGTTCCAAATTCATGCTGTTCTTGTTCCTGAAGCTTCACATTCATTGTCTTTTGCTTTCTGGAAGACGACTCCTCTAGTGCAGTCGGCCCTCTGTATTCAAGCATCTGCGAATTCAGCCAAGCGCAGATGGAAACCATTGCAGCATTCTCAGGCTCCTTAGGGCTGACGGTGGGACTTGACTATCCTTGTATTTGGGTATGGGGGGGTGTCCTAGACAAATCCCCTGCAGATACCACAGGATGACTGTATTCTGGTTTTTTTCTCAACATCGTTTTGCTACTCTTCAGCATTCTTTTTGGATTGGAGGAGTGGCGGGCAGGGATTTTTTTTTTTTTATGTTATTTATTTATTTATTTTTTTGAGACAGAGTCTGACTCTGTTGCCTGGGCTAGAGTGCCGTGGCGTCAGCCTAGCTCACAGCAACCTCAGACTCCTGGGCTCAAGGGATCCTCCTGCCTCAGCCTCACGAGTAGCTGGGACTACAGGCATGTGCCACCATGCCCGGCTAATTTTTTCTCTATATATTTTTAGCTGTCCAGATTATTTCTTTCTATTTTTAGTAGGGACGGGGTCTCGCTCTTGCTCAGGCTGGTCTTGAACTCCTGACCTTGAGCGATCCTCCTGCCTCGGCCTCCCGGAGTGCTAGGATTACAGGCGTGAGCCACTGCGCGCAGCCTAGGGGTCTTTTTTTAATCTTGAAAAATTAAGAAAAAAATGCATAAGTACAAGGAATAATATATCAAGAGACCTTATGCCTGTCACTCAAAATGGCTAAATGTTAACATTTTGTCACGTTGCTTTCGGATCTTTCATTTTAAAAGAAACCATTTTAGACAATAATAACTGCAGCTGACACTGAAGACCACAGTAACAAGTATTCTATGTGTGTGGACTCATTTAATAGGCAACATTCTAGGAGATAGAGCAGTTATGAATACATTGTTCCCATTTTGCAAAGGAAGCAATTAAGGCCCAGAGAGGGTAAATAACTTGTGTAAGGCTACACAGCTAACAAGTGTCAGGGCTAGGATTTGAACTCAGGCAGTCTGTCTCCAGAGACTGTACACTGAGCCTGTGCTAGTCTGTTTCTCAGCTGACATGCTCTGTCCTTTTTCCCCATTCCATATGTTCCTCCTTTCACTGAGGCAAATGCTTCTGTGATTTTATATTTTTCTGTCCATATTATTATTTTTGTTTTTTTGAGACAGTCTCACTCTGTTGCCCGGGCTAGAGTGAGTGCCATGGCATCAGCCTAGCTCACAGCAATCTCAGACTCCTGGGCTCAAACGATCCTCTTGCCTCAGCCTCCTGAGTAGCTGGGACTACAGGTATGCGCCACCATGCCTGGCTAATTTTTTCTATATATATATT
This sequence comes from Lemur catta, assembly GCF_020740605.2. Lineage (NCBI taxonomy): Eukaryota > Metazoa > Chordata > Mammalia > Primates > Lemuridae > Lemur > Lemur catta. The sequence goes on from NC_059129.1 coordinate 22,987,238, forward strand.
TTTAGTTGGCCTGCTAATTTCTTTCTATTTTTTTGCAGTAGAGACGGGGTCTCACTCTTGCTCAGGCTGGTCTCTAACTCCTGACCTCGAGTGATCCACCCACCTCGGCCTCCCAGAGTGCTAGGATTACAGCCATGAGCCACTGTGCCCAGCCTCTGTCCATTATATATATATATATATATATTTTTTTTTAAATCACTTAGCTTTAATCAGTAAAATAATCAACAGAAATATTTCCCACAAAAACTCTACAGGGTTTTTCCAAAAATAAAAAGTTAAAAAGAGTGAAGGATAAAAGTCAGTACCAAATGACCAAAATTTTTTAGTTGACTAAATTCTATCTTGTGCATAAGCATGACAGTCTCCCCTGTTTATTAGACTTTGGCAATAAAAAAACAAGCAGCCTTGTACGGAACAGTGAAAACGCCAAGGATGAGGGTGCTCTACAGTTTTACTGTAGGATAAATAAATATATATATATATATTTAAAAGGCCTCTCCCCCTTTGGCTGTATCAACTTTCAGTTCAGGTCATTAAATACAAACAAATTTTCAAAATCACTTCTTTACTTCTCCAAGATCTTCAATGCTGTCATCATCTACCTCTGGCCACTTTTCCTGAATGACATCAATTATGTCATATGTAAAGTCTCCCTGAATGATAATTTCATCCTCCCCTGTTACTGAGGCACCACAGGAGAATTTCTGAGCAAAAAATCTTTGTGCTTCTTTAAGATCAATTTCAAAAGTTGCGAGGCCACATACTCTTGTCACGTATTTCTTCTTTGCTCTGGGGATTTTGGCTATGGTAACCTTCTGTAGGACAGTCTTCTTTTTTTGTTTTATTTGACCCCTTCCACCTCTCTTTTGTTTTTTCTTCTCCTCCTCTTCCCTTGCTGTTCCTTGACCCTCACTATTTCCAGTTTCTTGTTTGGGTGAATTTTCTACAGTAAGTTTTGCAAACTCTTTTGGAAAATTCTTCTCTAACCATTGTCTACATTTAGCAACATCAGGCATATATTCACAGTACTCTGTTGGTAATGAACACACTCCATAATAAAGGACTCGAAGTGGGTAATCGGCATCTAACTTGGCACTGTTCCTTGGGTGGCCTTTGGAATCAGCCCCACTGGATTCAGAAATGTCAGCAGCCATTTCACAAACCCAGGCGGTCCCACAAGTCCCACTGCCCCCGCTCCCGCCGCTATCCCCAGCTGAAGCGACACATTGCAACTCCTCTTCATATTTTTAATATTTTTATTGCATAGATAGGTATCTGAATAATCTGTAGAGTTTGCAGTGGTTTTAAATTTTCATAAATGGTATCATTGTAATATCCGGCAGTGTACTATTTTTGCCCACCATTGTGTTTCCAAGAGCGGTCAAGGTCAGGTTCTTTCATTCTAGCCCCTGTAGATTGAGATAGTAGCTGTCTTTTCATCTTTTGTTATTGCAAACACCGTCATTGTCATCTTTGTTCAGCTCCCTCTTTGGGCAACTAGCATTGTGAGAGTTTCGGGAGGATACACCTAAAATCAGAAACCTTGGCGTTTCACTCGTACTAGGTGTTGCTAAGTTGCTGTCTGTGGTACGTGCATCCGTGTACGCTCCCACGTAGGGTTCAAGCTTCCCTCTTCCCCACATTCTTGGGAACTCTTGGTTGTTCACTGTGAAATATCTTGAAAATGTGTTTGCTGATTGGATAGATGCAAATGGGTTTTTTTATTTTGAAAATTTGCATTTTTCCTATTCCTATTAATAGTTACATTGAGCACCATTTCATTTATTTTCTTTATTCTATGAATTGACTATTCCATCCTTTATGCATTTTTCTGTAGAGTTGCTTGTTCTTTTCTTTCTTTTTTTTTTTTTTGTTTGAGACAGAGTCTCACTCTGTTTCCCAGGCTAGAGTGAGTGCCATGGCATCAGCCTAGCTCACAGCAACCTCAAACTCCTGGACTCAAGCGATCCTTCTGCCTCAGCCTCCCGAGTAGCTGGGACTACAGGCATGTGCCACCATGCCCAGCTAATTTTTTCTATATATATATTTTAGCTGTCCATATAATTTCTTTCTATTTTTAGTAGAGACGGAGTCTTGCTCTTGCTGAGGCTGGTCTCGAACTCCTGAGCTCAAACAATCCGCCCGCCTCGGCCTGCCAGGGTGCTAGGATTACAGGTGTGAGCCACTGCGCCCGGGCGCTTGTCCTTTTCTTATTGGTATGTTGGAGTTCCTGTTTCCAATTCTAATCCTTTGTCACTTACATTCTTAAAAATTTGTTTTTTTTTTTTTTGCTTTTAACTTTTATTAAAGTGGCCTCTGTATAAATTAAGATGTAGGTAAAACTGCCCACCTTTTCCTTTATGATCTTTGTCGTTTGTGACTTAAATCCTCATTTCTGGTCCACAAGTATATTCTCTTTTTTTCTAATAGATATAAGTTTAAAAATGTAAAATTTGGGCCTTTAATTCATGGAGAGAAGGGGTGGGCAAGCCAAGCCCCACTCTATCTGTGAAATCTTTTCTCTGCTTTCCTCTTGCTGCTGCCTTGTGACCGTCTCACGTCGAAGATTAGGATTGTGCCCTAATTTATCTCCTATGACATCTCCCTTCCAGTGACTCCACCCCCATCAGATCATCTTTTGTACTTTTTCTCTGTAAATACTGTGATGTGGGAGTCCCTATGCCCCACAGGAAAAAAAAACTTAATTTCTCCTGTGATCTACTTGCGTGATCTGTCACACACGCCTTACTCCTTACATTGTCACTCTCACCTCTTTGCAGTTCCTACCCTACTTTGCAGTGAAGTGACTCCTTTGCTTGTGCCAGGGCTGTTGACAGGAATATCCTGCAGATGTCAGATCACTGTTTATCTTTCATGACTCTGCTCGAACGTGATCTCCTTTGAAGCACTGTGCTCGTGGTGTACTTAACTACACTGTGTCTTGGCCGTTGGTGTGATCTTACTGTATAGCTTTCACATTCTCCTTGTCCCACCGGACTCTAAGCACCTTAGAACAGGGGCGATGTGTTCAGTTCTTTCCCCAAAGCAGTAGGACGCCAGCAGCACACAGGTCTTCAGTAGGTGCTCGCTCACTGAAGGAACAAATGGAGACCCAGTAGTGAGATTCTTTTCTTAAGGATTTTTTTTTTTAACTCTCCCACAAAGTGTGGTACAAAGTTAGGGGTGTGCTAAGCTTCCTATATAACTTAAAACAGGGCAGGCTGATTCCGAAGGTGGTAAGAGCATCTCCACGCCTTTGCCGTGGTGCTCAGTGCCGACCACTCCAGGTTAATCAGGAACGTGCTTTTCCAGGGGTCACTGTCATTCGGGGATGTGGCTGTGGGCTTCACTCGGAAGGAGTGGCAGCAGCTGGACTCTGCGCAGAGGAGCCTGTACCGGGATGTGATGCTGGAGAACTACAGCCACCTGGTCTCCGTAGGTGAGGACGGCTTCCCGGTGGTCCGCAGGCCATGTCTGAGCTCCTTTCCTTGCTCAGTTCTGTAAAACCAGGAAACCTTAGGTTCTAAAAGCGCTTGGCCTTGGGTTTCAGCAGTCAGAGCCTCCATGTCACTTGGATTATTTGTGAATTTACCTCCCAAGTGAGACATCTGTTCTTTGGCCGAGATGTCCCATCTGTTTGCTTAGAGGACCTGGCTCGGCACAAATCCTGTACCTATTTTTCACGAACAGGGTGTCAAGTCAGCAAACCAGCTGTGATCTCCAGGTTGGAGCAGGGGAAAGAGCCATGGGTGGAGAAGGAGGAGATGCGCAGGTGGAGCTTCCCAGGTGAGTGAACAGCCTGCAGGTGCCACAGAGCAGGACCTCGGGGGCTTTCTTTACTCCAGGCAACCATTCTTCACGGCCTTGGGCCTTTGCAAGCAGCTGTGGACATGTGGCCCCAGACCTCGAGATGCCTAAGTGATCCTGCCACCTGCACACACCATTCGCTACACGATTACTTTCCTCTCCCTGGATTGTGGAGAAAGACGTAGTCTGTCTTTATTTATGCTTTTATTCTGCCCTGCGGTGTCTACCAAGACTTTGATTGTTCAGTCTTTCTCTAGAATCTGTCTTACCCTTTTCCCCTGGTTATAGAATAGGCTTTCCCTTGTGTTCAGGGATTCATAGGTTTGCCTTGTTTTAAAATAGCTGTTATTTTGTGCCACTTATTTTTCTTTTAATATTTTCTCTTCCTTTCTTTCACTGTGAGATGCCTTGGGAACTTACTTGCTACACCTATATTTCAGTTCCCATCTGCTCCTTCACACCTGCAAGCAGGTGACAGCCATTCCTGCCCTTCAGTGCAAATTGATGGCTTTCAATCACCATTGTGTCCTTTAGAATTCACCTTTGTGTTGCATTTATTCATGTTGATTGCTGAGTTTCTGCCATAGAAAATGAAAGGGCTAGGTTATTGGGAGCTGGACGTCTTTTCTGTTAGATGCTATTTCTTTCTTGCATGCTCTGGCTTAGGACAGCTTAGTCACCACGGGGCCACAGAATCTTCTCATTGTGCTGTCTTCTCTTTCTAATCCCGTAGGTCCTTTTTATTTTTTTATTTTTTGAGGCAGAGTCCCGCTCTGTCACCCTAGCTAGAGTGCTGTGGTGTCAGCCTAGCTCACAGCAACCTCAAACTCCTGGGCTTGAGCAATCCTTCTGCCTCAGCCTCCTGAGAAGCTGGGACTACAGGCACGCGCCACCATGCCCAGCTAATTTTTTTTCTGTATATTTTTAGTTGTCCAGGTAATTTCTTTCTATTTTTTTAGTAGAGACGGGGTCTCGCTCTTGCTCAGGCTGGTTTCGAACTCCTGAGCTCAAATGATCCACCCGCCTTGGCTTCCCAGAGTGCTAGGATTACAGGCGTGAGCCACCGCACCCAGCCCTGTAGGTCCTTTTTAAAAGAAATTCCTTTAATTTCTTTCCATCTTTTCTGTTTCTTCTCACATATCATATACCTGGAGGGTTTAATTACTAGTTGGCTCTCCCGATTCTATTACTGGTTCTAGTTGATCTTGGATGTTAATGCAAACTTCATTTACTTAATGCATCTGGTTACTCTGCTACCCAGCCTTAGTGTGTTACCTTTTATATGACTTTTAAATTTCTCTTCTTTCAAAACCATGTAATATGGTCCCATTCTGCCTCATAGTTGTAAGTGCAGCTTCCCCCATCTCAGTATAGACCCCGCGGAGCAGAGCCTTTCTTTCATTTGTTCTCATTGCCATGGGAAGCTTGCGGTGGGTGCTCACGCAATCTCTCTTCAAGGGAGGGATTTTCCTTTCCTTCCAGGACAGGGATTCTTTGCCAGGCATTTGTTATTAACTGGGGATCCACACCAGAGTCACGTGGGGAGCTTTACAAATACCCCCGGCTGGGCCCCACCCCAGACAGTTTGATGAGGGGAGGGCAGTAGGTGATGGTCTTTACCTCTTGGGAATTCAGCAGTTGGGCTCAGGAACTGAGCTTCTGAACAGAAGGGTGGCAGGGGTACCATAGGTGAAACAGCAGGTAGAGTTTTTGGTTTAAAATGTAAGTAAAGATACAAGCATATAAGGATCTAAGTACAGAATGAAGACTGCCATTTAAGATTCTCAAAGTGGATTCCACAGTGGTGTCAAAACCAACATGTCCAAGGACATACAACATGTGTGGGTTTAGTGGGAGCCTGGTCTGAAGCCGAGTCCATCAGGCATATAGAAAGGGGCCCAGTGAGGGTCTGGCTGCCAGCCAGGTGTGGCGTCCTTGGAGGAAGTGGCGGTACGGGCGTCAGAGCAGCAGGGAACCTGATTCTGGGGCCAGGATGGCTTGTACTTACTCTCGTGTCCTTAGATTGGACATAATAAAGATGTATAGGTCCATGGCAGGATAAATCACTGTAGAATAGACAAGGAAGGATGTAATGCTTTGAGAAAATTAACTTGGTATGCAGAATGAAAGGGAGCTTAAGGGGGAAAGGACACAGGAAGTGCAGACAGTGAGGAGACTTCCTGTGCCCCAGGAATTCAGCAAGGGACTGGCATAACTTTCACCTCTTTCAGCCTGAGTCCCTTGCTCAGATTTCTTAAACACTCTTCTCTCTCCATTCCCCTGGAAACTCTAGTCTTTCTTTAATCTTTGCTCAAATTTCCTAAATGCATACCCTCATCTGATGGGCTGTTCTTGTCATGTCTCTCTCCTCACACGGGGATATGCCAGAGCTGTCTGGGACTGGCCTGTCATAGCCAATTATGTCGGAACCTTCCCAGCTGTGCACTCAGCGACATCATTGTGGCAACTCAAAACCAGCCACGGTGTTTCCATCAGGGAAGTGGGGGGCCACTGTAGATCAGGGGCTCCCCCTTGCATGCCGTTCAGTGAGCTGGTTCATATCGACACGTCCCTGCCTCAAAGCCACTTCCCTTGCAGTGTCTCTTGCTGGCTCACTTCGACTCGTCTGTTTCTTCTGCCAGTCTCCTGTGTGAAACTCGATAACAGCAAAGCTACTTACATTCATCGATGTTTTATCCCTTTCCTATGTCTTTCTTTTTTTTTTTTTTCTTTTCAAAATCCAAGTGACTAGAAAGTTGTTGTCGTGGAGGAGTTATTATTTTAGCCTGGACAATTAGGCTCAAAAGCACAAAATTAATCTTCCTCCCAAACATTTCTGAAATAATTTAATTTTGTGATATGATACTAGCACAATTAACAAGTTTATGTCATTTATTTTTTTCTAGAAGTTTGGCAAGTAGGTAGACAACAGCAACACCAAGACAAACGTTTGGGTGATGCAGACCTAAACCAGAAAAATGTGAACAAAAAAGATCTCCAAGGATGCAATGAACTTGGAAAAAATTCCCATCAGAACACAAACCTCATCCCTTCAGGACAACCAGCCCACACATGTAAGTCGTGTGGAAAGAGTTTGAAATGCAATGTGGACTTCAGTCCTACTGCATACCTTGCAAGAAGGAGATTTGAGTGTGACAGACATGGGAACTTATTTCTGTATTCTAAGCTTGAAACTCCGCCTTCTGGAGAGAATCCACGTGAATGTAACCAGTGTAGAAAAGCTTTAAGCCACGACAAAGCCCTTAATGCAGGTCAGGGAAGCAACAGCAGTGAGAAACCCCACAAGTGCACCAAGTGTGGAAAAACCTTCCCCCGCAGATCACAGCTCATCGTACATCACAGGGTCCACAGGGGTGACAGAGCCTATGGGTGCAGTGAGCAGGGGAGTGGGTTCAGCAATCAGGGAAATCACACAAAAGAAGGACCCAGTGGAGGCAGCAGTCTTGGTAACACAACCTGCCAGAAGCCAGGCCTCTCTGGATCTGGGACAATTCGTGCTGCAGAGAAGCCTTATAAGTGTTCGGAATGTGAGAAAACCTTCTCCCACAAGTCACGCCTCGTGGAACACCACCGGTCTCACACTGGGGAGAAGCCCTACGGCTGCCAGGAATGTGGAAAATCTTTCTCCCGGAAGTCCTGCCTCATCATACACTACAGGATCCACACAGGAGAGAAGCCCTACGGCTGTGGCGAGTGCGGAAAAGCCTTTTTCCAAAAGTCACACCTCATTCTGCATCAGCGCACGCACACGGGCGAGAAACCATATGGGTGCACCGAGTGCGGGAAAGCCTTCTCCCAGAACTCGTGCCTCATCATCCACAAGAGGACTCACCTGGGAAAGAAGCCCTACGGTTGCTCCGAGTGCGGGAAGACCTTCTCCCAGAAGGCCAACCTCATTCGGCATCACAGAATTCACACCAGGGAGAAACTGTATGGGTGAGTGAGAGCGAAAGTCATCAAGAAGTCAGAACACATCTGGGAATGAAAACCTGTGGATGTTCCAGGTGTGGAAGAGCCCTGAACCAGGCAGTCGTGGCCACCATCTGCAGAGCGCCACACCAACTTGAAATTCTGACAATTTGGTAGATTTAGGGAAAGCTGGTTCTGTTAACACTAACGATGGGAGGATAATAGAGTGCTAGAGTGATATATTTTTGTAGGATATGCTTAATTATAAAGGGTATCTATATCAACTGTGGATATTAAGCTTTTAAATATGGGAATAGATTATTATATCTGTTGTCTTAATGATTTACGCATCAGAACAATCCCAGAGGTATATAGGGGTTATGTTCCTGAGTGTGCTACATAAAAATAATCATTTATTTTTTAGTTGCATTGGTGAGCTGAGCGTAATTTTGAATTTGTAGAGATACACACCATAATATATAGAATAATATCTATCAAGACTTTCTATACTAAAGCACACCCTTGTCTTTGTGTTAGATATTATACCTGGAGCAAGATGAATTCAGTACCAAACCCGAGGTCCATCTGCAGCACCACCTGCCATTTGTCCTGCTGTTTGCTGGCAAGTATTCCAGAGCCCCGAGTCTGGAAGCTAGCAATCTTGTGACATCTTCTGATACTTCTCAATTGACCAGTTTATAAGTTCTGTTTACATGTTAAACGTGTAAGGTTAGGGCTCCCATTTTGGGCAATCTGGTGGACGAAGTGGAAACTCTTCCATTATAAGCAGCTAGAAATGATGGGCAACACAAGGCTAACATTCTTTTCAATGCGTAATTCAGCCTGTAAGAAAATAAGAGAAGTTTCCAGATGCCAGCTATGCAGAGGGAACTGAAAACCAGAAATAAAATGTGTGAGTCGATGCTGCAGCTGCACTGTGGGTTTAAGTGTGACAGACTCTAGAGGACAAGCAACAGGCCTTGGGGCCACACCAGGCAGAGAGCTGGCCCTGACATAACTCACAAATTCAGAACTCCCAAAAGGCTGTACACATCCACGGAGGAGAGGTAGAGCAGAGAGAATGAAAGCTTGTCTGTCTGTTGGTAGGGCAAGACCTTACCTGATTGAGTCATAAGCTCTGACCTGCATCTCATGTAAGTTAGAATTTTGAATTTGTTCTATTCCTATCCCAGTAGAAAAACCGAATTAACATAGAAATTTATTGCAGTCTTTGAAACAACTTTCAGAAGCAAACACAAAACATTCTGGGAGGAAGACACCTTCAACCCATGTTTCTCAGGATTCTGACATATAACCTCAAGTGGAGTTCGTCTTGTGTGGGGGCGGGGTACACGGGAGATGTCTGTATGTGCTCTCAATTGTGCTGTGAACCTGAAATTACTGTAAAAATAAAGTCTTATCTTGTGCTTGGTCTGGCCTGCTTACCTATAATTCTTCCCAGCTTCCAGATCAGCCTTGATAGACGTACACCTTCTCCAGCCAGGAGGTCAGGTAGGTGGAACTTACGTGCACCAATTCTGCCTCTAAGATTCCTGGTTCCTGAATGGGCCCTTCAGGCAATGTTTTTAGGCTGAGGATGGTCCTTAGTCGTATCTTAAGGAAAAGTTCCTCCTGTGGAATCTAGGACACTGGTCTTGGAAATCTAATCAGGGTGTCAGGTTTTCCGAATGCAGTTATTTATACCAACTTACACGCCTGTTACTTGCAAGGCCCTTTGGCATTGGTAAGTTGGGCCCCAGAGTTGCCACCTGGGGTCCTTCCTCATAGCCAGCTCAGACCCTCTTGGAGAAAAGACTCCAGAGGAGGATTCAGTCTTGTAGGATTCAAGAGGTGTGTCCCCGGCCCTATAGTTAGTATGCAAGACCCCAGAACTACTCAGGGCTTTTCTATGGTTTATTCCTCTGTCAAATATTTGTTAAGAACTGCCAAGTTCATGGATCTTGAAATAATAGGGTCTATCAGAGATCTGGCTGTAACAAGCTCACAGTCTAAGGCAGATGCCAAAATTATTTTTTAGAGTAACAGTGGTCACTGAGATGAGGAAAGAAAGGTACCAAGGAGGGCTTTGCAGAGAAAACAGTATCTGGGCTTATCCCTGAGTAGTGTAGGGGGGATTGTCATAGGAGGAGAGAGGAGGATACAGGGACCTAAAGCAGCCCGAGGAGGGCGTGAGAGTCTGGAGGTCCTGCCTCTGCTCCTGACTCACATGAATCAGCTGCAATTTATTTTATATACAGTCGGCCCTTTGCATCCACAGGCTCAATCAACCACAGATAGAAAATAAGTATTTTTAAAAAATCAATTAAAAACATAAATAAAAAATACAGCATAATGATTAACATAGCATTTACATTGTATTAGGTATTATAAGCAATCTGGAGGTGACTTAAGTATATGGGAGGGTGTGCATAGGTTATATGCAAATACCACACCATTTTGTATCAGGGATTCGAGCATCTGTGAGTTTTAGGGGTTTCCTGGAACCAGTCCCTTGTGGATGCCAAGGAAAGACTGAATAGTAAAGTGCACAGACCTTAAGTGTGCATCTTGATGGAGTTTTCCACACATACATAGCCATATAATTACCACCCAAATCAAAATGTAGAACGTCTCTAAGTGTCTGGGCAATCTCCCCTGGGCCCCCACCAACAGAGATCTTTAACTCAGGTAACCACCATTATGACATCAACCATCAGCCACTGTCAGTTTGTCACTGGCCTTTGTTTAGATGAAACCACATGGTAGGTACTTACTGTGTTTTGCTTCTTAGACTCCATATTACATCTGTGTTGTCCTTATTTTTTTCTTTGCTGGTAGCAGCAGTTCATTCTATTTTATTGCTGTGTAGTGTTCCATCGAGTGAATATGCTACAAGTTGTTTGCTGTATATTCATGGACATTTTCAACTTCTGTCTATTATCAATAGTGCTGCTATAAACTTCTTGTACATTAATACTCATTTCTCTTCAAAAGATACTGTGTGGCCAGAGTTTGGAGCAGTGGTTCTCAGCCAGGGGTGGGTTTGCCCCTCAGGGGACCTGTGGCAATGTCCGGTGACGTTTCTGATCATTGCATCTGGGGGTGGGGTGGAGGATGCTACTGGCATCTAGTGAGAAGATGCTTGTGGGGCCTGAACCTCTTATAGTGCTCAGGAGATACACTCACAACCAAGGCCTGTCCAGCTCAAGCTGTGAACAGAAGCAGAAGGACCAGGCTGGGGTCAGCTTTTGGAGGTCCTCATAGGCCGTGCTCAGGTTTATGTCCAGCAGGCACTGGGGAGCCACGGATGGCTCTGGAAGGGCAAGATTTCCCAGGACAGACGCCACCACCTGGACTCAGCGTCAGGTGAGATCTGCTTGGTGGGCCAGCCCCGGGGTCCTCTGACTGATCACTCGTTGCAATGCCCCCCGCATGTCCCGGTTCCGCAGTGTGTAGATGGCCGGGTAGAGCAGCGGCGTGAGGTTGATGTAGATGAGCGAGACCAGCTTGTCCTCCTCCAGGGAGCGGCTGCTCAGGGGCCTGGCGTACATGGCGGTGGCACAGCCGTAGTGGAGCACAGCCACGGTGACATGGGACGCCACCGTGTTGAAGGCCTTGCGGCGGCCGGCCGCACCCCCGACTCCCAGGATGACCACCAGCACCCGGGTGTAGGAGAGCAGGATCAGGACGAGAGGCAGCACGAGCAGCAGCAGGCAGGCCGCCAGGAGGACGTGCTCCTGCAGGTCCCGGTTCCCGCAGGCCAGCAGCAGCACGGCCGGGAGGTCGCAGAAGACGTGGTTGACCAGGCCGCCGCGGCAGAAGGGCAGCTGGAACACGGCAGCGGTGAGGCCCGAGGCCAGGATGGAGCCGCCCGCACAGCAGGAGGCCAAGAGGCCCCAGCAGAGGCCAGTGGTCATGAGCCGAGGGTAGTAGAGGGGGTGGCAGATGGCCAGGTAGCGGTCCAGGGCCATGGCGGCCAGCAGCAGGCACTCGGAGCCCCCCAGTGCCACGAAGAGGCCCATCTGGGCGGCGCAGGTGGAGGGGGCGACAGCCTGGCCCCCGGGGGGCAGGAGGAAGCCGGCCAGCATGCGCGGGGTCAGCACCAGCGTGTAGGCCGCCTCCACGGCAGACAGCGCCCCCAGGAAGAAGTACATGGGCGTGCGCAGGGCCGGGGCCACCAGGGCCAGGGCCAGGATGAGCAGGTTCCCCGCCAGCGTGGCCAGGTAGAGGGGCAGGAGGAGGGCGAAGAGAAGCACACGGAGCCCTTGCGGCCACCCGGAGAAGCCCAGGATCACAAACTCCTGTGGGCTCGTCCAGTTGGACTCAGGCCAGTGGTGCGTGTCACAGCCTGGGTGGGGGGAGCAGACAGGAGCACAGGCTGGAGGAGTCACCGTGACACCTCCCTCCCAGAAAAATGTGTGCCTTTTGGCTCTCCTGGGCCCAGGAGCCCCACGCCCAGCCTTCCATGGCCCACCCCCTGCCCCCACATCCCCAGGGACTCATGTCCTCGCCCCAACCCAGGCCAGCCACCCTGCACTTCCCAAGGGCTTAACGGCCTCCAGAATTCAGATGTCAGAGCCTCTGGCCACCCCTGCCCTGTGTACCTCCAGGCCCTGCCCAGCCTCTGCGCCCCAGCTCGTCTGTACCCAGGGAGCCGGGCATCCTGCCTCCCGGCCATGGTGAGGGAAACTGAGCACCTGGGGTGGAAAAGTTACTAGAAGGACTCCAGTTTCTCCCAGTGACCTCTGCGGGGAGCGGGCTGGTTGCCAGTGACACAGATGGCCAGTCCTGCAGACAGAGTCCCGAGGGCTAAGGGGCTGCAGCAATGCTAGAATCTTCTGCTCGTAGAGGCCCATCTGACCCCCTCCCACGTCTCCCAGCTCTATGCTGACGGACCACGTGTGTCTCTCTTCTCACCTGCCCTGGGTCAGTGCATTTATGTTTTCCATTTCTTCTCCCTAGCTGGGTTCAGGACAAGCCCACAGTAATCCTGGGTCTGTCATTTCTCTCTCAGTTATGGGGGCAAAAATCTACAAAGGAAGAGGGTCCACCCTCTCCACGGGGAATGGCCATGGTGGGGAAGTACGAGTTTGTCATCCCACGTGAGAAGACCACCTGCTCCCGGAGCTCGGGCTGCAGTGACAATTGCCAAATCCATCTCGAGACCCAGTGCCAACCCTGAGCGCACTTCCGCCAGCCCTTCCAACCCCACCTGCCTCAGCTCAATTCTCAGTCATTTCTAACCCACACCTCTCCTCCGCCTGGGAGTGGAGCTGGCCTAGTGTCAAAATCAGCAGTCGGGAAGATTCTAGATGAATTCTCTTTCCCGCACCCTCAAGTACGACTTGGCACCACATCCTGTCATGTGTACCTCACATCTCCAGAGGTTCTCCCCTTTCGTGATGCTCATTTTCTCTTTCCTGGTGATGCTGACAGACACTCGCTTTTTCTCACCATCATCTAGCATGACCTTAACTGCCCCTGTCCTCACCATCCGTGTCAAGTCCACGCCCCTTAGCGCAGACTCTGGTCCTTCACGACGCTGCCCCACTGTGAGCACCACTCACTCCGACTCCCCAGTGCACCTGTCTTTGGACAGGCTGTTCTCGCGTCCTGGAATTCCCTGGAGTCCCTCGTCACCCACCTGGAGAAGTTCTATTCATCCCCTGAGGCTACCTTCCTATGCCACGTCCTGAATGCCAACGGGTGTCATCCTCCAGTCCCACGGTTGTTATGGCAACTCCACTAAACTCAGTTTCCTGGAATCAAAGATTGGAGTTGGATTTGTGCTGTTTGCTGATTTTAAGTAATTGACTGAATCACTCAATCCTCATTTCTCCCAAATTTGTGCCTCCTCTCAATGTCCCTATTAGTCCCTACAGGGTTGCTGGCCCTGTACTCAGAACCAGAGGCCCCCACCCCCGTGCCACCACCGGTTGCTCCAGATTCTGTTGGATCGTCCCCTAAAGATGCCCCTTGACATTTACCAACATTGGCACCAGTCGCAGATGGGGTGCACGCAGTCTGTCAGCTTCATGATCAACACCTTCCCAAACCACTGGAATCATGGCCACCTCCCCTCCCCACCATCAAAGGTCAACCATCCTGCCTTCCCCTCGACTCCCTCAACTAAGAGGCACATTCTCCTCTTCTTTCTCTTCGTGTACCCCAAGCCTTAAAACTTTACTCCTTTGAAACCCAACTCAAGCTCACGTTCCCTAAGACGCCTCACCTGGCCAGATGGAATCACTGCTTCTGGGCACTTACATACCTACATGGCGAGTGTCCATCAACCCTAAGCTGCCAGGTCAGGCTGACGTTGACATCCCATCATCGTCAGAGCCTTGTTATTTAGCCAATGGCTCCTCCCCCAACAGGAGGCTGGTAGTGCATTGAGGTCAGTTGGGTAGAGCTTAGAGCAACAGCCACTGCATGGAGAACTGTGAAATCTGCCCTTGAGTATCTGCTGCATGAGGGTCAGCTGATCACAAGGTAGCAGAGCCCATTTCCTCACCTGGAAAATGAGAGACAGTTGGACCAGATGATCTTCAAGTCTCTTCAAATTCTGATATTTTATGGGTCTATCAAAAGTTGTGTTTGTGATCATATTTTTATTCTCAAGTAAACCATCCTCTTTATGAAAGTTATTTTGATGTTTCAGGAGCCTACAAAGAAATTTGAAGACATCAGTTTAATTTAGAATTGTAAGTCAGTAAGGGAGATGTTAAGTTAGGCACACACATGATTGATGCCAATCTACAGATCTCAGAAGGGCCTTAGACCAATGTTATATTAATATTTACCTAAAAGGCTCTTTTATCCAGTCACGGTGGCTCACACCTGTAATCCTAGCACTTTGGGAGGCCAAGGCGGGAGGATCTCTTGAGGCCAGGAGTTCAAGACAAGCCTATACAACATAGTGAGACCCCATCTCTACAAAAAATAGCATAGTTAGCTGGGTGTGGTGGTGCATATCTGTCGTCTCAGCTACTTGGGAGGCTGAAGCAGGAGGATCTCTTGAGGCCAGGAGTTTGAGGTTACAGTGAGCTACGATGAGGCCACTGCACTCTAGCCTGGGTGACAAAGTGACACTCTGTCTCAAAAACAAAGGCTCTTTCTAGCTACACCAATGTGTTTGTGTAAGTGTCCATTTGCACACTTGTGTGCCAGTGTACAACGCATTCTGGGATGTCTGCTTTGCCATCCGACTCCAGGGTAGCCTCAGGTAACAGGGAGTTTGGGGGCTGGAGTCGGAAGGTTTGGCTTCTAATACTGCCTGGCTTCCCAGATGGTATGTAATGTGCCCAAGGCACATTTTTTCCTCTGGGTTTGAGACTCCCCATTGGTCCCCCGTGATGAGGGACTCAAGTGTGGTGGCCCCCAAGAGTGCCCCAAGATACAATTTTCCACTTTCCTGAGGGCAGGAGCCTGTTTTCCTTGGAGTCAGCACGGCACAGTGGGACACACAGGAGCTTTGGGCTCACGCACGTCTGGGTTTTAGTCTCAGCTCCTTCACTCACTTCTCCTAAGCAAGAGCTTAGGGGGAGTTTTTAAACTTTTCAAGCATCAGCGACATCCTCAGTCCCATAGGAATGTTTTCATGATTAACTTAAGTGACGTAGGGAAGTGTCTGGCGCAGCGGCCCCTGCATTTAGGAAGTATCAGTGAATCAAAAACCCGCAAACAGCAAGACGTGCTCAGTCCTTTCACTTTGCTCCCTGATCACCATGCACCCGTCACAGTCTACTCTGGCGAAAATCTCTGGATGGAAGACTTATCTGGAGAGATTAAATGGTGCGAGAGGAAGGAAAGACATGGATCTGGATGGCAGAGGCGCGCAGTAGACCAGCGTTACCCTTCCTGGCTGCTCTGAATCCAACACCTGAAATGCCTTTGCATTTCCAGCCCCTGTCTCTCTGCCCCCTGCTTTCCTGGACACTTGGCAGGAGGCACTGACATTGCCTCCAACTTACCCGTCACTGGCAATATCCCCATAATACCTCTAGACACTGACAAGACTGAGATAACAATAGAAACAACACAACCACCACTGCTGCTGTAACTGTCACTGCTGCAACCATTACTGCCCTTTGTTGAGCCCTTACAGTGGGCGAGTGATGTTCTAAGCACACCACAAGCACAGTATTATTTAATCCCTGCAAGACCACCACGCGGTAGTAGGCATCATTATAAATTTACATGTGGAGAAGTTGAGACTTAGAGACTGACTTGTTAAAAGAGTCACATAGCTTCACCCTGGGCCAGGATCTGTCCCCAGGTCTGATTTCAAAGTCTGTCCTCTTACATAGGCAGACTCTGCTTCTCTGCAGCACTCTTATCTGTCTGCATTTCCCCACCCAAATGAGGGAAAAATGAGAAGGGACTGAAAGAGAAAGACCCAGCAGGCCCAGAGGCGCCCACAGAGACACAGAGGTGCAGAGTCAGAGTGAGGCATGGACCAGGGGCTGGATGGGGCAGAGGCATGCCTGCGGCGGGTGGTGAGCAACACACTAAGAGTGAAGACATTTGATGGAGCGCCCCCAGCTCAAGTGACTCACCAGGCTCTGGGCTGCAAAAGAGGTGGGGAGGGAGAGGGAAAGGGAGGTATATCTGGAATCTTCCATGTCCCATCAGCCTTCCGGACCTGAGACTCCTTCCATATAGGAATTTCTCTACTTTAAACATGAGTTCCAGCTGGTAAATTCTATCAGGAGCTTTGAACTCAGTCCCCAGTACCCACACCCTACAAGCAGACAACTTCCATGGCCTCATCTGTGCCATCCCTGGAGGGAAAAGGCCAGAGTGTGGGACATTCATTCAAGAGAAATCTGTAGATTCAGGACCACCATACCCCGAAGTCCAGCGCTCTTTAACTCTCAGCTCTTCAAGTGGCCAGGCTCACTGCCCACCCTCCTACCCTGGAGCCAACATAAGTCTTAGCAACGACTCTTGAGAGACGGCGGGGCTGATTCTGGGTTGAGGAGAAGGTGACTTAGATTCTGGTTGGAGCAAGTCCAATTCCAGCCATCACAATGTGGGCCCACCATAGATTTTCAGTCTCACCCCACACTATCTTCTGCCTTACTCCTGGCTGGCAAACCACACGACAACCTGAATATGCCATAACCACCCATTTCTCCCTGATCTTCCACATACTTCTCCAACATCAGAATGTCCTTTCCCCACCTGGAGATTTGCTCATTCTTCCAGGCCCAGATCAAACATCAGCTTCTCTGTAAACAAAATAATAAAGTAGCAGAGTTGACTGTAGAAGGATTTTGTAGGCAGTGGGAGCAGACGGACTCCACCACATCTTTTCCCCTCATCTCCTCTTATCTTCCAACTTCTATTCCAAGTAAGTAGGGAATACTTACTCCCAGTAAGAAAAGTTGCTTAATAGGTTTCCCAGGGCCCACTTAAGGGTCTGGCTTGATCCAAAGCCCCAGGGCCTCATTAGTGATCTCCCCGCATTGCGGTACCTAAGGAGTATGATGGTCTCAGAAGGATAAGGGCTGGAGGCAGGAGAGGACTTGGGAATTCTGAACTGTGATATCCTGGGAGAGTCTGAAACTTCTGGGCCAAGCAGACAGGAGGCTACCTCCCTGCAGTGATGAAGAGATTGTCCGTAGGAAGAGGTGGGGTAAACTTGAACCCAAGGGAATGAATAGACCAAAACACTTTGGTAGACAGCTCCCTGGAGAAAAGAGAGGAAAGTTACTGTTCTGTCCACATTTTCCCAAAATTTGAACCAAGGGGTACCTGGGAGACTGAGGACCTCAGAATGAATTGTCTGGGTATAAGTTCAGGTATATGGAGGACTATGAGGTCCTAGTCCTTGTACCCTCAACAAAAACAATGATTTAACAATTATCCACAGACTAAAATGGCTCTGGGAGAGCTCCAGAGTCCAGTTAAGAAGGCACATCAACCCAGTACAACACAAAACCCAAGAATAACTGCATACAAAACTATAGGAAGGACTGTTTCATTTTTCCTATGTCACCACATTCCCCAGGCACAGCTCAGGGCTGAGAGAATCTTCTTAGCTGCAAGTTCCCTGCAGGGGAAAAGAAGAACAAGAGGACTCTAGAAGCCCTGACAACTACCACAACCTCCCACGCCATTCACTGCTGAGGATGCATACAGTGTTGACTGACATGGACCCTACCTGCCAGAGCCACCTGGAGCCTGTGCCACCATGCTTCCCCAAACTGGAGCTACTGCATCCTCCCCCCAATGCTGGCACACGTGTGTACCCCCTCACCCCTGGTGAGGCCAGTACCCTCATATCCACCTGCAGGGAAAAGTCTTTACCTACTGAGGCCAGTCCCTAAAGTCTGGAAATGACAACTGCTTCTTCAAAAGAATAGACACCAATGAAAAGCTACAGGAACACACACCCACACTCACTCACTCAAGGAAACATGACACCACCAAAGAAAAACAATATATTTCCAGTAAACAAACCCAAAGAAAAGGCTATCTATGAATTACCTGAAAGAGAATTCTAAATAATTATAAAGAAGCTCAGCTACTTATAGAGTAGCTCAGTGAGCTACAGGAGAACACAGATAACTCAACAAAATCAGGAAAACTATACAAGAACAAAATGAAAATTTCAACAAAGAGAAATCATAAAAAAAGAACCAAACAGAAATTCTGGAGCTGAAGAATACAACAACTGAAATTTTTAAAATACAATATAGAGCTTCAACAGCAGACTCAATCAAGCAGAAGAATCAGCCAACGCAAAGACAAGTCATTTTAAATTATCCACTCAGAGGAGCAAAAAGAAAAAAGAAGTATAAAGAGTGAAGGGCCAGGCATGGTAGCTGATGCCTGTAATCCTGGCACTTTGGGATGCTGAGCAGGGAGGATTGCTTGAGCCCAGGAGTTCCAGGTTGCAGTGAGCTGTGGTCATGCCACTGCACTCTAGTCTGGGCAACAAACTGAGACTCTGTCTCAAAAAGAAAAGAAAAAAAAAAGTGAAGAAGAGTGAAGAGAGATTGATAAATGGGCACAGAAATCACCAAAACACAGATAGAAGGAATAAGTTCTAGTTCAATAGCACAGTAGGTGACTATAGTTAACAATCTATTGTATATATTTCAAAATAGCTAGTAGAAAAGGTTTGAAATGTTTCCAACACAAATAAATAATAATTGTTTCAGGTGATGGATATCTTAATTACACTGACTTGATTATTACACATTGTATACAAGTATCAAAATATGACATGTACTCCCATAAATATGTACAATTATGTACTAATTTAAAAAGTGAAGAAAGTCCACAGGATTTATGGGACACAATCAAACAAACCAATATATGCATTGTCGGAGTACCAGAAGGCATGGGGGATGGACAGAAAAACTAATTTAAAGAAATAATGACTGAAAAATTCCCAAATCTGGGAATGAAAACAGACGTCTAGATTCGAGAAGTCCAAAGGACCCCAAATCGGTTGAACACAAAGAGGTCTTCACTGAAACATCATAATTAAACTGTCAAAATTCAAAGACAAAGGGAATTTTGAAAGCAGCCAAGAGAAAAGTGACACATCACATAGGAAGGAACCTCAATAAGACTATCAGAAGATTTCCCAGAAGAAACCCTCAAAGACCATGAGAAAGTAGAATGATGTATTCAAAGTACTGAAAGAAAAAACTGTCACCAAGAATACTATACTTGGAAAAGCTATCCTTTAAAAAGGACAGAAAAAGTCTTTCCCAGATAAACAAAACCTAAAAGAGTTCATCACCACTACACCTGCCTTATAAGAAATGCTGAAGGGAATTCTTCAAATTGAAATAAAAACATGTTTAATAGCAACATGAAAGCGGATGAAAAATATCACTGGTAAAGGTAAATGTACAGAGAAATATAGAGTAATGTAACACTGTGGTGGTTGTGTGTAAATTACATTTAACACTAAAAGTTAAACAAAAATTTGTTAATGGGTATGCTGTATAAAGGAAGTAAACTCTGACCTCAAGAACACAAAGTGTGGAGGGGGGAGTAAAAGTGTAGAATTTTTATATGCACTTGAAGTTGTTAGAAACTTAAAATAGATGATGTAACTACTTCAATTCAAGCTTCATGATAACCACAAAGACAAAACCTGTAATAGATACACAAAAGATAAAGAAAAAAGAATAAAAAATCACTTTTTAAAAAATCAAATAACAGGCAGGACATGGTGGCTCATGCCTGTAATCCTAGCACTCTGGGAGGCTGAGGCAGGAAGATTGCTTGAGGTCAGGAGTTTGAGAGCAGCCTGAGCAAGAGTGAGACCCTGTCTCTACTAAAAACAGTAAAAATTAGCCAGGTGTGGTGGTGCATGCCTGTAGTACTAACTTCTGGGGAGGCTGAGGCAAGAGGATCACTTGAGTCTAGTAATTTGAGGTTGCAGTGATCTATGATGATACCTCTGCACTCTAGCCCAGGAAACAGAGCAAGACTGTCTCAAAAAAATAAAAAATAATAAAAGAAAAAGAAAAAAATCAAATAACAAATGAGGACAGTAAGAGAGGAAGGAGAAGAACAACTGCAAAACAGATGAAAACCAATTAACAAAATGGCAACAGTAAGTCCTCACCTATCAATAATTATTTTAAATGTAAATGGATTAAACTCCCCAGTCAAAAATCATGGAGTGGCTAAATGGATTAAAAAAAAGATCCAGAAATCAGTTATCTATAAGAGATTCACTTTAAATTTAAGTACTCATATAGCCTGAAAATGAGGAGATGAAACAAAGATACTCCATGCAAATGGTAACTAAAAGAAAGAATGGGTGGCTATACTTATATCAGACAAAATAGACTTTAGGTAAAAAAAAATTATAAATATATATGCACCCAATATCCAAGTACCTAAATATATAAAGCAAATATTGACAGATCTGAAGGAGAAATTGACAGTAATATAACAATAGTCTGTGTTATTGAGGACTTCAATACCCCACTTTCAATAATGGATACAACAACCAGACAGAAAAAATTAAGAAACAGTTGACTTGAATAATCCTATAGTCCAAATGGACCTAACAGACATAAGCAGAACTTTTCCCTCAACAGCAGAAGAATACATATTCTTCTCAAGCACACATGGAACATTCTCCAGGACAGCTTACTTGTTGGGTTACAAAACAAATCTTAACACATTTAAGACAACTGAAATAATAGCACATATCTTTTTGAGCACAACAGAATGAAACTAGAAATAAGTAAGAAAATGGGAAAACTTACAAATATGTAGAAACAAAACAATACGCTCTTGAACAACCATTAGGTCAAAGGGAAATCAAAATGGAATTCAAAATGTATCTTGAGACAAATGAAAATAAAAACACAACATACCAAGAACTTATAGGATTCAGCAAAAGCAATATTAAGAAGGAATTTTATAGTGATAAATGCCTACATTAGAAAAGAAGAAAGATCTCACTGCATTTCAATAGGATCTTTCTTAGCATCAAACAATGACTTTAAAATGTGGACTGAGAGCTCAATCAATTCCATCTGTAGTTCTTTAGGTGCCTTGGTGATATCAACTAGGTGAGGCTGAAGTGCTAATTTGAGTGTGATGTCATGATTCTCAAAGTCAGTGAACCTTTCATTGTATTCACCAATTAATAGGTCTATAACAGATGCATATTCTTCAAATGATTCAAATATATCATCCTGCTCATCAATGACCTTTGCTAACTGGGGAAAATATTCATCTGAAATTTCCTTTTCAATAAGTGTTTTGAAAAAAAAGATAGTTTTCGAAATGCTTGGATTTTTTAAGCCACATATCATATATAGACTTAGTTTTACCTTGTAAAGAATATTCAAGTTGTTTTGATCTGACATGATATCACACAAATGCTGCATTCCTACAGAAATCTTCTGTCAATAATTCACATTGCTGATTCTGTTCTTCATAAAATTTAGCTATCTGTTCTCACAGGGATAAAATTTTGGCTTACACCTGTCCCTGTCACAGCCAATGGACTTTAGAATGATATGGCAAATCCACACTGAATATCTCATTATTCAGCTTTAGCATGTTACGAAACTGAAGATGCCGTGTTGCATTTGCATGAATATAGTTAATACTTACAACTTGTTGCAAAGTGTCACTTAAAATAGTAGCTTTGACATAGAGATTTTGCTGATGCAAGATACCATGAAAAGAAATGAGAGCATCTGGAATATTTTTTTTTAAATCTGTGCAGTAAACCCTTCATGTTTTCCTGTCATGGAAGGCACACTGACTGTACATACACTAAATTTACCAAATTCAGTCCAATTTCACATTTATCTTGAAAGTTGAAGATATCTATTCCCTGTGTTCTATTTGCAAGAGTGCCCAAAGCAAGTAACTCTTCATAGCAAAGAAAATCTTCTGTTATGACCTGCATGAAGTATAAAACCTGTGCTAAGTCAGTAGTATCAGTTGATTCATCCAAAGCGATTGTATAATGTATATTTTCCTTTTGAAGTATTGCATGAAGTTGTTTTGTTAAGTTGAAGGCTAATTCATGCTGCCGATCAATTACGGTTCTCCCTGAAAGAGGCAGTTGTTTGTACTTTGAAACATTATCAGTCTCTAAGCATCTTACAACTTCAACAATGCATTCTTTGACAATTTCTACATCCCTGAATGGCTTTCTTTTTTCCCCAAGTATATAAGCCACTTTATAGGTTGCGTCAGTGGTATTATTTCCAGGTCTCATTGCTGCTTGAAATAATTGTCTTTGCTTTTCCTTCTCATCTTTTAATTTCTGCAGTACAAACTTTCGCACCTCTCCCTCTAATGTAAAATATCTGTGGTCCTTATGGGTGGTATAATGCTAATGAGCATTGAGTTTCTTTAATGTTGATATTGCAGTATCACAAAGCAAGCAAATCATCTTATCATTAGCAGAAACAAGATAATATTGCAATTCCCAGTCCTCATTAAAAAAAAAATCTGTTTTCTTCCTTCAGCGCCCTTCTTTGACATGGTGGGCTGTTAAGCAGACAGAATTAAAAAATACTGTCGAGCTGTGCAACTATTCACAAATTCCACTTCAAACAGAAACACAGTGCACAATTATCAAAAGCTGATAACAGACTGGTGTACTTGACCCCTGTAAACTCTTGCCAACCAGTCTTGTGCGGCAGTGGCCTCAGGCAGGTGGGAAAGTTAGAACTAAATCATAAGCATAGCAGTCGTCACTTTAGAACATTAGTAAGCCATTAGGGCTAATCGTGCCAGTCAATCGGGGAGGATTATTTCACTGAAACTTATTTTATTCTTTGGTATTTTAAATACACTCAATTTAAAACTAAAACAAAAATATAAAAGATGCACCAAAATGTATTAATAAAAATAAAAGAATTTGTTCTGTAAAATTTGGATTCAGTCAAAAGGCCACACTTAAGGACCTAGAAGGCCACATGTGGCCTTAAGGCTACAGGTTCTTTACCCCTGGTGTATATAATAGTATATTCTGCCCCAAGAACCCTGCCTCCAAACTCACCCAGAGGCAATAGCTTTTCTGAAGTCCTTATTTTTTCTTACGGAGATATTCAACTGTATGTAAGATGTTATGCACATGTGTGTGTTATTTGCTATTTTCCATTCTTAATTAACAAAATATTAGCAGTATCCTCAATTAAGTACATGTTTGTTTTCACTTAGCAATATTATCTTGGAAATCATTTTGTATCAGTATATTTTTAGTTTATTTAATAAACACTTATGTAGTGTTTACTATCAACCAGACACTGTTCTATGGTGATTCAAAAATATGAATCCATTCAACACTAATAAACCTAATTTTATGTGTAGTATTATCACCACTAAGGCATAAAGACATTGACTCACTTGCCCACGCTCACACAGGTACTGAGTAGGAACAGGTAATGTGCCTCCAGAGCCCATGCTTTGGTTTTTTATTATTTTTATTATTTTTACATTCCAGAGAGGAATGGGTCAGTCTCCACAAGTGGAGAAAGACCCAGAGCCCATGCTTTGTAACTACTATGCTGTGCAGTCTGTGGCTATACTGCACTGCCCTGCACATGGAGCTCACCCTTGTTTATTTTTTAATCATGGTTGCATTACATGCCATTTTATGTATTAATAGATGTCATAATTTCTTTAACAAGTCCCCTTTTGAAGGACATTTAGAATGTTTTCTGATCTTTGACTATTATAATCAACACTATAATAAATACCCTCGTCCATCCATATGTTATTTGGCATGTGTACAATTATTAGCTCAAACGGTCTGTGCATTTTAAATTTTATTATTTTTTTTAGTTGCTGACATATTGCTTTCCACTGTAGCACTTCATGCTTTCCCATGGAACATATGTAAATGTTTATTTCTCTACACTTTCACCAACAGTGCTATCGGTTCTTTTGTCATTGATAATTTGATGGAAATGTGGTTTCTCAGTATCATTTAAATGTGCATTTCTCTTATAAAGTTCAGTTTTCTTTCATATTTTTAAAAAACATTTGTATATTTTGCAGCATTTATTAATATCCATTGCTTATTTTTTTCTGTTTGCTTTGGCTCTTTTTCTTACTGATTTTAGGTAGTTTTAAAAATAGGTATTAAGTGAATTAAACTTTGTTTTTAATAGAAGTTGTAAATCTTTTTCCTAGTTTGCTATTTGCCTTTTGATGTTGCTTACAGCAGATTTTGCCATGCAGATTTTTAAAATTTCAACAGTCAAATTTATCAATATTTTCTTTGATGGCTCCTAGGTTCTGTGTCCTACTTGGAAGGTTACTTTGGCATGGTATATATTTTCCCATCATTTTACTTTCAACCTATTTTGTCTTTGAATCTAAAGTGAGTATGTTGTAGGTGGCATATAGTTGGATCAATGTTTTTTAATTCATTCTGCCAATCTGTTTTTTGACTGGAGTGTTTAATATATTTAAAGTAATTACCAATAAGGAAGGACTTCTGCAATTTTGCTGTTTTCTACATGTCTTATGTTTTTTTGTTCCTCTATTCCTCCATTACTGCCTTCTTTTGTGTTAAACAGATATTTTCTAGTGCACTATTTTAATTCCCTTGCTGTTTCCTTTACTACAGCTTTTGGTGAGGGAGTGATTTTCTTTTTTTTTTTTTTTTCTTTTCTTTTTTGAGACAGAGTCTCACTCTTTTGCCCGGACTAGAGTGCAGTGGCATCAGCCTAGCTCACAGGAACCTTAGACTCCTGGGCTCAAGCGATCCTACTGCCTCAGCTTCCCGAGTAGCTGGGACTACAGGCACACGCCACCATACGCGGCTAATTTTTTCTATATATTTTTAGTTGTCCAGCTAATTTCTTTATATTTTTTTTTCAGTAGAGAAGGGGTCTCACTCTTGCTCAGGCTGGTCTCGAACTCCTGAGCTCAAATGATCCACCCTAGGATTATAGGTGTGAGAAACTGCGCCCGGCCTGGATATAGATGGAACATACATCAACACAATAAAGACCATAGATGACAAACCCACAGCTAACATCATACCAAATGAGGAAAAGTTGAAAGCCTTTCCTTAAGAACTGGAACAAGACAAGAATGCTCATTTTCACCACTCTTACTCAACATAGTTACTGGAAGTCTTGCACAGAGCAATCAGGCAAGAGAAAGAAATGAAAGGCATCTAAACAGAAAAGGAGGAAGTCAAATTGTTCCTGTTTTCAGACAATACGATCTTATAGAGAAACCTAACAACTCTACCAAAAAACTCTTAGAACTGATAAACAAATTCAAAGTTGTAGGATACACAATTAACATACAAAAATCAGTAGTGTTTCTGTGTACAAACAATGAACTAGCTGAAAAAGAAATCAAGAAGGCAATCCCATTTATAATACCTATACAAAATACCTCAGAATAAATTTAACAAAGGCAGTGAACAGTCTTGACAAGAAAAACTATAAAACACTGATGAAATAAATTGAAGACAAAAAAATGGAAAGACATCCATATTAATGAATTAGAAGAATGTTATGAAAATTACCATACTACCAAAAACACTCTACAGATTTAATGCAATTCCTATCGAAATACCAATGACATTCTGCACAGAAAGAGAACAATCCCAAAATTCAGATGGAACCATAAAAGGCCCTGAATAGCCAAAACAATGCTGAGCAAAAAGAACAAAGCTGGAGGCATCAAACTACCTGACTTCAAAATATACTATAAAACTATAGTAATCAAAACAGCATGGTACTGGCATAAAAACAGACACATGGAACAGAGTAGAAACAAAAATAAATCCACATATTTACAGCCAACTGATTTTTGTCAAGGGAACCAAGAACATTATTTGGGAAAAGGACAACCTCTTCAATAAATGGTGCTGGGAAAATTGGATATCCACATGCAGAAGAATGAAACTAGACACCTATCTCTCACCACGTACAAAAATAAACTCAAAATGGATAAAAGATTTAAATGTGAGACCCAAAACTATGAAACTACTAGAAGAAAATATAGGGAAAATGCTTCAGGACATTGGTCTTTACAAAGACTTATGAATAAGACCACAAAAGCAAGCATAGATAAATGGGATTATATTAAACTAAAAACCTTCTATACAACAAAGGAAATGATCAACAAAGTGAAGAGACACTCTGCAGAATGGGAGAAAATATCTGCAAGCTATTTCTCTGAGAAGAGATTAATATCCAGTATATACAAGGAACTCAAACAATTTAACAGCAAAAAATAAAATAAAAGAATCCAATGTTAAAAATGGTTAAATAAGCTGAATAGATATCTCTGAAAAGAAGACATACAGGTACCTGAAAAAATGTTTAACACCACTAATTATCAGGGAAATGCAAATCAAAACCACAATGAAATATCATCTCACTCCAATAAGAATGGCTATTTTCAAAAAGACAAAAAATAAATGCTAGTGAGGAAGTGGAGAAAGAGGAACTCTTATACACTGTTGATGGGAATGTAAATTAGTACAGCCATTATAAAAAATAGCATGGAGGTTCCTCAAAAAACTAAAAATATAACTACCATATGATCCAGTAATCCCACTACTGGCTATATATCCAAAGGAAAGAAAATCCATTTGTTGAACAGATATCTACACTCCTATGTTTATTGCAGTAATATTCACAATAGCCAAGATGTGGAATCAACCTAAATGTCCATCAACACATGAATGGATAAAGAAAATGTAGTATACATACATAATAGAATACTATCCAGCCATAAAAAGACTTAAATCTGTCATTCATGGCAACATGGATGAGCTCAGAGGGTATTATGTTAAGCTAAATAAGCTAGAAATAGAAAGATAAATACCATGTGTGCTCACTCATATGTGGAAACTAAAAAAGTAGATCTCATAGAAGTAGAGAGTAGAATAGTGGTTACTAGAGGATGGGAAGTGGGAGGTAGAAAGATTGATGAACAAATACAAAATTACAGCTAGATAGGAGGAATAAGTTCTAGTGTTCCATTGCACTGTAGAGTGACTACAATTAATGATTTATCATATATTTTCAAATAGCTTGAACAGTGGGTTTTGAACATTCCCAACACAAAGAAATGATCAATGTTTGAGCTTATGGATATGCTAATAACCCTGATTTGATCATTACATATTGTATACATGTATCAAAACATCACACTCTACCACTCAAATATGTACACGTGTAAATTAAAAATAATAAAAGTGGAAAAAACCTTCTATATTATAGCTGCATTCTATTCCCCCTTGTTTGTGCTATTGTCATGCAAATTATCTTATACGTCTATCAACATGGTTTTTATAATTGTTTCTTTATGCAGTTGTCTTTTAAGATAAGAGATACTAACAAAAATACACTATTTTTTACATTTTCCTATATAGTTTACATTCACTGGTGCTTTTTATTTTATCATGTGGATTCAAGTTACTACCTAGTGTCCTTTTATTTCAGTCTGAAAGATTCACTTTAGTATTTTTTTATAGCACAGCTCTTCAAGTTTTTCTTTATCTGGAACTATCTTTTTTTCTCCCTCATTTTTGAAGGATAATTTTACTGTATGTAGAATTCTTGGTTGACAGTCTTTTTCCTCCAGTGCTTTGAACATATCATTCCACTGCTTCTGGTCTCTGTGGTTTCTGATGAGAAGTCAGCTGTTAGTCTTATTAATATTAAGGATTCCTTGGATATAATTTTTTTTCTTTGCTGCTTTCAAGATTATTTCTTAGTCTGTAGCTTTCTATACTATGACTATGATGTGTCTTGATATGGATCTCTTTGAGTTTATCCTACTTGTAGTACATTGATCTTGGACATGTAAATTAATATTTTGCATCAGATTTGTTGAGTTTTGGCCACTATCTCTTCAAATATTTTTTATATGTCTTTTCCTCTCTTCCTCCTGGAACTTCCATTATGTGTATGTTGATCTGCTTGATGGTACAACACAGGACTCTTAAACTCTGTTCTTTTTCTGCTCCTCAGACTGGCTGAGCTCAGTTATGTCACAAAGAGAAAATCTAGATCAAGAACATAAATAAACATAGAAATTATGTGAAAGATCAAATAGAAATTTAGAATTAAAACTTCACTAGAAAGGTTCAGCAGCAGATTTGAACTGGCAGAAGAAAGAATCACCATGTTTCTATATTTATTTATGTTCTCTTTTTTTGTGGAACATTGTTCTCATAGTTTTAATTCTTTAGACAAGATTTCTTTTAGTTATTTGAATGTATTTATAATAGTTTATTTAAAGTCTTAGTCTAGTTAAGCCCATAACTAGGATTCTTCAGTGTCAGTTCCTATTGACTGCTTTTTAATTTTCTCTGCATGGGCCACACTTTTCTGTTTCTTTGCATGTATTTTTTTTCCATAAAACTGTATATTTTAAATACAGTAGTCCCCCTATATCTGAAGGGGATATCTTCTAAGATCCCCAGGAGGTGTCTGAAACCACAGGTAGTACCAAACCCTTTATACACTATTTTTTTCCTATATATACATACCTAAAGTTTAATTTATAAATTAGGCACAATAAGATATTAACAACTAATCATAAAATAGAATAACAACAGTATACTGTTCACAATTTCATAGACTGAAGATTTGTTCTTACTGTAGATCTTACCAATCTCAACATATGATTTTTTTATTTCTTATTAAGTCAAGAACTTTCACCTTTTCATTTAAAGGAAGAATTTTATGGCTTCTCTTTGGAATATCCAAATTGCCAGAATCACTACTTTTGTTCTTTGCGGCCATTATTAAGTAAAATAAGGGTTACTTAAACACAAGCACTATGATACTATGATAGTCAATCTGACAACCCAGATGGCTATTAAGTGATTAAACGGAGAATAGCATATACAGTGTGGATATACTGGACAGAGGGATTATTTACATCCCAGCTGAGAGAGCACAAGGTTTTGTCACACTACTCAGAATCATGCACCATTTAAAACTTATGAATTATTTCTGGAATTTTTTATTTAAAATTTGGACCACAGTTGACCAAACATAACTGAAACTGCATAAAGTGAAACCACAGATAAGGGGGGGACTATGGTAATATAACATGGTAACTCTGGTATTCAGAGTCCCCCCTCACTCCTCAAAGTTCGTGGTTGTTTCTCTTTGTTGTTGCCTCTGCTCAGTTACTAGTGTTTAGTCAATGACTGGACAGAACTTTCCTGAAGCCAATAAGTCTTCTAGTTTTTGCCAAGGGGTCCCTTTTGCGTTAGGATCCACCTTCACACACCCCAGCAGTTAACAACTCTGCCTTAGCCTTCACTTCCTGCTTGCTCAGACTCTCAAAGTCAGCCAGATGTGAGAGTAGAGCTATTCAAGATACTTTCTGGGCATGTGCACGGCCTCATGCATATGTCTGGCCTTCTAGATCAATGGGGTATGTCAGAGCTTTTAAAAGCCCCTTATGGACTTCTCATTCTCCAAAATTTCCTTTTAAGTTCTTGTTTGCTGAAACTGGTACTGTCACCACAGACAGCTGCAATGTTATTCAATTACCATTGATTGTTTTAGAAAAATGCCCCAGGGATCAGGCTTTACTCACCAAATGAGCCCTTAGGGAAATTCAAGAGAAGCCCTGGGAATGGGGCTTGTCTAGGGAGTTGCCTTACAGGTAGAGTATTGACAAGTCTCTGGGCATAGGGCTTTTGGGGGAATTTCAAACCTACTTGCTCTCAGGTGGCTGCTGGACTGCTGGTTATCACAGCTGCTGTAGTTGGAGGCTGTTGGTTTTTTAAGGCTCCCAACAGAGCTGGGAAGAAAGGAATGGAAAGTTAAAATGCCACAAAGCTCACAGATCTTATAGATATTCAGCTATTTTTCTTAAATCAATGCTCCCCAAATTGTTGGAAGTCTTAGGTTAATTTCTAAGGTTCTTGAAGGGGCGGCCTTGCAAAATTTGCAGGAAAAGACCTAATCCCACAATTTCCCTAGTCACAGTTAGAGATCAATCCTATGAGCTCTCTCACTAACAGCCACCTTGCAAGAGTTCTGTCTTGCACAGCTTCTGAAAAGAGCTGAAAATATAGAAAAGAGATGTAAATCTTTCTCTTGAAAATTGTTGTTTTTTTTGAGAGAGTTCCTGAGTGAACAGCAGGGTGCAAGCTCCAGGGCTCAGACATATCTCCTGCAATAATCCCTTCTCCAAGGAAAGGTGGGAGAGCCAACTCTTGAACTCGGACATCCTAGCGGTTTTTGTTATCCACCTGCCACCAAGAAGAAAGGAAGGAGCAGATGTAGCAGTTTCTCGAATGTACCTGCCATTCTACAACCCCCTTTAAAAAGCCTCAGTAGCTGGTTTTCTGGCCAGCACATTCTTCCTTTTGCACTTCTGTGCCTGTCCTCCCCAGCCCCCAGGAAAAGCAAATAAACCTCTTCTTTCTACCCTAATCTTTGCCTGGAGAAATCTTTCTCAAAATCCATGTGTGCTAGTATTTCCACCCTGACAGTTCTGAAAACGTTGATCTTGACCATTTTCCCCCAGTATTTTTATCGCTTTTATGGAGGAACAGATCTTCAGAGGTTCTTAATCTGCCATTCTGGAAGTGATTCTCTCTCTCAATTTGCTTTTGATTCAATAAATGAAAAAAAAAAAAAGAATATAAAGGCAACATTGTGTTTTTGCAAAAATATCAGCAAAAATTTTCAAACTTTCTAACATCCAGGGCTGGCAAAGGTGAGAGGAAATGAGTTTTCTCACCGTTGGTGGGAGTGTAACTTTGTCAGACTTTCTGGAAGGAAATTTTGTACTTGTTCCTACAAATGTGAATTTTTTTTTTTTTTTTTTTTGAGACAGTCTCACTCTGTTGCCCAGGCTAGAGTGCCGTGGCATCAGCCTAGCTCACAGCAACCTCAAACTCCTGGGCTCAAGCAATCCTACTGCCTCAGCCTCCTGAGTAGCTGGGACTACAGGCATGCGCCACCATGCCTGGCTAATTTTTTCTATATATATTTTTGGTTGTCTATATAATTTCTATTTTTTTTTTTTTTTTTTTTTTAGGGTCTTGCTTTTGCTCAGGCTGGTCTCGAACTCCTGAGCTCAAATGATCCACCCGCCTCGGCCTCCCAGAGTGCTAGGATTACAGGCATGAGCCACCGCACCCGGCGCAAATGTGAATCTTGAATTTCATGTTTGTCTGGGGGAGCCCCTTGAGTCAGAGATTCCATTGAGTTGAAGAAGGGGAGCATTTTCCTCCCCGGCCTGAAGGCATTCAATAGAGTAAAGGTGCAAGCCTGGCACCTGGAAGCCTAGCACTTTGAGAGGCTGAGGTGGGAGGATAGCTTGAGCCCAGGAATTTAAGGTTACAGTGAGCTATGACGACGCCACTGGACTCCAGCTATATAGGACAGAGACTTTGTCTCAAAAAAAAAAAAAAAAAAAAGAGTGCCCAGCTCCTGGGGAACGGCAACTCCAAAGTTTGCCAACAGAGGGCAGTGTTCCACCCTGTACCCCTGCAGAGAGGCGGGGCTTCCGCCAGGTGTCTTCAGGAGACCCCCATGGATGGCTCAGGAAATTGGGGACCTGGAAGGGTCCCCTTTTCACAAACCCGGGCTCCATACTTCTGATCCAAACATACCAGCCCAGGAGGGTGGGAATCCCTCTCCTGTGGGAGCTGCTATACTTGTTCCCATTTTACAGGTGGGGAAATGAGACCCAGATGGGGGTAGCCAAGGAGGGGGTCACTTCTCAGCAGAGACCATTGTGGGGCAGGAATGAAACCAGGTATCTGTGCCTGCAATATTGTTCCCATTTCTCTCGCACACAAACACTAAACCGTACCCCGCTGGTCTTGCGATGGACCGAATGTGCCTGCAGAATTCACGTGTTGAGACCCACCCACCAAGGTGATGGTATTAGGAGGTGAGGCCTGTGGGAAGTGACTAGCTCAGGAATGGGCTTCGTACCCTTATAAGGGGGACCCCAGAGAGCTCCCTCCGCAGCCCACCATGTGAAGACACAGCAAGAAGGCTGCAGTCTGTGTCCCGGAAGACTGGAACCAGACCACGCTGGCACCCTGATCTCAGAGTTCGGAGAAATAGTGTCTGTTGTTTATAAGCCACCCAGTCTGTGGTACCTTGTCATAGCAGCCCAAGCTGCCAAAGACAGCTCAAGGGGCTGTGTACCCACGAGGGGACGGGTCACTCTGTTTTACCTCTCAACTGCGAACGTTCTCCAGCATTCTTGGGCTTCCAGCCCTTCTCCGGACTCCCTAGAGTCCCATCTGGGTAGAACGGGTGGGCACTAGACACCCCGTCAACCGCTAGCAGTCTGTCCCCTCCAGGGGCTCTGGGCTTTTTTCTAGGGCAGCCTGACCTGGGGGCGGCACAGGAGTCTCCTCAACACAGGCCCCATCTCTGAAAATCTCTGCCTCCATCTGTCTGAGGGCTGGTCCACAGCATCAGTGACTGGGGTCCCCCCTTTCCCCAAGACACTTACCCCAGCTCCTGCTTTTCCCCAGGCTCAAAGATCCTGCAGGCAGGTAGGTCCTGCGGAAGAACCCTGCGGGTCCTCCCTGTGTGGCTTCAGGAACCCGGAATTTGCAGGCCCAGGTCTGGATATTGATGGGAGACGTGAACAGCTACTGCCCCGCCCCCCACACCCCAGGGCTGAGGTGGAGCAGACGCTGCGCCAGCCATTCCTGGCATCTCCCATGGTTTGGTCCCTGCTCTATCATCTTACTCACACACCTGCTCACCTGGGTCTTCTTGGCCCAGAGCCTGGCCCTCACTGCAGGGCCAGAACCAAAGAGCCCAGAGCCGGGAACTGGATGTGAGCCCCTGAGCCCAGAGGAGAGGCGGAACTCGGGCCTCTGCACAGCAGCGACGGAGACCCCCACACCCAGGCAGGGACTGAGCCTGCAGCCCACTGCTCAGAGCCTGGAGTGAGGTGCCCAGGTAAGAGCCTCACACTACAGCCCAGGGGAGCACCAGGGACAAAGCCACGCCAGGTGAGCTCTGCGCTGGAACCCAGAGGCCACCTTCGAGTCTCATACCTCTTACAGACATCACCCTGTCCCCAGTCTTCAGGTGGCCCCTCTGAAGTTACCTGCCTCAGCCCCTCGTTCTCTCAGCAGCAGTAATTGGTTTGGTTTTTTAGAGACAGGGTCCCTCGATCTCCTGGCCTCAAGTGAACCTCCCGATTCTCCAAAGTGCTGGGATTACAGGTGTCATCCACCGCAGCCTGGCCAGCAATGGGTGTTAATAAAGCTTTTTCCTGTCTTCCCTGTTAGGTTGTAGCCCACAAAGGCACTGCTGTTGACCGTGGCATCGCGGGATCCCATCCCCGCCCAGTGGGTATTTCTGGAAGCAACGAGCAGGTGTCGGTGGCGCAGTTCTGCGTGCGGCCACCAGGGGGCAGGGCCGCCCACGGTGTCCTCCGAGACGAGGCGCGTGGCCGGCGGCCTTTTCCCTCAGTGGGCCCGCCTGTACCTAGGTGTCCTCTGCGCTCCGCCGGGTGTGCGCAAGGATGCTCTCAGCTCCGGGAGACAGCCGTGGTGCCGCTGTGGGGTGCGCAGCTCTCTCGTGAAGTCCTGTTTTCACCCTGATCCTCAGCTGTGCCAGCACCCCAAGCTGGCTGGGGCGGGCGGCCCGCAGCCCCGCACTCCCCGGCTCCAGCGATGCTCCTGCCGCAGCCTCTTGAGTAGCTGGGACTACAGGCACGCGCCACCACACCTGGCTAATTTTTAATTTTTTTGGAGAGACGGAGTCTCTGTACGTTGCCCAGACTGATCCTGAAGCCCTCAAGTGATCCTCCTGCTTTGGCCTCCCAAAGAGCTGAGATTACAGGTGTGAGCCACTGTGCCCTGCCCTGCCCTTCCCCCGCCCCCCAAGTCCCCTCCCGAGAACTTGGGCTCAGACATTGTCCTAGCACGGCCTAGACATCTCTCTTCAGCAGTCAGCTGTTTTCATGCCCCCTTTATCTTTGTTGAGGGGAAGAAGCTATTTTATTTTTAAGAAGGTCCTTGTGAGTTTTGAGATGGAGTGGGGATAAATGTGTGTGGAACCCTCCAGATTGTACAGGCTCCTCAGCGGGTTTCTGGGGCAGGGCCGATGTTGTGTGGCTGCAGGTTCTGGGCAGGAAGCGCAGCTCGGTGCTGTCATTGCTGCGAGGCGGTGGGATGCAGTGGGGGGAGCAAGGTGTTGAAGCGGGTCCCCATGTCCACATATGCAGGCAGGTGACAATGACGCGAATTTGAGGGTTTGAGGAAGGCAGCTGATGTCCTCCCCCTCGCCCCTTAACTTTGTAGACCCCTGAGAGACAGACACTGGAGTCAGAGCACAGAAGTCGAGACATTAGTTTCATTATAAACAACACTGAATTGGAGGAAGTAGCCAGGCTGGGGCCACATGGGTTTCCCAATATTTTGCACCTGCCAGTCACAGCGGAAGTTAGAAAGCCACAGGTGTCTTCTGTTAGGAAAAGGAGACCCGACAAGACTCTCCCTGAGGGACTGGCTGGGCCGGGGACAGGGTGTGCTCAGGCCTTCACCACACTCGCGGTGAGTCCAGGTGAGCAAAAGGCTAAGGGACGGGAAAATATTCCACGCTCACTGGAGGGCATGAGAATCCCTTTCTGGAAAAATGGGGAACAGGAGCTCATGCCACACCTAAATTGAGTTGCAGGCCGATGGCCTGAAAGCCACCGATCTTGTTCTCCAGTGGACTCAAGGGGTGGGGCCAACCGGTTCCATAAGTAAAAATGCCTTTTTATGTAGTTCTCTTATGTTTCAAATTCCCAGGCTAGTGAGATTTGTGGACCAGAACGTTGTAACTTTCTGTTGCACCGATGCATTCCCTATTGAGTCCCCCCCACCCCAGACGTGGTGGAACTGCCTTGCAGCCAGGAGGTAACTACAAAGCCTCACACCACCTGTTTGTCCAGAGAAAACAAGATAAGCGACACCTCACCACAGATCATGCCCAAGGACCCACCAAGCAGCCTACTCCCTGCATCCCGCTTGAGCACAAGACTGAAAGAATGACCAGTGTTAACCCCTAGCTCATCGTACTACTAAAGTCTCAGCCCAGAGGGGACTTATCTATCATTGTTTGATCACACAATGTATGTACTAGCATGATCTCGCTTGCATGCCCTGCACTCTGTCCCAAACGTGCAACGATGCTCACTCCCCTCATGCATTATTCATTTCACCTCCAGGAAAAACCCTGACCCCGTTGGTCAGGGAGGTGGATTTCAGGTAGTCCAGTCCTCCCGCCTCCCGGCTGATGCATCCTCCACGCTAAATCTCCTTTCTTCCCTGACAGTCCTCTTGTCTCAGTAACTGGCTTTCCGTGCAGCAGAGGGAACCCTCCCTTGCAGGTTCATTAAGGGGGTGGGATGTCTTTTCCCAGGAGGGGAAGAGAGTTGAAGAGCTCTGTTCCTTTAAGGTGACCGTCGCCGCCCCCACCCCCCAGAGAGAGAGTCCTGCCACCCTGTGGGTCAGAGGGTGACACGTCCCCCCATTCACTCGAGGAAGAGCCAACTAGCTCCTCGGGGGACCATTTCCTAAAGCCTTTAGGACACGTTTCAGGAGACCAGCCCAGCTGTGCCAATTTCCCTTGAACAGGAAGCCTGGACTCTTCCCTCTTTGTGCCTTTGCAAACACCTGTGACATCGCTCCCAGAGCGCCTGGGGAGGTGAGAAACAGATGGCATCATCCCTGAGCACAGCAGTCTGAGGTGTGCTGCAGCTGGCCCTGCTTCCTCGGGAGAACCAATTCTTCCCAAGGATTTTGTGAGCCAGTTCACATCACATCGGTAGCTTTAAATGGGCCACTGTGGGATTAGTTACATTGTAGAAACTGAAGAAACAAAAAACCCTGGTTTGAAGCATTTGCCAAAGAGCCAGCTGTTGACATTTACCATCTCGCACCATTGCCCACTATGCTCCCCTGGCTACACCGGGCTCAGGTACCACCTGAACCCGCAGAAAGCAGTTTCCCTGCTACTGACCAAGCCCCAAACCTGCTTCCCATTCTGCCTGCAAGAACACACACAGCGTGTGTGTGTGTGTGTGTGTGTGTGTGTGTGTGTGTGTGTGTGTGTGTGTGTGTGTGTGTGTGTGATCTTCTCACAAGTTAGGGTTATTTCTCTTGCAATAAGAGCCTAGGCAGGTTTCTTCTCAATCATAAAGAACAAAAGCTGTCCTCCAGGCAGACGAGATTGCAAATCAGTGTCATCAATTAGAATTGACACTAATGACTTGCTTTTCTGTCCTGGAGGGAAGCCCAGAGGCCTGACCTCTGTGGCAAGTGGGCTGCATTCTGGGTGAGGCGTCATGGGTGGACCACAAATGAAACCTCCTGAGATGCATCTGTCAGCAAATCTGAGTCTTGCAACAGATCAAAACCAGACTAGAAGGAAAGAATCTGCCATGGGTCAGTTTCTTCCTTGCTCTATATAAGGTTCATATTTCGTGAACAAAATGTGATGATGTCTATCTCAACTGACCCAGCACTCAAATTCTACAACCTTTGAAAGCTCATTAATATCTTCAAGTCCTGGATCCTATTCTATGTGGGCGGCTCCTTATGGCTGAGCTTAATTTACCTAATTAAGCCATAATCCCCACAATTATGTGCCTTATAATGGTGGATTCATTTTGCTAATATGCTGTTTAGGATTTTTTGCACCTGTGTTTATGAAAGATACTGAACTGAAAATTTTCCTTTCTTAAATTTTACTTTCCAGGTCTTAGCAACAAGGCTATTTTGGTTTCCTAACACAAGTTTACTGTTCTCTGAAGGAGTTTATGTAGGACACCCAGAAATATTTTCCTAAAGAGTTTAGAAGAATTTACTAATGAGGTCAGCTGAGCATGTCGATTTCCTGGTGGGAAGATTTTAAACTGCAGATTCAATTTCTTGTGACAGTTTCTGTAAGTTGTGTTTTCAAGAAAGTTGTCCATTTTATCTAAATTTTCAAAGTCGTGGAATGTTGATATTATCTGCTTATAGGCTCTGTAATGATGTTTCACTTTTTCCCATTCCTAAGGGACTGAGGTGAGGACGAGCTGGCATTCCAAAGGGTGGAACAGAATGAGCAAAGCTCCAGCACAGAGGCTGGAGCAGTGGCTGGCCCTGCTTGTCTGTCTGGAGGTTTAGGCACAAGCCGAGAATGCAGAAGGTCCCAGTACCAGGTCCTGCTGGTACTCAGTGGGTGTTTGCCTATTGGCAGAAGTAGCTGCCATTTGATTGGGTGGTTCTATCAGCCTGGGATCACAGATGCAACCAGAGAGCAACCTGAGTCACGCTGTGGCCTGAAGTCAAGGGACAGGTAGCTATCACATCTCCTACAATACACGTCCTTCCCCCTGCACCATTCTGGCCTCCCTCCTTGTGTCTGGTATCTTCCTTATGGCTGCTCACCCTGGCCTGGGCGCAGGCTGCTGCTCCACCCCTGCCCCTGCTGTCTGCACAGTCCCACCCTCTCCGGCCTCCAGCTCAGGGCCCCCTCTTTTCCTGATGTCCCCACATCCCTTGTGCCCCACCACCCAGCCTGAAGGCAGACATCCCCTGGGCCAGTGCCTCTGGCTTGGCTCAAGCCGGGACCTACCCAGACAACAGCCAGGACCCCAGTGGGCTGGAAGCAGAGCTGGGTGTGCCCGGGCTGCCATGGAGCTCACACCCCACGCCTCATGGCCTAGGGTCGGACACTGGCCCCCAGGACAGAGAACAGAGCCAGAAGAGGAGACGTCATCACTTTAACCTCAAAACCTTGTTTTAGCTAACAGCACTTTACCTCCCGACAGTGACCAATGTGCTCCTTTGTGAGGGACCCACTTATTTTCACTCACTGCCAACGTGCTCACCCACGTGTGAGAGTGTTTTGACTTTCAGTCTTGGGACAATACGACTCTGGTGCTTTAAACAGTCCTGCGTGATCGAGCTTGAAGTGACACTGAAGTGGAAACCGGGGGTTGGAGCATCAGAGAAATGTCCCCCCCCAACAGTACACGATGACACAGTTACCGGCACAGTTTCCAAACATCTGCCAAGCTCTCTACTAAGCGTCCTACGACACAGCAGGAAACATGGCCATTCCTGCCCCGGGAGGTTGTAGAGGCATCGTGGGAAAGTAATCACTTTAGTGCCCACACCGCTGGGCTCTGTAATGACGTCTACACGCTTGTGGGCAGAAAACAGCCCGTCCTGGGTTCACAGCTAAAACCACAAACACCCAAACCCCATTTCTGGAAATTATTGGCCAGACATTTCATTACAATGGAAAACAAGTCCGCCTGAGACGAGAGCCCCACGCATGCCCGTCGGGTGAGGGGAGCCTCACTCCACCTGCGCAGGGTTGCGATTTCTTCCTACTCTGGTCTTGGGGTCTCTCTCTAGAGAGTGGCTAGAAACTAGCCCCAACAGGGTTCCTGGGGAGGCGGCTGTGAATGGTGACTGTACCTTTCATGGGAGACTTCCTTGTCCCGGCAGGTGGCCCGATGCCTCAGTGTCTGACCCATGACCAAGTGGCCCTCTCTCGGGAAGCTTGTTCACACTGGACGCCCTGTGGCTCTTGCCCAGTTCGTGCCTTCTGGGACAGCCACTGCTCTGGCCAGGACAGAAGTCAGGTCGGGGCATGCGAGGGACATGAGGCCCAGAGGAGGTGGCACAGCAAAGCGGGTGAAGTGACAGAGAGTCTATACTGCTCACACATCCACAAGTACATGGACCGAAGAGCGCGCCTTTATGAAGGGCCCCGGGGCTGGTCTCAGGTGGGGGTGTGGCCTGGCGGGTTTACAGAAAACACCTGTGAAGGAAACTGATTTATGAGACTCTGGTGTTGACCGTCAGGTTTTCACTGTGGTCAGTGGCTGTGGGGTGAAAGCTTGTGCCACAACCAACCACATGGGGAGGGGACATTTTAATGAGGCCAAAGGTGCCTGGGGTACGACTGGGTTCTAAATACTTAAGTCAGGCCTAACAGTGGATGCAGAGGTGGCAACTATATGGAGCAAATGTGTGACACCAGAAGACGCCAGGCCTTGAGGCAGGGTCCCCTAAATCGAACCCCTCCTCAGGCACTCTGGTGGGCCAGGGAGGCCGGGGGAGGCCCAGCCAGACCCGCAGGGTGGGCATTCAACAGAGGAGAGCAGGGCCCCTGGGAGCAGGGAGACAAGCAGTCACGTCCTCCCGTGATGGTGGGCAGGGGGAGGGTCAGGTGCCACCGCCCACCCGTCTTTCCCCACGGTGTAGAGGCAACTTGTCTCATGTTTCCAGAGACCAAGGGGACTGGGAGGGGCACAGGGTCCCTCTGGGTTGGGGGGCAAAGTGCAGAACTGGTATTGCATGAACAGCTTCATTGAGGTACGACTAATACACAATAAACTACACCTGTGTAACTGCACCATTTCTGCAAGTTTTGAGATCTCCCTGCACCTGTGAAACTAACTACAATCAAGAAAATGAATCAATCCACGTCCAAAGCTCCCCTGTGCCCCGTTGTAACCCCACCCTCCCCTTGATCCTGTCACAGGTGACCTCTGATCTGCTGTCAGTGTAGACTCATTTCGCCTTTTCTAGAATTTCATAAAAGATGGAATCATATATAATCTTTTTTATTTGGTTTCTTTTGCTCAGGATAATGTTTTTTGAGGTCCATTCATGTTCCACGTGTCAGCAATTCTTTCCTTTTTATTGGTGATTAGTATCCATCCTAAGGATATATTACAATTTATCCATTCACCTGTCGATATTTGGGTTGTTTCTCAGTTTTGACAATTACAAATAAACCTGCTCTGAGCATTCGTGCACGTCTTTGTGGGGACACGTGCTTTCACCTCTCTGGGTTAAGTGCCTCCATGTGGAATGGTTGGTGGTGCTGCAGGTGTGTGTTTAACATTTTAAGAAACCACTAGAGCTGGTATATTTCAGTCTATGGGACTGAAAGTAGCAGGGGCTACCCCAGTGTAGGATGGCACAGAGATGCTCCTCGGAAATCACAGGTGGCATTGGGTAAAAGAAAGTTAAGTTCCCAGCCATTGGAAAGATTGGGGACCAGAAGTGGGGCAGCCACAGGCTGCAGCATCTAGAGATGACAGGATCAGGGACTGGATGTACAGATGGGGCTGCAGGTGACTGTCAGGCAGGGCTGGGGATGTAAGGTGGAGACTGAGGGATAGAGTGGCTTTGTCAGATGACAGTGACAATACCCGCATGGGAACACTGGCCGGGTGCTGGTGCCTTCAGATGTCAGGTCAGGCCTAGTGGACCAGGCCTTGGGGGCCCATCCCCCCAAAACCAGCACTGCTAACTAAGAAAGAATTTTATTTCTAAATGGTGCTGGGGGTGGGCTCTGGTGAGGAGCCATATCTGTCTCCCTCCACTGCCTTGATGTCCACCCTCAGCCTCTACAGCAGCTGATAGGCCTGAGAAGGAACAAGAGGCGGGGTCAGGAGTCGGGTAGCCCCAGGATCGCCCCGCCCGTGATCTCCTTGGATGTGTCTCTGGGAGCTGCAGGTCCTCCCAGGGGTCCGCGCTGCACCGCCGATGCAGCCACCTCAGGAGCCGGGAGGACAGCCCGAGCGGTGGGCCGGGTTTCAGTCCGCCCGCAGCTCTCCGTCTGCGCCAGCTCGGGCTCCTGGCAAAGAGGCACAGGCTGGCCTTCCTGGTGCTGGCTGGAGAGGGTGCCTGATCCGCTGCGCAGGATCAGGGCCTGAGGAGGCGCTGAAGTCCAGCCCGCAGCTGGGCCTCCGCGGAGGGAGCAGGCCTACCCCCTTCTCTGACCACCCCTGGCCCTCAGGGCCGCTCGCCCCCTCCACTGTCCTGTCCCCCTGTCCTGTCCCTCCATCCTGTCCTGTCCGCTAACCCTCCACTCCTGCCGCTCGTCTGTCCCGCTGCATCGCTCGGTCTTTCTGCTCCGGTCCCTGTCTCTGCCTCCGTCCCTTCCCCTCTCTGGGTCCCCGACTAGAGAGGGCCTCCTCCCTGTCCCCGGCCCTCCCCCAGCGGGGCGGTGGAAACTTTGGATCAGACTCTGAAGGCCTTCCTGGGTGCCGGCGTCCGGGAGCGGAGCGGCCTCGGCGGTGGGGACGGGGGCAGCGGGGAGCAGCAGCAGCAACAGGATCAGCGGGGGCCACATGGCGGGCGGGAGGGGCGGCTGGCAGGGGGCAAGCGGGCCGTCAGGGCGCCCCCCACGCCCACCCTCTCGGTCCCCTTCCTCCCATTCCCTCCCCTCTGCGCGCCAGGCCCACATGTCCGTGCCCGCCCGCGATAGCCAAGCTGCCCAGGGTCAGCCCCCAGCCCGGTCGCCGTTCTCCGGCTCCACAGGACTGTTAGGTCGGGACAGTTCTACCCTGGAGCTGTCCTGGAGCTTAGACGTTCCCTCGAGCCCCGGCCACGCCCTGCGAAACCGAGCCACGCCCTACTCACTGTTAACGTATCACCCTAACTCTCTGCACAATGGCCACGCCCCGGGGAGGTGCCACGCCCATTCCTTAGCCACGCCCCAGAGGAACCCAGAGTCCCCACCCACTGGCCACGCCCTTCTCGGTAAGGTCACGCCCCCGAGGCCCGGCCACGCTCTGGCCTGGAACACTGGTTCTGGGGCCGTCACCCTTGTCCATGCGCCATTCTCCTTGAACATATGGAGTATAGTCATGACAGCTGTTTGAATGTGCTGATCTACTAATTCTATCCCGTGTCATTTCTGGTTCTCTATTATTTTTCTACCCATTATGGTTTGTTTTTCTGCTTCTTTGCATACTTGGTACTTTTTAATTGAAAGTTAGACATTGTAAATTTTATGATGTTTAGGAGCCAGAATTTTTTTTTTTAATTTCTTTAACTATTTTTGAGCTTTCGACTGGGATGCACTTAAGTTATTACGTGCAAGCAGTTCGGTCCTGCTTGGGCTCGTCTTTAAGCCTTCTAACCGGAGGGAGGCGCTGGCGGGCAGCGCAGGCGGCGGGTGACCGGGACGTGCAGCCGGGGAGTGGTGGCCAGCCGGGGCGGCGTGGGGGCAGCAGACCGGGAGGCTGGTGGCGGCGAAGGCTTTGGAACTTCTGGCCCAGGACGGGGAGACGCTGCTGAACGTGGCGCTGGGGGCGCAGGTGGCGCGGGTGGCGCTGGGGGCGCTGGGGACCTGCTGGCTGTGCGTGCGCCGGGGCGGGCGGGCGAGAAGAGCCCCGCCGCCTTCCTGCCTCGCGTGGAGGACTTGAGCTCGGCCTTGAGCTCGGAGGAGCTGCGCCTGCACGACGGGTCCTGCACCCCGCGCATCCTGCTCGCGGTCGATGGGACAGTCTTCGACGTGACCCAGGTAGCAAGTTCTGAGGCCCGGCTCGGGGGAGGGGGAGTTGGAATCGGAGCGGGGAGGACCCCCTGCAGCTCACGCACGACCTCCTTCTGGCAGGGAGGCCTCTGGGCGCCGGGCTGGCTTGCCCCGCCTGCTGCTCGCCGGGACCCTTGCGCCTTGGCTGCCGCACCTGGGCCTGCCCGGCCGTCCTCCGCCAGCTGCGGGCTCCTCCAGCTTTCCGACACCCGCCCCCAAGTCGGGGTCCCCGCGGTGCGCCAGGGACCACTGTCAGCATCCATCTTTCTTCCATCTCATTTCTCTTCGCAGCCTTTTCTTGTGCCCCATTGTTCAAAATCCTTATAGTTGTCGCTTGTCACTCTGGCCTTTAGCCCTTCCTGAGTTTTCTGATCTCTGGGATGGGTAGGGCAGCGGGAGGGAAGATTTCTAAAGCAAGGAGCTGAAGTTTTAGGCCTTGTAATTCACAGCTCTCTTTTTTTTACTCTTTTCCTCCCCCACTGATCTCCCTTTCCCCCTCTCAGTACTACTCCCCATAAGGCCACGTTTAGGGACACGTAGTTCCAAGTGCCAACCCTTTGTCTGCGAAGTCCGGGGGGATAAGCAACACCTCAGACTCATTTTTTAAAACCAGTTTTAGTTCGGAGATGCTTTCCACGGTTAACAATGTTGCTGGAAAGGCTGTCACTGGAAAGTGAGTCCTTCACTGTCCCCAGGAATTGGCCAAGCCTGGGAGGGGCGGTCCCTCCGGGGTCAGCCAAGCCCCAGAGGTCAAACGTGAAACATACAGAATATAAAAGCCGTGACTAATAAACATACATTCTGCTGTGTCAAATAACATCAGTCTCCTAGTTGGGGAAAAAGAGAAAAATATGAGGAACAGTTAACATTGCAGTGTTACCCCACTAAACACTCTCCGTATTCTGTAACACGGAACTTTGCTAATCAGGATCCTCACATGTTATCCGCGGATTTTTTTTTTTTTCCTTACAGAGGGCCCCTGAGTATGCTCTTCTGCATTTGTAAAAGCATCTTCAGTTCGGATGGCTGGCACATCTGAAACAACTGCGGTGCAAATGGTTCTCAGATCCTCACTGATCATCCTAGAAGCTTAACTAGTTCCAGGGCCTTCCATGATTCCAAATGCAAAGGACTTTGAATCAAAGCATTCTTTGCTTATTTTGCGACCCAAGAACACTGCATTTATACAATCTCTAGAGGTGTCAGCAGCTGGTGAGCTACCTTAGGCTCTGGTGGCACTCTCCATTAGTGACCTTTGACCTTCTATTCTCCTGAACTGATGAAAACATAGCTGTGTTAGCTGAAATAAATATTTCTTAACTGCTCCCCCCCAAGAAAACCCAAAAAACCCCCAAGATTAACATATGTGGGTTGAAGACAGAGCAGAATGCAGACCTTATTAAAATGACCAGCAAGGAGTTTTGGGGGTGGAGCTTCTATACCCAGCAGGCCTGTCTGTCTGGTTTCTTTATTTCCTTTCTTTTTCTTTTTGTGTTTTCCTTTGTTTGTTTCTAGTAGGATAGAAGGAAGGCGAGTATTCAAATACCCATTGATAAGGTGTTTTCACTTAGCAGAACTGAGGAGAAAAAACGTAGAAGAGCCAAGCTTTCTAGGCAGGCCAGAGTGGCCTTTAGTCTGGAGAATCAACATCTTCTGAATATTGGACCCAGTACCTCCTGTACTGTGAGATTCTCCCACTCTGTGAGAAAGGCTATTCCTAGCCTGTGTGTGTTTGATAAAGTCTTTCGTGCCTCTTTTTGGTAGTTATTTCCATGGCCTCAGGTAGGTTCTGGAATCCATAGCAGGTCTCTGAAGCTCTGTGCAGCTCTCTCCCATTCAGCACTGCCCTGCGATTTCCAGCCTTCTTGGACTTCCTGGATGCTCAGCTGTCTCATGTCAGGGAGACCACCCAGCTCTGTCTGGGTCCCCCTTCCTGGCAATGAGGCCTGGAACATTTCTCCAGACAGTAACCTCGGCAATCATAGGGGTCAGCTTATCACTGTCCTGCACCTGTTGACTCATATCTGAACTCATTTTCTCCAGGGAGGTCCTGCAGTGTTGACTGGAAGAAAAGCCAGTCACATTTCTATTTCCTGGCATGGCAGAGGGTCAGTCCCATTTCTGCTTCTAGAATGGGTTTATGGAGAACATACACAGCCCAGAACAGACACACAGCAGCACAGTCTGGGACGGATGAGCTAAATCTACCAACCCCTCTCCGGACAAGTATCCACAATCCAACTACAAAGGGATTTCCCACCCCCGTTTTAAAAATCATCAGAGACATGTCAAATTTCTTCCGTTGTCGTAAAAGCTTAGCTTTTGGAGCGAGGAGGAAGCACTCCAGCTAATTACCCTACCTGTGCTCGCTCCACCTGGCCCTCACTCCAGCCAGGCTCTGCTGATTCAGGTAGTGCTGATTACTAAGTGCTTGTGTCCCTGTCC
The DNA here is from genome assembly GCF_020740605.2 of Lemur catta. Classification (NCBI taxonomy): domain Eukaryota; kingdom Metazoa; phylum Chordata; class Mammalia; order Primates; family Lemuridae; genus Lemur; species Lemur catta. The sequence goes on from NC_059129.1 coordinate 23,032,192, forward strand.
CACTGTGTCATCAGGTCAGGGGATGAATTGACTTGGGTAATGTGTGGAGAAAAGAATTCACGTTGGATATTTTGCACAGATGCCGTATTTGCACGAGTGTCTTCATTGTCACATCTTGCCACATCTTCCTCCAAAGAGACCACAACTGTCCTACCTTCCTTCAGAGGATTTTAAACATTACTTTCACTCCACGCTCTTTGCTCACAAGCCAGCAATTCAATGGGAGTTCACCAATTTGACAGAAACCAAATTTCTTCCTTTAATGTGAAGGGGAATTTATTTTTTGACACAATTACCTATGTGGCAATTAGGGGGGAAAATTACATCTGGCTTGTGGCCCTCACACAATTAAAGTTGGGGCACACCGTAACACTATTGTGCTGTATGTCACAGACGTCCCCTCTTTAAAGAGCTTAGTTTCTCCATATTGGGACATAATTTGAGATAGAATAAGTAACAGTGGGTGAATTTTTGGCCTCAAGTAGTTTTCTTGCATTAATATCTTTTAACATATTTTAGAGACAAAACTGAAGAGTTAACTGACCCCAAGTCAAGCAGTAGTAACGTCCCCTGATGAAGCGAGCTGCTTTCCGTGGTATTGAAGGCACAGCCACAGCCTCACTTGTAGTGGTTACACCCAATGGACTGAGAGTGACATTTGCCCATGTGGGGGAATCACACCTCCAAGTCCCACAGTCTTCCTCCTCCTTCGGTATGCAAAGCATCAGTAATCTGTTCACACCTCAAGTTTTAATCCCCTATGAGAAACGTGAAACAAAAGGCAGGTAATGTCCACACCATCAGGTGTCATATGTAGTCCCTGCTGTGGTGGATCCCAGCAGGCATCCACCCAAAGCGCTTCTATTTTTTACACTGCAAAGTTCTTGTCACCTGTTTCTTCACTCACACTTGTGCTGTTAACAACTGTGTATCTTATGTTTGCTGAGAGGGTTAGCTGAAAAAATTTTAATATAATTTTTCACCAAATCATCCCAAATTCCAAAATGTGAAAAACAATGTCAGAGAAATCATGAAATGTTATGCATTTGCTTTTTTATTGAAGAGGCAGTTCACACCCATTTATATATGCAAAAGTGTAGGATGACAAAGTACGTAATGACCCTTTAACCTTTCCAAATATTTTATTTAAAATATACATTATGCTAAGCTTTAAGGACACAGTGTAGGAAATCTTAGCAGTTGCCATTGAAACTACTATAAAGAGTATGCATTTCCTGTACAGAATTCTGCAAAATCTACCATTCGATTCCTGTTATGCAGCATATTCACATACATCTAGAAAAATATGATGAAAAAGTGCTGAGCAACACAATGTTAGCCATTTGTGGTTTTAGAAAATGTTTATGGAAAGTATAATACACATGCAGAAAAATACACTTAAGCACACAGCTCAGAACACACTCAGATATTCAGCACCCAGATTTAGAAACATTATTTCCAGCACCAGATAAATACCCCTTTTCAGCCTTGGTCAAAGCTAACCCGTATCCTGATTTCTAACTGTGTAGTAGAGAAGTTTTGCCTGTCTTTATGCTGTACATAGATGGAATCACACGCTATGTTTGCTTTCATGTCTGGATTCCTTCATTTAGCACTGTTTGTGAAAGTCAGTTACATTATTGCATGGACTTACAGATCATTCATTCTCATTGCTTTATAGTATTTTACTGTGGAAATAAACCCCTTAAGTCTATTGATTCTACTGCATATATGCCATAACATAGTTCTGTTTTTTGCAGTTTTACACTATGACTATTCTAGTGCATGTCCTTTGATAGACATACTGTGTGTTTCTGCTAGGTTTGGGTACATGGGTATACACATGCTTGGCTATAAGTGCCAGCTTTCCAAAATAGCTTTGTCAATTGGCAATTCCCCCAGTAGTAAAGAGGTTCTGATGCTTACATCTTTGCAAAACTTGATGTTTCTTCCTGCTTTTCATTTTAATCATTTCAGTGGGTGGGTAGTATTAATAGTACTACATGGTGTTTCAAATTTGCACCTCCTTGATTACTGATAAAGGTAATACACCTTTTAATGTTTATTGGCCATCTGGATATCTGTTTTGTTAAGCTGATGGGCCAAGCGTTTTGTCTTTTCCATTTTTCCCCCGCCTTGATTTGCAGGTGCTCTTTATATATTCTAGATACACAGGAGCCAGAAAACTATGAGCTATAGACCAAATCCACACTGCCATCTATGTTTATGAATAAAGTTTCACTGGGAAACAGCCATGCTCATTTGTTTATGTATTGCTTATGGCTGCATTCACACTACAATAGCAAAGTTGAGCACTGTGACAAAGCCCAAGATTTACTATCTGCCCTCTTATGAAAAAGTTTACTAACTTTTTTTCTTACTCAAGCCTGTTGTCACATGTATGAATTGCAAATATCTTCTCCCCTCCTGTGGCTTCCTATTCATTTTCTTAATGGTGTCTTTCTGATAAATAAAAATTCTTAAACCTAGTATATTCAAATTAGCAAGTTTTCATTTTTTTAAATCTTATGCCAAAACCACATCTTCATAATTTCTATAGCTTTATAACAGGTCTTGATATTTAGGACAATATAATCCTCCAGCCCTATTATGCAAAATAGCCTTGACTATTATTAGCCTTTTGAATGTTCCAATGAACTTTAGAATCAGCTTGTTAATTTCCATAAAAGAACTTGCTAGGATTTTTAAATTTGACTATATGAATTAAGTTAGGGAAAACAGACATCTTTTTATAACATCCTGGAATCCCATGAACAAGACACATCCCTCTGTTTTGTAGTTTTTTTTCTGGATACAGTTCTTGAAAATGTTAGACATTTTTCACCTAGGCACTTGAGGATTTTTATAAGTGGTACTGCTTTTAAAAATTTCACTTCCTATGCTTTTTGCTGGTGTATTAAAAATAATTTTTGCATAATAACCTTGTATGCTAAATTTACTAATTCTAATTATCTGTATATTCCTCAGAATATCCTATGTACAAAGTTATGTTACCTGCAAATAAAACCTTTACTTCTTTTCCAATACTTATGCCTTTTGTTTCTTTTTCTTGCCTTACTTTCCTGGCTAGGTCCTTCTGTATAAAGCTGAATAAAATTACTGACAGCAGATATCATTGTTTTGTTTTTTACTTTTTGAGAAAACTTTCACTATTTTACCATTAAGCATGCTGCTTGTTGTAGTTTAAGTTACTCTTTGTCCAATTAAGGAAGTTCCTTTCTATTCAAAGTTTGCTAAGATCATAAATGCATATTAATTTTACCACATGAATTTCCTGCATACCAGATTACTTTCCTTCACATGATGTATAACAACAATTGACTTTTTAATATTAAACCACCCTTGCATACCTGGAAGATCCATTTGATCACCATTTTATCCTTTTCCCAGAACCCATCTCCATTTTGTTTACCCAGGATTGGGTCATACAACCACTATACACAATTCATCAGAATGAAATTATCACTATTGGTTTATACTAATCAGGATTTACCCTCTGTGTCATGTGAAGAAATGCTAGGTACCCAAACTTTTCCAGCAAGGAATGGAGAAAGGACTTTAATTGACCAAAAACTGTCTGCTAGAAACTTCTATTAATTTGTTCCAAAATACTGAGAATAAGGGGCAATGCACAAAATAATTACACTGTATTTATATGAAATAAAAATTCAGATAAAATTTCTGAATTATATAGTATTGGCACTCTGCACACTCAAACCTATGGATTAAAAAGAGTGGTATGAGAGTTGGAGATATTTTAGAGAGGATGAGCAGTAGTATGCTTGTTCTTTCACTGAAATAGAGTTAAACGATTCCAAATTATGTACATACGTATAGTTTATCAAAATAGTTTTTAAAAAATTTTTTTTGCTCAAGTGCAGTTGAAAACTTTACAAAATCCACTGTCTCCTCTACTGATGAGGCAGTCATTAAAAACCCATTTGTAAATTCCTCTACAGAATAGAAAATTATACATTTCACTCTTATACCTATCAAATATTATTTCACCAACAATGTATCCTGTGTTAATACATTTTGCCATCCTAATAGTCAAATAAGAATACTGCCTTTTCACAAATTATTCAAATCCAAACTTGCATAGAATTACCATTAGACTGAATTTTAAAAACATGATAGGAACTGCCATATACTTAATTAACACTACTGTCCTCATGATCAGCTCCTGATGATTCCATAACTTCATTTTATATAATGAAGGCTTATTCAGAGCTGTTAGCTTCTAATGTCTTTCCTATAAACATCTGATTTTACATCAGAAATATGGCTTTTAGTATAATTCCAAGATTATATATTCTCCACATTCATCATATTGACAGATTTCTCCTTAGTATGATTCCCTGATATATAAATACAATTTGAATCCAAAATAAATATTAAATATTTATAAAATTTCACTCCTGCATAAATTATCTTGTGTCCAATGAGTTATACAGTCTTGCCGAAGGCTTTGCTTCTTGCTGCATTCTTGGGGAGTCTTCTCTGTGAAAATTCAAATTAAAATGGATCTAATGCCTAAATGCTTTTCTCTATTCAGGAACATGAACCCTCAGATGAACAATTACATTTGATTCCCTAGTGGATTTCCCATATTCATTATATTCAAAAGATTTTCTAAAAATTGAGATTTGACTTCAGAGATTTCCTACATCAAGTACATTCATGTTTCCTCTTCTATGAATTCTCTGATGGCTATTGAAGGCTGATCTGTGGTGGAATTTTTTCCCACACTCATTACATTCATAAGGTTTCTCTCCTGAATGAGTTCTATAATGTACGGTGAGGTATGATTTCTGAGAAAAGACTTTCCCACATTCATTACATTCATAGGGTTTCTCTCCTGAATGGCTTCTATAGTGTACAGTGAGGTTTGACATACGAGAGAAGACTTTTCCACATTTACTACATTCATAAGGTTTCTCTCCTGAATGAATTCGATGATGTATAGTGAGATATGACTTCTGAGAGAAGAATTTCCCACATTCATAACATTCATAGGGTTTCTCACCTGTGTGTACTCTTTGATGTCTAAATAGGGATGAATTATGGGAGAAGGTTTTCCCACATTCATTACACCCATAGGGTTTCTCTTCTGAATGACTTCTATAATGTTCAGTGTAGTATGACAACTCAGAGAATAATTTTCCACATATATTACATTCATAGGATTTCTCCCCTTTTGGAAGTGACTGGTGCCCATCAAAGGCCGAACTTACAAGGAAGGTTTTTCCACATTCATTACATTCATAGGGTTTCTCTCCTAAATGAGTTGCATGATGGTCACTGAGATATGACAATTCAGAGAACTTTCCACATTCACTACATTGATGGGGTTTCCCTTCTGTGTGTACTTTCCGATGTCTGATAAAGGCTGAATTTAAATTGAAGGTTTTGCCACATTCATTACATTCATAGGGTTTCTCTTCTAAATGACTCCTATAATGTATAGTGAGGTATGACACCCGGGAAAAGAATTTTCCACATTCACTACATTGATAGGGTTTCTCTCCTGTGTGTGTTCTTTGATGTGTAATAAGGGTAGACTTTCGGTAGTAGGATTTTCCACAATCATTACATTTATAAAGTTTCTCCCCTGTGTGTGTTCTCTGATGGTCACTGAGAGCTGACTTGCGGGAGAAGGACTTCCCACACTCATTACATGGATAGGGCCTCTCTCCTGAATGATTTCTCTGGTGGAGGGTGAGGTGTGTCTTTTGGCAGAAGGTTTTTCCACATTCATTACATTCATAGGGTTTCTCTCCTGAATGAGTTCTCAGATGCTGAGTGAGGTGTAACTTCTGGCAAAAGGTTTTCCCACATTCATTACATTTATAGGGCTTCTCCTCTAAGTGTGATCTCCGATGTACAGTGAGGGTTCCCTTTTGACTAAAGGATTTCCCACATATGTTACATTCATAAGGTTTCTCTCCTGTGTGAGCCCTCTGATGTATAATAAATTTTGACTTTTTACAGAAGGATTTTCCACATTCATTGCATTCAAAGGGCTTCATTTCCATTTGTGATCTCTGGTACGTGTTAAAATTTGACATCTGTATGAAGTCTGGTCCAGAATCATTCCACTGATAGGGTTTGTCCCCCATGTAAGCTCTCTTGTGAGTAATGAAAACAGCTTCACTATCTAAGGCTTCCATGCATTCATTGTATTCAAAGGGTTTCTCCAAAATATTAATTTTCTGGAGAACACCTTCTTCATTTTGAGAATAGGTGTCCACATTTTGATTAAATTCATAGGGTTTCTCTCCATGATATGTTTTCCCACATTCATTACACTCATCAGGCTTTTTTGTGGCATAGCTTCCATCACTACTAATTAATTCTGAAGTGGATTCTAAATTCTTTCCACATGAGACACAATTATGAGCTATTATGCTTGAAGGAACAAGGCTTGTTTCCATATAAGTTTTATCAAAAGTATTCTCTCTCTCTTCAGTCAGGGTTTTGCTACTGATATAAACAGATTGCCTTGAATGTTTGTCTTCATTTTCTTGGATTCTCTCTATCAGGTCAACTTTCCAGACTTCTTCTAAAAAGGAATAAAATCAAACAAACTTTGTGAATCTGAACATGCCAGCTATGAAAATGGAATGGTTCCCAAGAGCTCTGTGGTGAGGTTGACTCTGGCTTTAGGGCCAATCTCCACATACACAAAAAATAAGTACAAATGTAAAATTCTCTTTTTCCATTGATTTCTAATACAAAATACACACACACACACACACACACACACACACAGAGGTAGGTGGACATGGGGAAGGGATAAGGGTGGGACAGAACTAGCAATAGTGGAAAAAGGAGGAGTAAATTCACATTAAATACAAGTACCTTTATTACTTTACAAATATTATATTCAAAACTGATAGAAAAGGTGAAATAAACCCAGGAAATTATGAGCAGAGAATAAAGTCACTAAAGGAGTGCTAGATCCAGGCAAAAATGGGAGAACTCAGAGCAAATAGGGTCAATTGGAGAGAAAAAAAAATTACAGGGTGTATATGCAAAGGAAATATTCAAGTATGGATTGTATCTGGGAGAAAGAGATTATAATTTATATTAAACTACAAGATATCACTTCATACCAAGATGACTATGGTAACATTCCCACTAGCCTAGACCCTTTCAAAATCTTTGCCTTTCTATTCTGCACATAAATCCAAAACAAAATTCTAAAAGCTCCAATTTCTTCATGTTTAGAGACAGACTCACAACCAGGGATTCAACTCTCAAACTGGATTCACATTCACCTGGAAAAGATATCCAGGCACATAAATGTCCAAAAGAAATGCAAGATAAACCAGAAGGGGGCAAAGTATCTTAAGAATAAGATCAGATCTTTGAAGTGTTCTGATACTGTGATACTAACTGACCTTATTTGACATCAAAAATTCTGCTTTTCCTGCTTGCACAATACAGCATAGTGGTTAAGAGCATGAACACTGGAGCAGGTTACATCAGTTCAAACCCTAGGTCCAACAATTTACTGGCTGGGGGACCTTGGGCAAGTTACTTAACTGTGACACAGTTTCACTCATCTGACTTGTGGATAACAGTGCCTAAATCACAGGGTTGTAAAAGGACTAAATTAATTAGTACACGTAAACTGCTTGGAATGGTTCACAACACAAAGCAAATGCTCATTAAATTTAGCCATTAATTTTCTTTCAATTTGCTGACTTAAATTTCCTAAAACCAGTCACGTCTCTTTTTACTTGATTTTGAATACAAATAAGAGCTCCCATTCTCCTGGGTTTCATTTGGTGTAAAACCTTGTATTAGATTCTGAAAGCTGCCCCTACAATATTAACTTTTATTTTTATGTATCTTACATATTTTTGGATCCTTTCAGCTACTGTTAGCTGCGGATCACTCACATTCAATGCAACACTGACAGTACTTTGTTCAGAAATCTACAACATCCCTGAACCCAAACAACCAAAACACAAACAGAAAACACAGAAAAGTTATTAACAATACTTTTCATTACCTGGATTCACAATATGTATTCAAGCTAGCACTGCATTAATCTTCCAACAATATCTTCTGCTCCCGGAACCTAGGCTATGCCTTGTTTATTCCCAATCACAAGTCTGTGCTCATGTTCTTTTTCACTCGTATTTGACTTCCAGCATTGACTATACTCAAAGCCTATCTTCAGGCGAAGCTTTAAAACATTTATCTAATCTCTTCCCATCTTACTGAATCTCTTCCCCTTAAATTTTAAAATAGCTTTAACACAAAGCTGTAAAATGTACATTAGAATATAAATTTTCCATATGAAAGCTGGATTTTAAACTAGTTAATGCAGCTATGTTCTTATTTCCTAACCAAAACCTATGCTCCTAGAAAGTATTCACATTTTCTTTGAGTCTCTCCAAATAGAAATTAAAGTAGTAGTTCTTAATCTGAATCAAATGGGTACTTACAGGTTCTACTCTAACCCCTATCTGTTTTATCAGAATCTATAGTTCAGAATAAATGATGTCTCAATGGATGAATAATAAAGGTCTTGCATTTACCTAGCTCCCCAGTTAATCAATAAAAAATTTACTGAATGCCTACTTACTATATGTCAAAGAAGAATAGAAAGGTCCTTCCTCTCTGGAGGATTATACTTCAGGTAGAGAAGGCTGAATCAACAAATATATGCAACTACATTTCAGAGTATATAATCACATCTCACTTTTCTGTGGTAACAATCATTAAGTGGAATTGATACTAAAGGAAGAGAAAGACTGGAGTCATGGATGAGTAATGAAGGAAATTTCATGGCATTAAACTGTTAAGCTTAAATTTAAAGGATGAAGTTCTAGAGATCTACTGCACAACAATGTGAATATAGTTAACATTCCTAAACTGGATACTTAAAAAAGGGGGCAATATGGTAAATTTTGTTATCTGTTTTTTAAATACAATTTAAAAATAAAAGAATGGATGAAAGGGAGAGAGGGAGGGAGGGAAGGAAAATATGTATTAGCTGGGCAAGTAAAGTACACACAAAAGAAAGGCACAATGACCATCTGAATGGAAGATATTGAGAAATCTAGACCAAATGGAACATAACAAGAGTTTGGGGAAACAGAAGAGTATTAACTCTAATAGATCAATACAGGATCATATTGTGGGGGGCTGAGGGGAAAAGAATTTAAATTCCATTTAGGAAGCAACAGAATAGTCATAGGCTTATCTTGTCAGGCTAGTGGTAAGATCAAATATATGCTTCAGAGGAACAGACTTTGCAATTTCCAAATAGGAATCACTGTAATCCAGGTATGGGAGAATACTGAGGGACACTGATGTCACAAAAAACTACAAATATGAAGACAATCTGTAAGGCATGTCACAGAAGACAAAAAACAAAAACCATGGAAAGAAGACTAGTACGATCTCATAAATGGGAGCTGAGGAAGGTGGACAAAATTCATGATTTTGGGAAGTTCATAGTTTATCATCAGACATTCTGAGAAAGAAGGAAGTAGACAGACTATCTCACTGGTATTTCCAAGTTGTCAGGTAAAATATTCAACTAGACTATAGGTTAAAGGTGTTAGAGATATGGTTATGGATGTCAGCAGCACAAACACAAGGGGGAAAAAAAGCCTTACAAATGGAGACTAGATGAACCCTTTGAAGGGATACAATGAAGACCAAAAAAGTAGAAAAGAGGTTCTAGGAGGACACTCCTGAAAACGCAAGAGAATGAACCAAAATTAACTTATGAAATTAACAGTTGCTGAATGTCTACTATGGACAGATCATCATTCCGGTTACAGGGGAAGGGGAATGAACAGACAGACGAGACATAGACGAGCGCTTGGGAAGGAGAGGAAAGCCCAGTCAGTGTTGTATCAGCGCACCAGTGGAGGGTGGGTTTCGGGCACAATGCAGGCCACGACAGGTGTGAATGAGTCCACAAGCTTAGGTGGAGGATGAGGTTTTGGGATCTGAATGCCTACAGAGAGGTAAATGACATTGGGGGCATAGAAGAAATTCGAGGTTTTTTACAGCAGAAAATGGAAGATAAAAAGAATGAACACAAAAGATTCAAGTTAATTTTTATTTCAAACTTTTGGATGCTTCAAAACAAAAGGGAGTAGTTCAGTTATTGACAATGCTAGAGAAAGAGGAAGTCATTGGATCCTCAGTACTGTACCAGTTAGCACAGAAAATCCCTATCAATGTAAATCAAATATAAAATGAGAAAAAGAGCCTGATTATGTGTGCTGGACGGAAAATGATATTTGGGTATTGGGAGGTGTGGTTTCAGGTACTTAATACATATACATATGACTATCATTCCCAAAGGTCTAGGAGGACCTTTTTTTTTGAGACAGAGTCTCACTCTGTTGCCCAGGCTAGAGTGCCATGGCGTCAGCCTAGTTCACAGCAACCTCAAACTCCTGGGCTCAAGTGATCCTCCTGCCTCAGCCTCCCGAGTAGCTGGGACTACAGGCATGCGCCACCATGCCTGGCTAATTTTTTTCTATATATATTTTTAGATGTCCCTATAATTTCTTTCTATTTTTAGTAGAGACGGGGTCTCGCTCTTGCTCAGGTTGGTCTCGAACTCCTGAGCTCAAATGATCCGTCCACCTCGCTCGGCCTCCCAGAGTGCTAGGATTACAGGCGTAAGCCACCATGCCCAGCCGACGACCATTTTTTGATACTGTGTTAACTTACCTGGATGAGTCTGACATGAGAATTCACCTTCTATTATCCATGGCTCTTCCCCCTGCTCCAACTTAATGATCACATTTGGTTTGGTAATATCATACCCTGTTAATGAGATAAGGAGAAGGACTTGGACCAGCTGCTTGGCTTTAGAGCCTCTGAAGCATAAGATGATGTTGCCTTACAGGCTGTATAATAAAGTGCCCCATTTTTTTTTTTACCTTACAAAAATTAGAACCCTGCAATGAAGAAGTAAAGATACAAGCATTCTACCTAGTGCCCAAAAGGAATTAAATGGTCTTATCATTTATTTCTTCAAACTCAAGGATAAAATCACTAAAGCGAAAGCACTCAGAAAGCAAGCTATCCTCACCCACAGAAACTAGATTGCTGTAGTTCTCCAGCATCACATCCCTGTATGTTATCTTCTCTTCGGGATCCAGCTGCTGCCACTCCTCCTGGGTGAAGTCCACAGCCACATCCTTGAATGACACAGGCCCCTGTAATGGCACCATAACCGCAAGTGGGTAATATGGCACGTGAGGACAAGATCTTACCAAGCTCACTGGTAAAGTTAACCATGAACATTATATACTTTATGTTATGTTACAGATTGTGGAAGGAAAACAAACCATACTGGAAACATATTTCCTTTGAGTTCTTTAATATATCAAAAACAAACAAAAAAACCCAAAACACAACTGAGTATCTGAGTATCACGACTGAACTGAGTTTTAGGGAGTAAGATGAGTAAAATACCATTCCTGCTCTCAAAAAGCTGACAGCCTGACAAGGAGATATACATGTAAATAAACTTACATGTTTTACTCCTTGTCACTTCCTTCAGTCTCCTGTGCTGTTAGTCCCTCCCTTCCTCCTGGATCTCTTCAAGTTGGAGTGTCCACCACTCGGTCCCTGGTCTCTCTTCTTCCCAACCCCCTGCTCTCGCTCTAACCCAGTTTCAGCTCTTTGAGCCTGTGTCTTTTATGCTCACAGCCAGCAGCCTCTGGCTATCTGCATGGCTAAGTTTTTTACTTCCTTCAAGTTCTACCTCAAACATCTCATCCTTGCAGTAATAAATTTTTGACTGGACGAATACCCAAAGGTGTCACTACAGTGCTGTAAACAAGGTACAGAATGGTTTAACAAAAGGTCATCAAATTATTCTAACTTTATGCTATCAGATTAGGGTTCACAGACTCAGTCAACTTTTTAAAGATGAATTATGTATTCAACAGAATTAAGAGGGCAGGGGAAAATCTGATGAGGTGTAAAAAGTACCAACGGCAGACACTGAAGCAGCACCAGTGTTTAAGAGGTTTGTGCAGAAAAATAAGTCAAAAAGACCAACAAGGCATGTTCTTAAGCACAGTTTTTTGACAATAAGGGTCAATTCTAATTCAAGAGACTAAGTCAAACATACACAGTTGTTTTCCTGTCTAAAAAACAAACAAAAATCCAAAAGTCCAATTCAAAGATACAGAAAAACAGACAACGTTTTCAGAAAAGCACCAGAATATAGAGGTTCCCAATAGCAGGAATTTCTTAAGAGGAAATTCCTAAGATACACAGTGGAGTAGAAGACACAGAAATTAGAGCCACAGGACACAACTTTATACAGGGGCAGAGGTTGTGCCGCGGCAAAAGTGAACAGCAAGCTCTCCAACAGAGCCCTCGAAACCCACCCAAAGGGCCTGCGGGAAGTAGAGTGACTGGCTGACAGAGAAACGAGCCACAGGATGACCTGAGCGGCTTGGGCGGGGACCTGCTGTAAGCAAGCACAGCAGCCACATGAATGTGGAATCTGATGAGAACCCTCTGGCTATGGCATGGCAGCCAGAAACACAGCAGAGTACCCGACACTTCAGACCTCCACAATTAGGGTGACTGTGTATTCACTATCCAAACAGAAAACCCGTCTGGGACAAATGATAATCCAGATGGGACAGCAGGAACATAGGTGTAATCCAAGACTGTCACAACAGCCAGGACATATATTCAACACTATTCATACTGGGCATGGATGTTTTCCCCTAAAGGCAACTCTTAGAAAACTACTATCGGTCGGGCGCAGTGGCTCATGCCTGTAATCCTAGCACCCTGGGAGGCCGAGGCAGGAGGATCACTCGACGTCAGGAGTTCGAGACCAGCCTGAGCAAGAGCGAGACCCCTGTCTCTACTAAAAATAGAAAGAAATGATTTGGACACCTAAAAATCTATATAGAAAAAATTAGCCAGGCATGGTGGCGCATGCCTGTAGTCCCAGCTACTCGGGAGGCTGAGGCAGGAGGATTGCTTGAGCCCAGGAGTTTGAGGTTGCTGTGAGCTAGGCTGACGCCACGGCACTCTAGAGCAGGCAACACAGTGAGACTCTGTCTCAAAAAAAAAAACAAAAGAAAAGAAAAGAAAAAACTACTATCAATGTAAAGCAATTTGAGCAAATTAACCTTGTTTACCAATTCACCACCTATGCAAAACGAAGTGATGCCTGTCTAATTACATATCCCTCCCTATTTACTCCCAGACTCTGCAACCATCCCCTTCATAAATGAAAGAGGAGTTACACAGGTTCATTAGTTGAGTACATTCACATTAGCTATTAAGAATTATTCTCTCACAAATTCATACAGAAAATCAAGAACTATTGGCTACTTGAGGAAAACAGCATAAATAAAAGATAAACATCAAGATGAACAACTCAACACTGATGGAACCAAATTCATAAAGGAAACAGAACTTAGGTTTTTTTCTATTGATTCATGTTTTTGAATAAATTAAGCAGGATATTGCTTCCATAAAATGAGAGTGTTCTCCTAAGAAATAGCCATTGTAGAATACTTAGAAAGTAAAGACTGGATAGTTGAATTGCTTTTTTAAAAATTCTCAAGTAAGAAGCTTGATTAGCAAATGGAACATAGAAGATATAATTTAGAAAGCCTCTTGGAAAATAATAAATGGAAATGATGAAAGCAAATTTGGGATATAAAATTCAGATGGGACAGATTCAACATTTTCAGAAAGAGAGAACATGGAAGATGGACAAAAAGAAATAATCAAAGATAGAACTAAAAATGACACCTGAGCTGAAGATGACATAAGCCTTCACATCAAAAGGGGCCATCTAATTTGCAAACAAAAATACTGAGGAAAGATATAGAGTTTTAGGAATTTCCTGATGAAGTATCTAAAATTTTAAAAATAAGCAAAAAATCCTGAAAAGTTAGAGAGAAAAAATTGCACTAGTTACTCTGATAACTCATATCCTACTTCTCATCTGATAGAGAAAACCATGAACTGCCTATGGACTTCGAAAGAAAAACGTTCTAGTTTTGAACCAAGAACCATACACAGGTTGAGTATCCCTCACCCAAAATGCTTGGGACCTGGAAGTATTTCGAATTTTTTTGGATTTTGGAATATTTGCGTTATACTTACAGGTTGAGCATCCCGAATCAGAAAATCCAAAACCCAACATGCTCCAACAAGCATCTCCTTTAAGTGTCACGCAGGTGCTCAAAAAGTTTCAAATTTTGGATTACAGATTTAGGATACTTAACCTGTACCTAGCCAAACTATTATTTAAGCAAAAGGACACTATAAAGCCATTTTCAGAAAAGCATGACAATTTATTATCTAAGAAAATAGTTTCTTTAAAACATTCAAGAATATGCTTCATTGAGATCCAAGTGAATCCAACAAAGAGGAACATGAGAGTATGAGAAACCTTAGTGAAAGGTCGGCCAGCGCTGGTGTGAGGAGCATTTCTGGGGACTGAAAACTATAAACTTGCACTTTAGAAAAAAGAAGCACTCAGTAAACACGTTACATTTTCCCTGTTCTTTGTAAAGGATTAATCAACAAAGGGTTCACAACCACTGATACAGCTCTAACTGTGTAGGTCTCACGACAGGGACCCCCTGTGACAGCAGAGGTAGAGCTGCTATGCTGATGGCTGAGAAACTAAAGCACAACATTCAAGTTTATCCAAAGGCAAGCCAAATGAGCTGATAAAATCAGCTAGAGAAAGTAATAACCTTATGGGTCAGGTTAGTCCAGAAGGCAAGGAGGTAGCAAGGGCTAAAAGACTGATCAATCAATAAACATAAAATTACATACCAATATCTCTTATATCAATGCAAATATCCAAAATAAAATAAGCAAACAAAATTCAATACTATTTTAGATTAAAAAGATAAAATATAACAGCCAAATGGAACTTATTCCAAAAATATAGACTGGTTTAATATTTGGAAATCCATTAATATAATGTGCTATTATTATAAAATACATCTAAGAAAAACCTTTTATCTCCAAAAATACTTGAAAAAGCCTGACAATATTGAAAATGCATACCTAATTAAAAAAAACCTCAAGAAAGTAGGAACTGACATTTCATTAACATCAATATATATGTGTATACACAAATATAGACACACACTTATACTCTAATATGCATGTAACATATATAATATATATTTGTATATGTGACATATGTACACATGTATATCTCAATGACAAACACATATATACACTTTGTTAAGTTTATACATATATATAAAAATGCACACACACACACACACATACACATTTATGCCTCAGTCATCTCAGTCTAAAAGTCAGGATATTACTTAACAGGGAAACACTACACACCTTCTGACTGAGATCAAGAACAAGGTAAAATGCTCATTAACTCCAATTAGAAAAGAAAAAACAATTACAGGAATATAATTGATAAAGAAAAAGTAAAAGCTATCTCTTTAAAAGATAACTGTTTAATTAAAAATAACAGTGCATAATGTATTATAGTACTGATACCACCTGTAAAATGCAACAATAGTGTAAAGACCAAGAGGGGAGAGATGGAAGTATACTATTGTAAGATTGTTATACTTCAAGTAAAATGGTGTGTTACTTGAAGATAAATGATTATGATTTAGGTTGCATACTATAAATCCTAAACTATCTACTAAAATAACAAAAGTACTATAGCTTACAACAGAGAATATAACATGGAATCATAAAAAATAATTAATTGAAAAAAAGAAGACTAAGAAGAAAAAGGAAATAAGCAAGATGGGACAAATAGAGAACAAAGACAACAGACTATAACCTAACTGGTTATATCAATAATTATATTACGTGTAAATGGGCTAAACACCCCAATTAAGAGGCAGAGATTGTCAGACTGAATAAAGAAAAAATGCAAGACCCAAATATATGCTGCCTACAAGAAATGTACTTTAAATATAAAGATGCAAATAGGTTAAAAGTAAAAGGATGCAATAAGATATACCATGCCAACATCACTCAAAACAGAAATAGACAAAAGCAAATTTACAGGAAGAGATTTCAATTCCTCTCTCTCATTTGATACAAGTAGGCAGAAAACCAGCAAGGACAGAGTACACTTGAACAGCACAACCAATCACCACTGGGTATGATTAACATTTACAGAACACTCCAAACAAGACCAGAACAAGCCATTTTCTCAAATGTATGAGGAATTTTTCCAAGATAGACCCTATTCTGAGCCACAAATTTAAAAGGTTCACTTAGTATTCCGCCCAAAATGCACAATCTAAATCTAATCATGAAGAAACACCAGGGAAACCTAAATTCAAAAATAATTGGCCTATAATTCTTCAAATAATATAATGGCATCAAGGAACAATTTCATATTAAACAGACTTAAAAAGCTTGAAAACTAAATACAATTCATAATCTGGACTAATCTGCTACCAGAAATAAAAAAATTGCCATAAAGGAAATTACTGGGAAACTGGCAAAATTGGAAAATGAACTGTAGTTCAGAAGAAAGTATTATATCAATGTTAAATTCCCTGAATTCAAGTACTGTGCAATGGATATGTGTGAGAATATTCTTGATTTTAGAAGGTACAATCTGAAAAACACAGAGTAAAAGGGGCATGACATATGACACCCAGTTTCAAATGGTTCAGGAAAAAAATGTGTATGTATACACACATATATATGACACATATACACACACACAAACCATAAAGCATATGTGGGAAAATGTTAACAACTGGAGTATCTGGGCAAAAGGAATATGCGATTTCTTTGTACAATCCTTGCAATTCTTCTGACAATTTCAAATTATTTTAAAATAAAATGTTGAATAAAAAAGAATCCTATCAAATATATAAGGGATGTTTCAAAAGGACTCAGAAACCAACTTAAAGGGATTCCCCTTGGCTAGATGGAACCACTTAAACATCACAAAGAATCTCAACTTCAATGTACTGCAATACTTGAAATGTGGTTAAACCCATGAGCTCATAATAGCAACAACACAAAAACCCTGCTGCTCAAGACCCTACTTGACATTTTGAAAATTGTCTTTCCTGAATGAACCATATAACCAAATGGAGAGGAGAAATTTATCTTTAGAAAAGTACTCTAGCTAGTAAAAGAAGAAGAAATTATAGAATTAACAGAACATCATTCTGCCTTCCCTAATGAATTAGTGGATCACAGCAAAAATCATCAATTAATAGATAGAGGCTAGCCTCACAAAAACAAAGCCAAGAAGACAATACGTGCCTACAGAATGAAGTAGACAAATGCTATGTACAACAGCCTTCCCTAAAGAATTGAACATAAATCTGATGAGACTTCCAGATTAAACTATCAACTTTACGAGGCATACAGGAATAAAAAAAAAATGTGTGAAAGGTAAAGCAATGGCAACATCATCTGAACCAGTAAACTGAGGATAAACAACCCAGTTTCTTCAAAAAATGAATGGCAAAGAAATAACACAAGAGACATACTAGGGGAACTACAGGGTCTTACTCTGTCTCTCAGGCTGGAGTGCAGCAGTGTGATCATAGCTCATTGCAGCCTTGAACTCCTGGGCTCAAGTGATCCTCCCGCCTCAGCCTCCTGAGTAGCTAGGACTACAGATGCCGGCCACCACAACCGGCTAATTTTTTTAAAAAAATTTTTTTGTAGAGATGGGGTCTCACTATGTTGCCCAGGCTGGTCTTGAACTGCTGGCATTAAATGATGCTCCCACCTCTGCCTCCTGAAATGCTGGGATTACAGACATGAGCCACCGCAACTGGCCAGGAACCACTATTAAAAGACTTATCAATCCAAATGCACATGAACTCTATTTATATTCTGATAGAAAAGAATATACCAAAAAAAATTTTAGAAAACTGAAACTTTGAACATCAGATATTATATATTAAGAAAAACAGTATTGTCAGTTATCTCCATACCCTTTATAAAAGACTTCTCATCATTTAAAGAAAAATACAAAAATACTTATAGACGAACCTTTTTAAAAACCAAGAAAGGGTCTACGGCCATACCACCCTGAACATGCCCGATCTCATCTGCTCTTGGAAGCTAAGCAGGGTCAGGCCTGGTTAGTACTTGGATGGGAAAAACCAAGAAAGGGAGACTCCAGGACGAAAATGTCAGTTTGGAAGTTAACAGATATCAAAGGCAGACAAAGGGTCATGTGAGGGACGGACTAGAAAATGCTCACTGGATTTGACCATAATTAAATCACTCATCACCTTCACTAACAGATTCAGGAAAGTGCTAAGGACAAACCCAAAACACTGAGAACTGAAATATCTGAAGGACTGTTGTCAGGTTATTCATTCCCCCATAATCTAGGATTAAAGGGTAAAAATGGAAATATGTCTACTCGGATCGCAATATTTTGGTCCCTGGAAAAATTAGATGCACCAATTTCTCCTTGGGTAGCACCCTCTACTTACATAAGCAAGAAGTATTAATATAAAACATGAGAAGCAATAACTTAATGGTTGTTATTAGGAAAGCTATCCGCAATGATATCAACTTTAACAAAGACATTTTTCCAGGTCCTAGGAAATCTTTAAAACCCACAAGTAACAAAAATCATTTCTTCCTAAAGTCAATGCAAATGATGTAATGTATTTTCCTTTTTCTATGACTGTTAAGAACATCAAGTGTTGTTCTCTCTGTTTGCAGCTCAACTTCAACAACCCTAAGTATCATACTACCTTCACAAATGAACTTGACAAAAGATTCTCCAGTCTGATCTAACTGTATTTTACATGATAATGTCTCTTACCTATTTCTGCATTCCCGTTTTAAGTACGCATCCTTATAAACTTCCTAAAATGCATTACAAAACTAAATGGGGAACACATACACAAACAGGAGAACTCACCTGCAATTTGTTCATTTTCTGCTGCATTTAGAAACGTGTAGAGACTGTTGATGGTGGACCTAGGGGAGGAGAAGCAGGCGATTGAAGTCATGAGTACTCTGGCCTGCAGTCAGCAATCTCCTGCATAAAACCACCACCAAAGAAGGTGAAATAAAATAACACCCTGTGAACATTCACATGGAGCTAAAACGGTGATGCAGAAGAAACACACACTGTACCTTTGTGACTCCAATATGATCAGGTGGTAATTAGGTGAGCTAGACTCTCATGGGTGAATATAAACATTGACTGCTTTTACCCATAGCTTGCTGCCATCAAATACAATGTGAAAAAAAAAATCCCCCTTATATTGCTCACGTATTCTTATGTCACTTTATATTACTCAAAATCAAAGAAGCCACAGAAATGGAGAACCTGAATTCTTAAAAATGGGATTAATGTGTATAAAGTGTAGTTTTGCTTTTAAGTCATCTAACTAAACTTGGTTACCGCTGCACATAATCTTTTTTTTCTTTTTTTGGAGACAGAGTCTGCCCCGGCTAGAGTGCCGTGGCATCAGCTTAGCTCACAGCAACCTCAAACTCCTGGGCTTAAGCAATCCTTCTGCCTCAGCCTCCCAAGGAGCTGGGACTACAGGCATGTGCCACCATGCCCGGCTAACTTTTTCTATATATTTTTAGTTGTCCAGCTAATTTCTTTCTATTTTTAGTAGAGACGGGGGTCTCGCTCTTGCTCAGGCTGGTCTCGAACTCCTGACTGCGAGACATCTTCCCGCCTCGGCCTCCCAGAGTGTTAGGATTACAGGCGTGAGCCACCACGCCCAGCCTGCACATAATCTTTTATTAAGAAATCTGGGATTCAGGGGACAGAAGACTGGCCTGGGAGAGAAATCTGAGCTCTACCGTGAGCAATCCTCCCAACAAACCCAATGACCATGGTCAAGTCACCTATCTGCTAAGGCCCAGTCTCTTCCCCTAGCAACTGTGGCAGCAAGAGAATCTCTGACTTTTCCTGCACTGTATGGTACGATTCCACAAGGGGCAGACCTGAGGGAGAACAGAGGAGCCGATGGACGTTTAGCACAAGACAGGTTTGCAATCTGGTGCGGTGAAAGGAGGAAGAAAGGGTGTTAGGGCTGTGGAGGAAAGAGTGGGGGAAAAAAAAGTCCCCAGCTGAGGCAGGTGACACGCCCCCCTACCTGTAAACCCTGTCCTCACAGATCTTCCCGTGGAGAGCCTACTCCAGTGCAGCCTGCCCCGCCCTCAAACCCAACCACTCCTCTCTCCTGGAAGCCATCAAAACCCTCCCCTGCCCGGTATGCTGATGTCCTCGGCACGCGGTGACTTCACCCAAGCCCTGCCCACTCCGGGCCCGCAAAGCCACGACCTACCCCTCCTGCGACTCCGCGGCCTCTGCCCCACGGTTCCCGACAGGTCGGGCGCGCTTCTGCTCCCGAGGTCGCCTCCTTTCCACTTCACCAAGGCCGTTCTGTTCCCGAGGAGCCGGATCTGGGCCTACGGGACAAATTCGAGCGGAGCTTCCCTCCCGAGGCCTAAATCTGCCTCCTCTGGGACTCACCGTCCCGCAGAGCTGCGGCCGCACCGCCGAGAATGGAGACGGACCGGTCCCGGGTCCCGCCGCCCCTTCGCCGCCACTGCTGCCACTACCCGCCCGGCTCCTCGAACCCCAGCACCGCGGGCCCGGGGCTCGCACTCGGCGGTATCCGCTCGAACCTCTGTCCGGCTCGCGCGAACCCGGGGCCACACAGCCCCGCGCTCAGCCCCGCAGGCTCGGGGATCTCGCCCAGCTGAGGCCAAAGCCTGGCAACGAGGGCAATCGGTGACCTGGGGACGCGCCGGAAGTGAGGGCAGTGCGGGTCAGTGCGCATGCGTGAACACGCACACAGGGTGAGGTACACATGCGCAGGAGGTCACTGGAAGTCAGCCTCCCAGGCCCCACCACCGGCCCCAGAACTCTATTTCCCATAAATCTAGGCGCCACCAGTTTAGGGAACATCTAAAAAGTCTCTACTTCTTCTGGCGGTTACAAAACATTGTGCTATGAGGATTGGTAGTCTGGAACCCCGGACTCAATTCCGCATTTGTTTTCACTCCCTTTTAGGGCCCAGTAGCGGGCTGCGCGATTGTTTGGGAACCCAGGTCATTTCCTTCCCCAAGACCATTTGGGTTGGAACAGAGATTCTGACAACCAAGAAGGAAAGGAATGGGTGTATCAAGTTCACTTAACTAAAATCCTAGATGTTTCACCCAAATACTAGGATATGATAAATGCCCAGCGATGCTTTCCAAGGGGAAAAAAAAAAGAAATTGTAGCCTGTCTAGATCACACAACTAATGCGTACAAATGTTACAGCCCGACGAGGTTCATTGCCTGCTGCTCAAGAGGAAGCCAATACACTGAGACAGCAGGGGTTACAGCAGAGAAAGAGTTTAATATTGCAGGCACCATGTGAGGACATGGGAGGAAGTTTTCAAATCCATCTCCCCGAAAATTTGGGAGAAAGGGTTTTTAAAGATAGTTTGGCAGGCAAAAGGCTAGACAATTGGGTCTGCTAATTGGCTGGGTTCAGGGCAGAACCCACAGGGGTGTATAAATTGTCATCTTTGCTAAGTCAGTTCTTGGGAGGGGGTCACAATACCAGTTGAGTCAGTTCCTTGGTATGGGCCACCAATCCCATACCCATGGTGGGTCAGTAGTTTCACCAGAATGCAGGGCCAGGATGATAACCTCAAAAACTAGCCTTGGGTTTCACAAGGTTGATGTTATCTATGGGAGCAATGAAGAAAGCTAAGAATCTGTATGACCATCAGCTATGAGACTCCTCAGTAGTAAGCAATTACAGGAAAGCAAGCTAAGGAACAATGCCTGGTTATATATATATTTCCCCTACCACAGTTCCCACCTCGTGGCCCTTTATTAACTTTATAAAGGCTGGTTTCAATCCCCTCCACCTGCCCCAGCTTCATCCAACCTCATTCTTGAGGTGTGGGCTAATGAGATGGCAAAGGGCAGACGACTGATCTGGCTTCTTCCTGCTGACAAGCAGCATAGTTGGGGTGGAACCCAGGGTAAGAGAAATGAAACGTTTTGCAGTTGTCTTCAAGTATTCACAGTGGGCAGTTGCAGAGCTAAGGTTTGCATGATAAGAACATTACTACTTTCATTTACACTCTTAGTACAGTACTTAAATGAACAGCAGACTATATAGACAATGAGCCCTAGGATAAGCAGTGAGAGTCCTAGCTTCAGGAGTTCCTGCAGAACTGATCTGAAGTCCTGGGGAATCCAAGTGAATAACCCCCAAAACGAATCAGGTATGAGGTCACTAGTAGAGCCCTGCTGCACTCATGTAGCTTGTTGGGAAACTTTTTCTATTTGGGTTTCCAGTTTTCCTGAGTATTTATATAGATACAGCAGGTGGTGTTTAACACCACACAGACTCCCCCTTGTTTAACCAACAGGAGATCTAGAACTGCCCGATTATCTAGGACTACCTAGGCTAGAGAGTTGAAGGATCTTTATTGAGCTCTAAGGTTCTTTGCAGTTTATTCTGCAATCAGTCCTAGAGTCACAGAGAGACTTTTAATCATGTCTCTGTTGGCACATACTCTGTAGACAGAGACTAGTATTCCCAGCAAGCTTCGCTACCAGGTGTCCCGGTACCTTCCTGGCAACCCTCCCTTAAGAGGTCTATGGGGAAGGGAATGGAGACTCAGTTAATCTTTTCTATCTCAGGTATGGAAAGACCTGACTGGATTGATGGAGAGTCTACAAATGCAAATCTGTCCCCAAACTTACACACACAAGATAGCTTTGCAGTGTTACTTCTGTGGAAGCCATTCCAAAACATGTCAAAGAAATGTATTTTGGGATAAAATATTTCTAATTTCTTTCAGGTCTCTCTTTGAAATGAAAAAAGGTTTTACATATTAAAATCCAAGCTGTTGGCCGGGCGCGGTGGCTCACGCCTGTAATCCTAGCACTCTGGGAGGCCAAGGCGGGTGGATCGCTTGAGCTCAGGAGTTCGAGACCAGCCTGAGCAAGAGCGAGACCCCGTCTCTACTAAAAAAAAAAGAAAGAAATTATCTGGCCAACTAAAATATATATATAGAAAAAATTAGCCGGGCATGGTGGCGCATGCCTGTAGTCCCAGCTACTCGGGAGGCTGAGGCAGGAGGATCGCTTAAGCCCAGGAGTTTGAGGTTGCTGTGAGCTAGGCTGATGCCACGGCACTCACTCTAGCCCGGGCAACAGAGCGAGACTCTGTCTCAAAAAAAAAAAAAAAATCCAAGCTGTTATCTCAGGACTAAGAAGTGGGAAAAAACCAAATTGGAGCAAATTTAAATATATCATCTTATATCTTTTTGGTCAGTCTCTCAGTCCAGTGAACAGATTAGTTTAGTTAAACAGCTGTGTCTCATTCCAGGAGCTGGTATTGCAGACAAGTTTTCAAACAGATGAAAAGCAAGTTAATATTTGGAACAGTTCATGAAGTAGTTTTCTTAGAGTCTAGAGGGCATCTAGCTGAAGTGTCTAGATGTTAAACTCAAAACATCTTCAGTTAAAGTGGAAGTGGACAGGGGTGATCCGACAGATATTTTTTTTTTTACCTGGAGTTTGCATTTCCCAAGGGGTACTTGCAGGGTCTCAGGAAAAGATAATGATGATTTCATTGAGTCTGAGTCAGAAAAATGAAAAAATTTTAAAACGCTTTCGGGAGACTTGTAGCCAGGCAAGAATTCAAGATTCAGTCCAAATTGTAGGCAAATAACAAAAACTCAAAAACAGTGAACAAGGATAGAATCTAATTGCAGGTGGACTATGGTTTCTTATTTCTGAACAATGTTTTTCTCCTCCCTCCAGTTTCCCACTTTTATTAAAGATGAATCTTACTAGGATCAATTTACTTGCAAAAATAGACTTTACTCTCATTCTACTTGGCCTGATTATTTGCATAAAGTGCAGCAAGAATAATTATTAGCTATATAGGCTTTCCTTTTATAAAAAATTGGCTTTGCTGGAACTTTTTCATAAGGAATCTCAGGTTAGACTTGAAAGCCTCTTGAGTCAAGCCAAGGATTTATCTGTGCCATTAGATACCTGTATGAATTAGGTAAATTCCTCTTTCTCGAGGGCCCAAAGTAACTTGGGATTCCTGGACCTGTCAGAAAGTGACATTCTTTTTTTTTTGTTTGTTTGTTTTGAGACAGAGTCTCACTCTGTTGCCCAGACTAGAATGAGTGCTGTGGCATCAGCCTAACTCACAGCAACCTCAAACTTCTGGGCTCAAGCAATCCTCCTGCCTCAGCCTCCTGAGTAGCTGGGACTACAGGCATGTGCCACCATGCCCGGCTAATTTTTTCTATATATATTTTTAGCTGTCCATATAATTTCTTTCTATTTTTAGTAGAGACGGGGTCTCGCTCTTGCTCAGGTTGGTCTCGAACTCCTGAGCTCAATGATCCGCCCACCTCGGCCTCCCAGAGTGCTAGGATTATAGGCATGAGCCACCGCGCCCGGCCAGAAAGTGACATTCTTTACTTACCACAGATCAGGAAATGTTATTGATGAGGTACCTGGCCAGTTTTTCCAAAGGGTTTTTTATCAGCCTTATAAATCAACCTTAATTCCTTAACGCAGTCTGGGTACCTCTGAAAATACACCAGTCCAGTCAAAGCATTGGTAAAATAACCAGTGCCTTTCCTTGTGTCCTAGTATAGAAGCAAACAGATTCTTGTTGAACTTACGCAAATAACTGCATTACCATTAATTAAGAATACTTACAAATGTAATAGTTTTCAAATTCTGCAGAAATCAAGTAGAGAGAAAAATAAATGCTTCAAATTTTGCTTACAAGTATATACTTTATTATAAGCTGTAAATAGCTCAAAGAAGAAAAGATTTTCTTGACTTCTGGAAAACAAAACATAAAAAGAATCAGCAATATTTCAAACAAAAAGTCATAAAAAATTAGTTCAGTCCCATGTAATTAATTTCTGTTCTGTGTGAAGCTGAGTTAGCAATACTCATGGACACATCAGCTTTCTAATTCAAGTCCTGGAAGTTTGTTTTGTTCTGGTCCAATAGTATATAATCTCCAAAGTTTTCAGAAAACTGTATTCAAGAGAACTTGTTGGTCCTTTCCATGACTTTCCTTGAAGAGGCAAATTTTGGACTGTAGCCAGTTTACAAACCACTTTTTGAGAAGAATCAAAGTACAAAAATTGTCTATAGATGACAAAAGTCTTAGAAAAGCCATGGTTAAAGAGAAAATTGACAAAGAAAGTTGGTTATTCTTGTGGCATACAATAATTTAACATAATAACCACAATTATTGCTGATAACATACACCAAAACATCAATATTTTATAATATTGGAAGATATATTAATAACATGTTTATACAAACATGATGCAAAGAAAGTTAAACACTATTTCATATTTGACAATGCTTCCTGTATGGTTTTAGCGTACCAAATAAGCCTAATATGTCTCTCTTAGACTTTCAGTAGCCTTAATATTTAAGAAGCTGGTTTGAGGTAAAAAAGACTGGATTTAGAATTTTGATTTTGGTAAGTGTCTGTGGAACATTGAAGACTTAAAACACTTGCCATCTTAAAACAGTTGTAAAATGGGCTCACAGATCACTATAAAATTATAGTCATTCATTTAGCCAAACTGATAATTCAAAGATTTTAAAAAGCAAAAATCTTACTTTTTGATAGAGAGGAGACTCAGTTTCCCAAATAATCATAAGACCTGATATACACAAACTGAAACACAAGTTAATAAGGAGGCAAACTGAATCTCTCTCTCTCTTCCCCCCACTTTCTTATAGTTTATTCAAAAGGTAAACAAAAATCTTTTGTCATTTCTATTAATATCATATGAAAATCTTGTTCAAAAGAGAAAACCAAATTTTACCTTTGCATTAGTGGATTAACGGTAAAGCTAATTTTAATAAAATCTTATAAACAAATCCATCTAATTTTAATCAATTTGACCATGAGTTAAGATTTTTGTAAACCTTTTATAATCTTCATTTTTTAACTTTTATACCCATTTAGTTTTAATTATCTTTTATTTATTTAATCTAAAACAATTTTTACAACCTACAAATTAGTCAAAATTACCTTTTCTAAATCAAAAACTATGTCTCTATGCCTTATAAACCTTTTTTTCTTTTTTGAGACAGAGTCTTGCCCTGTCGCCCTGGGTAGGGTGCAGTGGCGTCATCATATTAATAGCTCACAGCAACCTCAAACTCCTGGGTTCAAGCAATCCTCCTGCCTCAGCCTCCTGAGTAGCTGTGGCGCATGCCACAACAACTGGCTAATTTTTCTATTTTTAGTGGAGACGAGGTCTCACTCTTGCTCAGGTTGGTCTTGAACTCCTGAGCTCAAGCAATCCTTCTGCCTCAGCCTCCCAGAGTGCTAGGATTACAGGCATGAGCCACCATACCCAGCCCTTTGTCTTATAAACTTTTTATTAAAAATATATATCTTATTTTTCATATAGAATTGTTTCTCTTCTATCTAGTACTTTGAATTACATGTATTAATCATAATGACAACTCTTAGAAAAACCTAGGAAGTTAAAGTAACTTTGAACTGTTATCAGTCCCTAATTTTTATTAGCACACCTAAATATGTTTCCTTTTCTATATCACATAAAAATAAGATGTCAAGGTATATAAACTTAAACTTATGTTTAGCAATTAACGTTTTAGTATTTTATCTTATAAATGACTCAGACATTTTATAATTATCCTCTTTAACTTAATATAACATGACTTTAAGATTTTAAGGTACTGAAAAGAATCTTGAAACTACAACATAGGTACCATCCCTAATGTCTTTCCTGGTCCTCCTGGGTCTCAGGTAGCCATGTGGCAGGCATCAAAGATGGCTACAAAGGACAGGGCCTATCTGGTGGCGGCTGGCCCGGCAACTCTTCATGCCTCACCAAGAAACAGCAAGTGATTATTTGGGTAAGCACAAAGAAAAAAAATCAACTTGGGGATACGGTGTGTATCACCAGCTAGGGTAGGGCAGTCTGCTGTAAAGGTGGGGGGCGGGGGGGTGGGAGGGGCTAGTCCCCAGCAGCTTTCTTTGTTTTAACTCTTTCAGCCCCCCTGAGGGCAACTGGGATTCTCCAATTACCCCACATTCCACCCCAGACCATGGGCTCAATCCATACTCCCTCACAATCTGCCCGTGATATCTTCCGCATACACTCTGGAGATGGTAGACCTCGAGCCCCGTATTGCATCCAAATCCCGCAGCGACAACACACCACACAACCCAGGCCACAAAACAGAATAAGAAAGTTACAATCCCAATGAGTACCTTGCCCCAGGGTGAAGGCAGATTAGAGAACCAAGATGTCATGTCTACTGCAAAGCCAGACAGGGCTTTAACGTGGGTCCCAACCCAATGTAGAGCTTGCGTAATATTATGTTCATTGTCAGGAATAAAAGTAGAGCATTCAACATTCAGCATAGCACGTTCCACCCTGGGCAGCAGTCAAAATGTCCAGGGCCATTCTAGTCTAGTCCACCACCTTCCTGGTTTGACTTGTCTCTTGTGTTAAGAGGGTCACAGCTAATTTAGTATCACTGAGCTCCACTGCCGTGTGGGAGGTGAGAACTTGCACCTGGGTCTCTGCAGATGGCGCTGGTGCCAGGGAGGACACAGTGAGGGGAAACAGCCACCACGCCATTGTCTGTGCTCGTCTATGGCGAGCCTGCACCGCGGGCCAGTGGTCAAGCATGCAGGGCAGGGTGGTGTACACCGATGTAGAGATATACAGCCAGCCCCATGCACAGCAGCCCAGCCACGCGTGTCACAAACCCAAAGGGCTCCTCGTGGAGTTCAATGAGCAGTCGAGTGCTGGAGGCATTACAATAACTGTATCTGTTAGAAGCAGTGACTGCGATGGTAACAGCACATAGGGAGAAAGGCAAGCTCCTTACTAGAACGGTGTGATGACTATGGGCATCATTTAGGTTTTTTATGCAGGCCCCTGGCAGCCCGCCCCATTCTAGCTGTTTGGCTGTCAGCCAACCAGCAGGGGGTACCCCAGGGTGGGGCACAGGCAGCGAGCTCTATCCGTATTACCTTTAGTTCCCTCCCGGACCATCTGGAAAATACATTGTTTAGTGTCAGTCCATGTGGGCCACCCAGAGACATCATACATGCTCCTCAATTGAATAAGTTGCTCCACTGAGTCACATTGGCGGTCACTGGAATCTGGGCACAGATCCACCGATCACTGTAGTGTAACGGCAGGGCATGTATGGGGCCCAGTACTGGTAGCTGTTGGGAAAGCAGTAACTATGGAGCAAAAGACAGGTTATTACGAGAGACAAGAAGGGGCGAGTCTTCCCCATCTAGTAAGACACATGCAGTGGCCCTATCCTGAGTTAGCACAGCGCCTAAGTTAGGACCTTCCCTGGGTGGTACCACCATGCCTTCCGTCCTGTTGGCTGCTGTCTAAAAGGCTAAGGTGTATTGAGGGTCTTTTGATTTGCCAGAGGGACAGAAAATAGGTCCCCCTATTGATAGGGTCTCCGCCATTGTAAATTCCCATTGCGTGTGGCCCGCTCCCCACGATGGCTGGCCACACATCGATGTCCATCCCTTTTCACCAAGGGGCAAACAAACCACACCAGCGAGTCCCTGTTTGAACCTCCCAGGGCCAGGTAAAAGCAGTGGCTCCTTGGGGCAGGTCTTGGGGTACAGGCAGAAGGAGGATATTTTCTGTGCCCCAAGTGGGCTCGAGTGTGGAGTCTGCAGAGTGAATCTGTAATGGTAGGGGTGATGTCCATGTCTGTTGAAGCCCAGCTAGGGCGGCCTGTGGATTCGTGGCTGCTCGCTGAGGACCCGCAAGATCTCTAGCATCCTATAATGTCCACCCTTGAAGTGAGGATTGCTCATTTAATTTGACCTTTAAGATGCCGTTGTATCGTTCCATGATGCTGGCCACTTGTGGGCCGTATAGCAGGTGGAAGTGCCAGGTGACATGATTGATGACTGTTAGCCCATTCCTGAACATGGGTCCCTGTAAAGTGCATCCCCTGTCACTCTCAGTGTCTGTGTGTGTGCCACACACACTGCAGAGCATCTGCAGTCCTCTGACAGTGGCCCGTTGTGTGGCCTTTTTGCTGGGGATGCTTGCCGGAGCCCCAGAGCCATATCTATGCAGGTCAGGGCATGGCGGCAGCCCTTGGCTAGTGGGAGAGGACCTATGCAGTGTATCTGCCAGTGAGAGAGGGGCATGTGTCCTCCCTTTACATGCCCTGATGCCATTCCCAGCAGGGTTTGGGGGTGCTTCTGTGTACGTAGCATGCACTGTGAGCAAGCATCAGTCACCTCCTTATAGGACAGTGGCAAGCCCCTGGCTTTCACGGTTTCCCATAGTCTTCTGCCCAACATGCTTCAGTCTTCTGTGCAGCCACTCTGAGGTCGGCAGCTGGGGCATCTTCCAGCCAACGGACCTGTGCCATTGTGTCGGCTTCACCGTTTCCTGGCATCTGCAAAGGTTGCTGGCCGTGTACATGAATACAGTTAACATCGTTTTGGTGAGTAAGTTACCAGATATCCTCTCACATGTCCTGACACCAGAGAGGCCGAGCACTAATCGTCCAATTCTGGGTGTGCCATTGCTCAATCCCCAAGGCACGACCCCGATGTACAGCCCACCTGTCTGTCTGCGGTGTGAGAGGTGTAGGCTCATTCGGCAAGACCGTCCAGGCGCCCTCAGTTCACCCACTGGCTGCTCCTCCCAGCGTCTTCGCCCAGCTGGGTGGGAAGCTCCAGCTCTCTGCCTTGGCAGCTGCCCTCTGCAGGAGCCATCCGTGTTCCAAGCCTCTGCAGGGACAGACCCCTGCCTGGGCCTTACCGGACTGGGGGGGGGCAGGTAGCTGTTCTTCTGGGGAGGTAGTAAAGTCTGAGCTATAAGTGATGGGCCCTAGTACTTGCTGGAGCTCAGAACTCAAAGGTGAAGTATTGTGTACATGCTGCTGTTGTGAATAAGCAGTCCGCTTTGTGAGTGTGCGCAACTCAGCCACCCTACCGCGGGGCAGTTGTTAAATCCCTTGGCCAGCCAGTAATTGGGTAGTTGGGTTTTAGATTGAGTTCTGAACCTCTCATGATGGGCTCGCTGGCTTGGAGGGCCATGGAAGGGGCTGCTGGTTGTTCTCCTATGAGGTTATACTGTCCCCCTGCTCCTCTCCACAGCTGGGACCAAGACCTGTTAGGGCAACAGACTTTCCCCTGCCTCTGCCAGACCCCAAGAGAACCCTCCTGGGTGACAGGAACAACCAATTCTCCAGGACAGGAGGGGTTGTAAATGCCCAGAGCCAGCACCTGTTTTACTGCTTGGGTTGCATTTTCAAACGCTCGCTGGTGAGTTGCTCCCCAATCCCACTGCGTTCTTTTCCTAATCTGCCTACGCAGGGCAGTTGTGCTAAGTGAGGAATAAACACTTGCCAATGGCCTAGAAGGCCAACAAACTCCTGTAATTGGTTCACAGTGGTTGGCTGACAGAAAGAAAGCCTGTATTTTATCCGTGATTGCCTATGGAATAACTTTAGTCTTACCCGACCAGACAATACCCAAAACCTTGACAGACAAGCCAAGCCCCTGGACTTTGCTGGAGCTGATGGCCCATCCTTGAAATTCCAAATAGGAGATAAGGTTCAGTACATATTCCTCTAAGGCAGGGAGAGAGAGAGAGAGAGAGAGGTTAACATGATATCGTCGTCCATGGAATGAAACAGGTGCCCTCATCGGGCAGCGCGGGTGCAGCCAGGTCTTTAGCAATCACGTTACGGCAATAGGTTGGACTATGTGGGTATCCCTGGGGGAGGACATTGAAGGTCCACTGCCTGCCTTCCCACATGAAAGCAAACTGATCTTGGCTTTCAGGGGCTATGTCAATGCTAAGGAAGGCACTGGCCAGGTCTCATACACAATGACAGGTGCCAGGGTTGCTGCTGAGGTGTTCCAGCACTGTGGGTATGTTGGGGACCACTGCAAAAAGGGGAGATAGGACATTATTTAATTCTCTACAATCTACTGTCATGTGCCAGGTGCCATTGCGCTTGTGCACTGGCCATACAGGAGCATTATAAGGGCTGTGGGCAGGGGGATTACACCGACCTTTTCCAATTGAGAGATGACAGCAGTTATTTCATCATGACCCCCAGGGAGTCGGTATTGTCTGGTAGCAACAGCCCTTTGGGGAGAGGGTAGCTGCAACGACTCATGCTTTGCACAGCCCGTTAGAATTTGCTGCACGGCATGGACTTTCATTGTCCTAACCCTTAGGCGGAATTCTCCAATGTAGTCTGTAAGACTTTTCCTAAAAGGATATCCACTCCCAATATATATTCATGGACAGGAGCTATATGCATGGTAAATTCCCCCGGGGACAGTTGACCAATGCCCAAGGTCAAGGAAACCCTCCTAACATTAGGTCACTGTTTTCCTACCATATCCATTAATAGCAGCAATGTGTCCCTTAAACCTGGTGGGGTTTCACATAGGTAAGAGAACACCACGCTCCCGTACCTACCAAGGCTAAAATTCTCTGCTTGTTTTTCTGTGACCAATAAATGGTAACTTCTATGTGTAGCCTCTGGTCCCCCTTCAGGGCCCAACTGGCTGGAGACCTTGGTCACTCCCCTAGTCCTGGGCAGACCCAAGCCAAGGCTTAGCAAGCGCATGTCGGTCACCTTGGGGTAGGGAGGGCGGGGATGCTGAAGGCTAAGCCTTTTCTCCTGAACACTTGGAAATCAGTTTTTTGTTTCAAAGCGGAAGCCATCCATTCCATTATTCTCACAGCCGGTTTTGCTTTGGGGTTTTGGTGCAGGCTGTGGAAGTGGCTAAAACCGTTTTTCCTTCAGTACCTGTTTCCAAAGGAACCTCTCTCCACTTTGCGCTAGGCTTATAAAAAGTAACTCTTTCTTGTCTGCTTGGGCCAGCCAAGTGTCACATTCTAACTCAGAGTCCTCCCTTGCTGTATGGAGGGCAGCTTTGGTGGCCAACTCGGCCTCCGTTGGAGCTCATGCAGCCTGCATTAGTGGCCATGCCACTGCTGCCACGACTTGCTTTAACTCTTCCCTTTTTCCAGGGGCAGAACGAGTGGCCATGGCTTCCAATCTGAAAGCAATCCCGCAGGCATTTTCGGGGCACTGTAACAGAGTAGTCACCCCTCCTCCCATAGCTATGGAACAGAGATATTGACAGTAGGGAATGGCCTGGAAAAAAAATGTCAAAAAATACTTTCTGTCTGTTTAAAACATCCTCCACTCCTTTTTTGAGAACTAAAAACCTGCATCCCTGCCTCAGGCCAGTGGTTGAGAGGGGCAGGGTAATGTCTTTTTTTTTTTTTTCCTTTGAAACAGAGTGTCACTCTGTTGCCTGGGCTAGAGAGCAGTGGCATCAGCCTAGCTCACAGCAACCTCAAACTCCTGGGCTCAAGTGATCCTCCTGCCTCAGCCTCCCCAGTAGCTGGGACTACAGGCACACACCACCATGCCCAGCTAATTTTTTTTTTTTCTATTTTTAAGAAAGACAGGGTTTCACTCTTGCTTAGGCTGGTCTCAAACTCCTGACCTCAAGCGATCCTCCTGCCTCGACCTCCCAGAGTGCTAGGATTACAGGTGTGAACCGCCGCGCCCAGCCTAGGGTAATGTCTTTTGTTCTTTGTGCTATAGGAGATGGCTCAGCCTGACATGGTGAGGGAGGTCCTGGGCAGAGGTCACCGGACTGTCTTCAGAGGAGATGGGACTGAAATGGGACAATCAGGATCATCAACTGTAGTTGAACAGCAATTGCCTGAAGCTGAGAACCCACCCTTTAAAAGCTCTGTACTTCTGCTTATTCTTAGGACGATGGCATTTCAGACAGGAGTCTTCATCCTCCTCATTTGCAAGCAAATTAATAAACTCCTCTTTCCTTCTCCCCAAACCACTTGTCCTCTTTCTTCCAATGCAGCTTCAGGGATAAATGCCAAGCTTTCAGTAACAGTTTTATTTACCAAACATAACCAAAGTCACGAGAACTAAAAGGCATTTGAGTTCCTTCATATTGTCTTGATACAATATTTGATTTAAGCACTTACTTTTTGAAGCCAATGAAGCCAATGAGTTAGAGCTCTTTTACATCTTTTAGTAGTGAAATATCACATACATATGACATATAGATACACAAACATGCAGACATACAAACAGAAGCAGATCTTATAGCTTTTATGAAGAATTTTTATTTGCTAGCTTTTAAAAATATATTTTTATTCAGACTATGAATCTTTTAATTACTTATTTTATTGCTCTAAGCAATTGTTAGTGAGGCAACAATTTGCCTTCTAAAAAGATGATTCCTAGGCGAAACAAGGCAGAAAATGTATATTTTGAAAGCACAGAGCTAGGACTTTAGGCCTAAATATGGTACCATCATTTGCTCATACCAAGGCAAAATAAGGTTTTAAGTAAAGTCCCAGTTAAGACAAGATGACCAGGAAAAGTACCCTAAACAAAGGTAAGACTTGTCATATAAATTTAGAACAATGGAAAGAGTTTCTAGCAACTCAGTCCTCCTTCTCAGATACTCTTATAAATGGAAATTTCCTTTATAGATAAAAATTTATTTTATAAAAGGGTTTCATGATATAAAAGAGCCTGGTACAGTGGCTCATGCCTGTAATCCCAGCACTTTGGGAGGCCAAGGTAGGAGGATCACCTGAGGTCAGGAGTTCAAGACCAATCTGAGTAACAAAGCGAGATCCCCATCTCCACAAAAAAAATTAGAAAAATCAGCCAGGCCTGGTGGCATGCACCTATAGTACCATCCACCTGGGAAGATGAGGCAGGAAGATTGCTTGAGCCCAGGAGTTCGAGGCATCTGTGAGCCACTGCATTACAGCCCAGGCAATGCAGCAAGACTCTGTCTAAAAAAAAAGATACCCAATTAAATGCCAGAGAGGTATGTTTTAGGTAGGCGGCCTTTTTAACTCAGCTAGTGTTTTCTAGCTAAAATTACTGAGTTCAGGTGGAATCCACTAAGGAATAGGGTTAAAAAAATGTATTTCTATACCCGGAGTCAGCATGGATAAGTCTGAAAAAAGCAGCAAATCTATTTCATCTGAAGGCTTGCCTTTTGTAAACACTTTATCCAAGATAGCTTTCTTTTTGCCTTTGGGGCAGGAGCATAACTAAGCCAGAAGATTAGTAGATTTAATTTTTTATATTAAATAGTCATTTGAAACTTTTTATTTGCCTTTTAAAAAGAGACTTCTAAATCTTTTTTACAAGTTTCTAAGCATCAATAGACATCCCTAAATGAGACTAATTTGAGGGCCCTCATTTTTAAATGCACTTCTTAAAGTTGTCCATTTGGAATATTTTTCTGTAAGCATTTACTGCTTCTGGGGCCAAATACTCACAGGTATATAGGAAGGTGTAGGCAGAAAGTAGAATAGTTAGTTCTTCAGAAATTGAGGATCGTCACATTTTGACCTTGAATCTTGGCTTTGGCTTTCAGATCTCCAAGATCAACTCAGGCAATGATTTTTCCTTACCCAAGGGTGCAGGAAAAAGGAACAAAGGGACAGAACACGGAAATCTGCGAATTCCTGAGAGCTGGAGTTCACACCCCCTGTCGTGTTGCCATTTACTTCCAGTTTCTGCCTGATGCAGTCGGACATCTGAGTCCTCTAACTGGATCTAAACCAGTGAATTATCAGATCCAATCTGATCCCAGACCCAGTACAGTTTCTATGGCGACTTTCAAACCAGTTAGGATCCAAAATTTGCCCAAACCGACTTGGAGAGCTCAAAACACAAATCTGTGGAGCTTCAGAATCTGAAAGAGAACTTTCCCAGGAGCCCCAGTCGCTTTGAGAGAGCAGTGGGCACAATAGCGGGGGTGGGGGGGTGGAGGGGGCTCGCTTGTTCTCTCAGTGCTCCGGGGCGTCTCCGGGAGCTCTATTTTGAAATCCACTTCTGACAAATTAAATTTAACAGAGTTTAATTGAGCAAAGAACAATTCACAAGTTGGGCAGCCAAATCAGAACAAGTTCAGGAAAGCTCCAGCGCTGCCACGTGGTTACAGAAGATTCGTGGACAATACGGTTCAGCGTTTGCCTTACACATTTTGAGCCATTGGCCTCCTTTGCTTGGCCAAAGCTTGGGGATCAGCCAAGAGGGAGGAACAGAGAGGGGTGAAGGTAAATGGAGCCGACTTTAGGTGGGACAAGTAGCTGACATTTTTTACTTTCAAACATTTTAACTAAAGTCCCCTTCCAAGTGAAACCCGTAAGTCTTAACCCAGGTCATAACTTAATCAAGGAAGCAAGAGGTTTCTCCAAAGAGGTGGAAAACAGTTTTTATGAGATCCAAAAATAAGCCACAAAAATGGCTCAAAGAAAGGAAAGTTTCACTGGCCATAAACCACATCTGCCCCACAGTACTGTCCAGCCATATCTTCTACGCTGAACATTTACACACAAATGTCTAAAAGCCCCGTATGTCCTCACAGA
The DNA here is from genome assembly GCF_020740605.2 of Lemur catta. Classification (NCBI taxonomy): domain Eukaryota; kingdom Metazoa; phylum Chordata; class Mammalia; order Primates; family Lemuridae; genus Lemur; species Lemur catta. The sequence continues at coordinate 23,067,676 of NC_059129.1, forward strand.
ATCAAAAGCTGTGCACTGAAGGGAAAAGAATCAACCAATGGCACAAGTTACACAAATACCAAACCAGAACAAGCTCATTCCCTGCCTAAGAATCTAACCTAGGCTGCTGAGAGGAAAGCACAGAACTTTTAAGCCCTAGGCTACGAGGTAAATTGGCCTCTGCCATTTTTCCCACAGTGGCTGTGTTCAAAGGATTGTTTTGTTTTGTTTTAAGACAGGGTCTCACTCTGTTGCCCAGGCTGGAGTGCAGCAGTGTCATCATAGCTCACTGCAACCTCAAACTCCTGGGCTCAAGTGATCCTCCTGTTACAGCCTCCTGAGTAGTTGGGACTACAGGCGTCCCCCACCACACCCGGCTAATTTTTCTATTTTTTGTAGAGATGGGGTCTCGCTCTTGCTCAGGCTGGTCTTGAACTTCTGAGCTCAGGCAATCCTTCCACCTCAGCCTCCCAAAGTGCTGGGATTACTGGCATGAGCTACGATGCCTGGCCATGATCATTTCTCCTCTTTTTATTGCAGAAATTTCCTCACTGTTAGTGTTTATATTTCAGATAATCTTTAGTACACTTTGCCAAATTCCCCCCAAAAGCACTCATTAATATCATAACAGATTGTATCTGTTGAATGACAATAATCTTGGTTCTACTGACTTCACATAGATTTGTGAAATTGATGTGAAATTTCTATGATATAGTCTCCTAAGCCTAAATTATAAAACTGTTTGGGTTGCTTAGTGGGGAAAAAGAGATTAATTTTACTTAGGTTTAAATAATGTTAGGAAGTGGACTGGTTATAATCTATAACCTCTTCAAAATTTTGTTTTATCTCCCTCTAATCATCGGCTTCTTCTAACCATACTACTATCTCAGCCACTTTCTTCAAAGAGATGCAACAAATGTAAGTTCAATATTCTGTCCATATGCTGTGTAAAGGAGAAATCAAGGGAAATACTATATTGTTTACAATATAGTGCTCAGCATCTGTGAATACGCAGAATGAATGAGACACACACCATACTCACATAGTTGCACACATGCAACTCCAGTAGCTAACCCAGTGAAGAATAAAAAGTGGAAAATGAACTTATGCCAATGTTTCTCATTTTGACAACTTATATGATACTGTTTTGTATAAATTTGCCCTTTTTTTTTCTTTCTTTGGAGACAGAATCTTGCTCTGTTGCCCGGGCTAGAGTGCCATGGCATCAGCCTAGCTCACAGCAACCTCAAACTCCTGGGCTCAAGCGATCCTTCTGCCTCAGCCTCCCAGTAGCTGGGACTACAGGCATGTGCCACCATGCCTGGCTAACTTTTTCTATATATTTTTAGTTGTCCAGATAATTTCTTTCTATTTTTAGTAGAGATGGGGGTCTTGCTCTTACTCAGGCTGGTCTCGAACTCCTGAGCTCAAGCAATCCTCCCGCCTCAGCCTCCCAGGGTGCTAGGATTACCGGCATGAGCCACCTCACCCTGCCATAAATTCACCCTTTATTTATTTATTTTCTTTTTGAGACAGTGTCTCACTTTGTTGCCTAGGCTAGAGTGAGTGCCGTGGCGTCAGCCTAGCTCACAGCAACCTCAAACTCCTGGGCTCAAGCAATCCTTCTGCCTCAGCCTCCCAGTAGTTGGAACTACAGGCATGCGCCACCATGCCCAGCTAATTTTTTCTATATATATATTTTAGTTGTCCAGATAATTTATTTCTATTTTTAGTAGAGACGGGGTCTCGCTCAGGCTGGTCTCGAACTCCTGACCTCGAGCGATCCACCCGCCTCGGCCTCCCAGAGGGCTAGGATTACAGGCGTGAGCCACCGCGCCTGGCCAAATTCACCCTTTAAAGCAGGTATCTTCTAGGCAATCTCAGGAAAATATTTTGGGTAGATTGACAGGTAACACTTAAAAAAATCTAGCATTTCTAAATGTCAAAATCTTTGGACAATTTTACATAATCATATAAAATCAGAATACTCTAGGTTATGCTATGGAAACAACTCAAAAGTCTCAGTGGCTTAAAACAACGAAGGTGTATCCTTGTGTGCCTTGTATGTCCATGGTAGATGCCCAGGAAGCCTGTTCATCTTGTCTCTGAGGGACACAGGCTGACTGAACAGCCATGACCTGGAATCCTGGTGGTTGCTATGCCAGAGGGAGGAGAGTAGTTTCTCCTTCTCATGCCAGAAACTAATCACTGTCCGCTGCCCTAAACTTTAGTTAAACTCATGCTTTCTAGTCCTGAGGCACTGACAGGAATTAGTCACTTAGTTCCATCTGACCCACCTAATCCTCACAGAACATTGTAAGGTAGATACCACTGGTATCCTCATTTTAAAGATGAGGAAACCAAGGTCTAGAAAAAAAATCAAGTAATCTGGCCATGGACACACGAGTTTCAGTACAGTAAGTCTTTCTACAAAGGCCAAAGCACATTTGGCAGCTCAATATAATTCAGTCCCTCCCTCCTTTGTTCCAAGTTTTAGTCAATCCTCCGAAACAAGGGTGACAATCCCTCTCTTGAAGGATGTAACATTTTGTATTCAGAATCTCTGGTCAACACATCCATATTCCTAATGTAGTCTGACTTAAAATTGGGTTCTTTCCTTCTTGCTCAAATATCTATAGATGCCTCCAAGATATTTTTTTCTCAAAGTTACTAAGTTAGTGAAGTTGTCCAATTCCTTTGGTGTGTAAAATTTCTCATTCCGGATTGGCTGAATGATTAACTCTTCCCCACATCTCCTCACACCTCTGTGCTGGGCTCTGATTTGGTTATATTTTCATGGATCGTGTGGGGTAGCCATAGTTCAGGGTCGGTGAGCCTCAAGGACTTCAGTTACAAAATCTGCCAGCAAGGCAAGGTCATCCCAACCAGAAAAAAAAGACCAGGGGCTAATTCATCTGGTGTGGGAGGATCGACAGTTGTTTGCATTTGGCAGGTAGGAAAGATCTTGTGTATGTTTCAACATATCCCTTTTGATTATTGAGATAACTCTGGTTATTTATAAATGGCCCAAATTATACACAAATTGCCACCCAGTTTCTGTTTAATATAACCTGACATTTGCTGTCAACTTGTTTAGCTCTACCGCTAAGGGGAAGGTTATTTCAGCACAAAGAGTTTTAAAGCATGCCTGGGTTGAGAATTTGGGGATTTCCTTCCATGTGCTATTCCATGTCTTTATAAGATGCTATCACAACATCAGTCCTTGAATTCCCCACGGCTTTCCTGCTGCTCTGAAACAGTAACAAAGCCTTGAATTAAACAGCCATTCTGCTCAAGGTAACCACATGCATCATTTGATTATGCAATTTGTCACTGGGTGCCACAGCTGTCTAGATACTACTCCTGAGTAACAAGTACTGGTTCATCGAATGAGTAACCCATCCTGATTTCTCTTGGGCCCCCAGCTGATCTGCTGCATTAAACTAATCCCAGACAAAAAGTGCGTTTCTCCAGAACTGTCCTTCCCACTCTTGCTGCTGTTGAGCACCTTCTGCACCTGAATTCTCACCAATGGGATGAAAGTGCAAACGCAGTGGCAGCAAGACAGGAGTCAGACACCCTGCAGGCAGTGACGGCAGGGGTCAGAGGGAGAAGGCCACCAGGATAAGAAAGTCACAAAAATGTGAACATACTTAGCTAGGAGAGATGTAACCAATAGGGACCCTTTAGTTATTTTGCTTTAGCCATAACATCTTTAGCTAAAGTAAAACCAGGAATTCCTTTAATTGGGGCATGGGCACAGTGGAGGTGACAGTGTCCCTAAGCAAACTACCCTCATTAACATAGTAAAAATCACACCCATCGGTGCTGTAGACAGCTTACAAATGCCATGGCAACTCCAGAAGTTACCCTATGAGGTCATGAAAGGGAAGGCTTCCCAGTTCTAGGAACTCGCCAGTCCTTGCCCAGAAAACCCACGAACATTCGCCCCCCAGTTTAGCACAGCATTAAGATTTAATATAAAAGACCAGCCCCTGACCCTGGGGTGGCAATGTTCCTCTCTGGATCGGTCTGCTCCTCTCCTTTCTGCAAGAGAGTACTTCACTTTCAATAAACCTCTCTGCTTTTGCTCATAGGCCATGTCTGAGCTCTTTTCTCTCACTCGTGCCTGTGTTCTTGAATTCCTTCCTGTGCAGAGGGCAAGAACCCTCCCTGGTATCAAAAGTGACCACACCTCCAGCCTCCAGGAGGCATTTCTCCATGTGCTTTTCCATCTTCACCAGGTAGAGGAGGGAAGCCACCCGGTGAAGATGGGCACAGCATACAGCCTGGGTCCACAGCCCTCAGTTCTCATGTCACATCCATGCAGATGCTGCTTAGAGAAGGACTGGGGCACCCACTGTACCTCATTCCTCTCTGGTTCTCTGCTCTGTGACCTCCAGCTGCGAGGCCTCCCCAAACGCCCAACTCTGTCCCTTCCACTCAGGGACACTGCTACTGCTGGCTCCCCTAGGCTCCCTCTTGCACAGTGGCCTGCAGACTCAGGGCTGGCCTGTCTCTCAGGGCTCCAAATGCCTAAAAACTGTCTGTCATTTCGTATATTTTTCCATCTTTCTGAACTTGTTTAAATTGGGACAGCACATCTGGACCCTGTGATTCCATCTTGGCCAGAAGCAGCAAGAGCCCACCTTTTGGTTTGGATTCATGAAGATCTCTGCATTTGTCAGTATTTAGAATATAAAGCTTTCCTTTTTATATAAAATACAATTATTCTTCCAAATTTTGTCATCTATCTTTTTAACTTAATTTTTTAACTTTTGTTTTCTGTTGTATACACTTTGTGTGTGTGTTCAGATCTTTCCATTTCTTCTTACACTTTTTATTTCCTTAATTGTTTTGACATTGTACTTAAAGAATCTTTTCCCACTCCTTAAGCCTCTAAGCAGTTGCCTGTGTTTTCTTCTGTTTTTTCTGTTCTCTATAAGGTGTCAGTTTTTTAAGACAACTGGCACACATCTTCCAGATTTGTAAATAATTATCCTCCTACTTAAAGTCAGAGAAGAAAGCTAAAGTTTCCTTTTTTCCCTGTCTTTTGAGACAGGATCTTTCTCTGTTTCTGGGGCTAGAGTGTAGTGGCATCATCATAAATCACTGCAGCCTCAAACTCCTGGGCTCAAGCGATCCTCCTGCCCCAGCCTCCCTAGTAGCTGGGACTGCAGGCATGCACCACCACACCCAGTTAATTTTTCTTATTTTTTGTAGAGATGGGGTCTCCCTGTGTTGCTCAGGCTGGTGTTGAACTCCTGGCCTCAATAGATCTTCCCCCTTTGGCCTCCCAAAGTGCTAGGATTATAGGCATGAGCCATGGCACCTGACCACAAGTTTATAATCTAATCAAAGAGAACAGGTAATTCTTTTAATTTCCTCAGGATGCATCTTCTTTCCTCAAGAAGGGGGAAGCCAGAGTGTCAGGAAAAGTGACTGTCAAATGTGGATCCTCCTCACTTAAAATCCTGGTGTCACAGAGCAGTGGTAACAAAGTGCCACAGACTAAATCACTCAGACAAGAGAAACGAATTTTCCGTTCGGGAGACTAGAAGCCCTAGATCGAGAGCTGGTTCCTTCTCAGGGTCATGAGGGAGCATCTGCTCCAGGCTTCTCTCCTTGGGTTAAGATGGCATCTCCTCCCTGTCCCTTCACATCCTCTTCCCTGTCCGTGTGACTCTGTGTCCCAGTTTCCCTTTTTCATAAAGACACCGGTCACATTAAATAAAGACCAGCCCTAAGGACCTCACTTTCACTTGATCACCTCTGTAAAGATCCTACTCCAAATAAGGTCACATTCTGAGGTGGGGGGGTTAGGACTTCATGACTTGGGGGAGATGGGTGGGACACACTTCAAGCCACAACACTGGTCAACATGGTTATATCAAATTTGCTACAGTGGCTCTCTCGCTACCTTGGATATGTTAACATGGAAAGGACCCTTAAACATCGACTTTTCTAAGTATTTTTCTGTAGATGAGATTTGAGGCAGTTCATACCTCCCCCTCCCAGCAGACACGTCTTCTGAAATAAATCTTTCTTCCTTGACAATCCTTGTTGTCTCAGGAATTGACTTTCTGTGTGGTGGGCAACACTGAACCCCCTTTGTGGGTTCATTAACAATTTGGGGGCTTGTCCTGGACCTGTTGCTTGTGGCTTGGTGGCCACGGAACAGGAAGAGACTTTAAAGCCTCCCTAGCAGCTGCCCGGCTGAGTTTCTGAGGGAGGCTGGTTTTGGGTTTGTCCCACTGACTTTGATGTCACCGGCCCCAAACACATCCATGATTGTCAGGGAAGAATGGACCTTTGACCTTTGGATTTTGGCATTTGCATCCAGACAGGTGAGTGCTGTTTGAAGGTACCAAGCAGCAGAGAAACTCCTCTCTTCATTTGGGGAGATTCTCTGGAATTCCCATTTGGGTTGGGAGCCTCAGCCATTTGGGAGAGTAGGACCAAAAATTTCTCTCTATCTGGGGAATTTCTCAGAAGCTTCTGCTTGGGCTAGAGGTCTCAACCATTTGGGAGTTTCAGGGGGAGTCCCATTTGGGTTGGAAGCCTCAACCATTCATTTGGGAGAGCAGGACCTCCGACTGTTTGTATTTGGCATGCCCTAGGCTTATTTGTTGGAGCTGCAGTCCATTTGATGTGTGAGTTATGTTCATGTGTGTGACTGTGGGAAATAAGAATTCAATTCCTGGCCAGGTACGGAGGCTCATGCCTGTAGTCCCAGCTACTCGGGAGGCTGAGGCAGGAGGATCGGTTGAGCCCAGGAGTTTGAGGTTGCTGTGAGCTAGGCTGATGCCACAGCACTCCAGCCCGGGCAACAGAGTGAGACTCTGTTTCAAAAAAAAAAAAAAAAAAAGAATAAAAAAGGAGGGGTCAGGGAACAACAAGCCAGATCTAAGAACCCCGTCTTGCCATCAGAAGGAATCGCCCATGTTGAAGAAGACCTTGGGGCAGCCGTAGCAGCGGCTCCAGCTGTGGCTGTGCTGGCTCAGGCTCAGGCTGTCACTGAGGCACCGAAGGGAGCTTCCGCCATGGCAGGGGATCCTGCTACAGCTCCGATTTCTTTCAGAGATCCCTCTCCTAACTCTCCTGCCCCACTTGATGGCTCTGGACCCCTTCCTCACCCCCGCTGGCTCCTCTAGCCATCTATCTCTCACTTCCGTCCTTCTCTGAGAATAGTCATGGGAAGCACGGGGACCTGGTCTCTCCTTCACACACCCAGCAGGGTACACAATGGTCGGGGTCCTCCCTCCGTCCCAGCAGGGCAATTTCCTTTGAGACGGGTCCCTATAAGAGGAGTACATGAGAATGGACAACTGGCTGGATTGATGTGGGTTTATAACCCATTTACCACGTCTGATTTGTACAATCAGAAACAGAATAGCCCTGCCTACAGGGATGATCCACAGTGTGTAACTGATCTACTTGAACCTATTTTCACTACACATCGCCCCACATGGGCAGATGTTCAGAGCCTGCTTAACACATTGTTAACCTTCGAGGAGCATCACATTGTTCTAGAAAAGGCTGGGGAAGAAGCTGACCAGGTGCATGCTGAAGACCCAAATAACCAGCTGAGAAGTGCAGCTAATTTAGCCATCCCAACGCATGACCCTAACTGGGACCCAAACAATGGAGATGAAAGTAAGATTCAACATTTTCTACACTGCATCCTAGTGGGGCTTAGGAAAGGGGTCCCCAAAATTAAAAGCCTGAACAAGGTTCAGGAAATAAGACAGGAACCAGATGAAAATTCATCAGCTTTCCTAGAAAGGATTATGGAAGCGTATCGGAAATATACTGATATAGATCCAGAAAGTCCTGATAATTCAAGGTTCATTAACATGACCTTTGCTGCCCAGAGCATGCCTGATATCCAGCAGAAGGTACAGAAGTTAGAGGGGCTTTTCACTTGCCCCATATCTCATTTGGTTGAAGTGGCTTATATGGTCTTTGTAAGCCGTGAAGAGACTAAAGAAAAGCAAAAGAAGAAAAGAAAGGTATATGAAATGAGACAACAGACAAAACTTTTGGCAGTAGTTCTGACAGAAAACTCTAGGGGGTCCCCTCAACAGGGACCACCACCCCACAGAGGAAAAAAGATTAAGAGGAAAAAATCCCCTTAAAAAAGGACCAATGAGCCCAAAGGATCTCATGTCAGGAAAAACAAAACAAAACAAAAAAGGACCAATGTGCCTACCACAAAGAGATGGGTCCTTGGAGAAAGAATTGTCCTAAGTTACAACAAAAGAGTGACAGGAACCTACTGTACAATGGATGGGGCTGAATGCAGAAGATGCGGAATGACAGGTCCCTAGGGCTCCCCAGAACCTGTGGGAATTACAGCCTGTGATTAATATCTCCCACCAGGAGCCCAGGGTAACCATAAAACTGAGAGAAAAGCTGATTGATTTGCTGATTGATACCAGTGCAACCTACTCAGTTTTAAACCTTAAATTGGCTAAGCTTGCTAAAGACTCAATGCTGGTGACCAGGGTATGCAGAGAACCCTCCCAGAAATATTTTCTCTAGCCACTGGATTATGCTCTTGGGAATTCCTGCCTCAGATACAGCTTTCTGTTCGTGCCTGAGTGCTCTCTCCCACTGCTGCGTAGAGAACGTCTCTCTAAATTGCAGGCTCAAGTGACCTTTCAGAATAAACAAGCACCTACTGCAGTTCCCCAGAACATGCCTGTGCCTTGCAAGCAGCTCTGCTTGCTCCCTTGGCTGTCCCTCAAGAGCTGCCCGCTGAAGTCCTCAATGAAGCCAATCCCTAGGTATGGGCTACTGTACAATCTGGAAGGGCACACGTGGACCCTGTTCATATCAAGGTAAAATCAGGAATTTCTCCCCCTTGACTCAAGCAGCATCCATTAAAGCTGCAAGCTACGGAGGGCCTTCGACCCCTAGTTATGGTCTTTTTAAAATATGGACTTCTCTGGCCTTGTCACTCTCCTTATAACACTCCCATTTTGCCAGTTCAAAAACCTGGAACTCAGGAATATCCATTTGTTCAGGATCTGAGAGCAATAAACCAAATAGTGGAAGATATTCATCCTGTGGTACCTAATCCTTATACTCTTCTCACCGCTCTATATGGCAATTTTGCTCAGTTTTCAGTGACAGACTTAACAGATGCCTTCTTTGCACTCCCCTTGCTCCTGAATCACAAGAACTGTTTGCTTTCGAATGGGAGAACTTAAGGACTAAAACCAAATGTTAATACTGTTGGACTGTCCTTCCCCAGGGACTTAAAAATTCTCCAACCATCTTTGGAGAAATTCTAGCTAGAGATGTAAGAAAAATAATTCTAGAAAAGAGAGTAATTTTACAGTATGTAGATGACATTTTCATTGCATGCAAAACTGAAGCTTAATCAAGGCAACATGCTATAATTGTATTGAATTTCTTAGCTGACAAAGGATATAAAACATCCCAGAAAAAGGCCCAAATCTCACTGCCCATTGTTGAATACATGGGATTTGAATTGTCTCAGGGACTCAAAACCTCCTCCCAGACTGGAGGAGGCTGTCACTGGGTAGCAGTCCCCACCACTCGCAAGCAGCTGCCAGGATTCCTGGGAATGGCAGGGTTTTGTCGGATTTGGATTCCTAGCTTTGGCCTAATAGCCAAACCTCTCTATGCAGCCTCAACAGGACAGGAAAAAGAGCCCCTTCCTTGGACAGGAGAATGTCAAAAAGCTTTTTTGACTATTAAAGAAAAACTGATGACTGCCCCTGCACTGGGCCTCCCGCATTTGTGCAAGCCTTTTGATTTGCTCATCCAAGAGAGACAAGGAATTGCACCTGGGGGTATTAACCCAAACTTTGGGAGCTCATAAGTGTCCCATGGCCTATCTCTCTAAACAGTTAGATATAGTAACGAAAGGATGGCCCACTTGTCTAAGAGCAGTTGCCACCACACTTGTGATATTTTACAAGAAGCTGAAAAGTTTACGCTTGCACAGCCAGTAACTGTTCATACTGCACATTATGTGTTACCCCTACTAGAACAGAAGGGGGTTGTTGGTTGACAGCTGGCCGGTTGGGCAAATATCAAGCTACCCTGTTAGATAATCCTAATGTAACTTTAAAAGGAGTATCCACCTTGCATCCCACCACCTTGCTGCCTATGGACTCTCACTCCCTGGTTCACGATTGCATTCAAATCATGACCAAGTATATTCTAGCCGCCCGGATTTGACGGATCAGCCATTGGCAGACCCGGATGAGGAATTTTTCACAGATGGGAGCGGCTTCACGTAGCATGGACAATGCAAAGCCAGGTATGCTTTGGTGACCAGCCAGCAGGTAATTGAGGCACAAGCCCTACCCACAGGGATGTCTGCCCAAAAGGCAGAATTGATTGCATTGACCAGAGCCCTACATCATGGGAAAAATAATCATATCAATACATACAGATTCTAAATATGCCTTTATGGTGGTGCATGCTCATGGAGCTCTTTGGAAGGAGCCAGGATATCTTACTTCTGAAAATAAAGAAATTAAATATAGGCCTCAGATTCTTGAATTATTAAAAGCAGTTTTACTGCCTAAGGAAACAGCCATCATGCCCTGCCGGGGGCATCAGAAAACAGACACTCAATGTTACAAAAGGAAATACTATGTCAGATTTAATGGCAAAAAGGGAAGCCCAACAAATTGTCAATTGATTCTAATTCTCTCTATATAATTAGATAAACACGATTTCCGATATTCTGAGAAAGATCTAGAAAGAGCTAAAGAATGGGTATTTTCAAAGTATAATTGTCAAAATTGGCTCACAAACACGGAAGGGAAGGTTCTCCTTCCTGAAACTCTTGTCAGACCAGAGCTTGAGCAGATTCATTAAAGCACCATTTTGGACGAGATGCCACCTTGCAATGGATACAGCCCCATATGACTGGGCCCAACTTACAGAGAACTATTCAGACAGTAGTTCAAAGCTGCCCTGTGTGCTTGAAAAATAACCCAAAGCCTTCTGGAACCTCACAACCACCCCTAAAGGAAGGAATGCAATGGAGAGGGAGTTTCCCAGGAGAAGACTGGCAGGCATACTTTACCGTGATGCGGCAAGTCCCTGGAAATTTTCGATATTTGCTGGTCTTTGTTGACACTTTTTCAGGATGGGTTGAAACTTACCCCACCAGGACTGAATGGGCATCAGAAATCACTAAAGCCCTTTTAAAGGAAATTATTCCTGAGTTTGGACTTCCATCAACTCTCCCAAGTGATATGGAGCAGGCTTTGTTGCCAAAATCACACAAGAAATATCAAGAATTTTAGAAATCAATTGGAAACTGCATTCATCATGGAGACCCCAGTCTTCGGAGAAAACTGAACAGATGACTAGAACTTTAAAAAAGACTCTCTCCAAAATTTGTCAAGAGACCAATTTAACTTGGGACAAGGTGTTATCCCTTGCCCTGTTGAGAATTCGGGTGGCCCCTAGAAGGAAGATGGCTCTTAGCCGCTTCGAAATTTTACATGGGAGACCATGCCTAAGAGCTTCCAGCCAGGGCTCAGTCAATGCTCGCCTGCCCCCAGAGATGGAAGCTTGCTCGTATGTAAAACAGGTTGGTAACATGCTAAGTCCTATTTCTAAGTTTGCTTCCAACAGGCTCCAGTTTCCAACAGATGTGCCCCTTCATAAAGCCAGGAGACATGGTGCAAACCTGGAGAAACCAGCATCCTGAAGATCAACCACAGCCGCAGTGCATCGGCCTGTTTGAAGTTCCCCTGCCAACTCATTCATCAGTTAAACTCGCAGGAGTTAAGCAGCAGATTCATCACACTCAGATAAAAGAGGCAGCCCTACCAGAGACCCCACGCCTGCAGGATTCACCACCCTCTGAGAGACTAAAGGACCAGTGGGCTTGTGAGCCCTTAGAGGACCTAAATTTACTCTCCTCAGAAAGAGATAAGTAACACGAAATTATATACTCATCTTATTTGTTCCTTGGGAATTTTTGCTTGTCTGGTGAGACGATTCTTTAGTTAGAATTTCTCAAGCTATCACCTCCTCTGCTAACCTGTCTAGCTGCTAGGTTTGTCATCCTAAACCTCCTTTGGTGCATGCAAGACCATTCTGACCATATAGTTGTCCCTGTATACAATTTCACTAATGCGCCCTCCTGTGTGTTGAACTTACAGAAGCCTGTCTCTTCAATCACCTACAGGGTACGACTAATAACTCAAACTCAGAGGTACCATGTGTTATGGTCTAAGACGCGAGAAACGACCACCTAAAAACCGAATTGAGCCAAATTAGGAGTCCTTATTAGCTGGCCAGCAACTACTCCCTGCGCCGCCGCCTTTAAGCAGCCTTGACCTTTTGAAGCAGAGAGCTTTTATCATGAGTGAAAAATCATTGGGGCAGAGCAAGCATGATCACAGGGGCAAAAAGCAGCATTACATCACTCTCATGTCCTGGTGCAACAGGATCTGGGCAGTTTAGGGCTTGGTCATGCAGAACATGGGTGTTGTATTCCCACACTTGGGGCACTGTCTTTAACAAGCAGTTTTACAGAAGCGAGATAGCAGGTTAATGATTTTTCGGCACAAAACTCACAGTATGACATTATAGAAATAGCTTTGACAATGTTAAAATTTCAGCTTTTAACATTATATGGCCAAAAGTTATAACAGTCAGTAGTCTTGAAGCTTTTGGCCCTTAACACCATGTTTCTTTCTCACCCAGCCCCTTATCAGACGTTATGTACAAGGTGACAGTAGGGACACATACTCTCACAAGTGTACTTTCTACTGGGCAACTGGTCTCTCTAAATTGACCACCAATTATAAAAATTCGACTATTACAGTCTTTTCTGCACCACCCTCTTTAGATTATCTCATTAAGAAATGTTTTAACCCCTCAGACACGGACCATGAGATCCTTGTCTATACCATGGTACATCAGCAAAAGCTGTATCCTCAAGGCTTTGGAAACTGGCAGCTTGTCAACTCCCTGACGAACAGGATCAACTCTGTATAAGACCCTTGGTTTAAAAGTTTAGCCCTAATGTTACCTAACAGTGGTTCTATAAACCTTCAAACAGGAGCAGGTACTGTTTGTGCACGCCTTGGATATATTTTTGTCTGTGGAGGCAAGGAAGGAACTCCTTGGGCTTCTGATTGCTTAAACAGCTGGACAATGGGGGATGACTGTTGATTAGGACTCCCTTTTCGATCCATAACAGATCTGAAGTGGCTCATTGCACCAGCTCCCGAAAATTGCTTTCATGAATAACTAGGGGAGTTTTAGACTGAGATTCCATCTGGGGAGCCCCAAGGCAGTACCTCCCAGGGGGAATCCCAGATGGAGATGACTTCTTTGGGTACACCCTACTGCCCTGGTGGGGAGTGGCAGCTCACCAACATGTGCTTCACAATCTAGCTATAACCTTGGAAATGATGGCTAATGAAACTGCATTAGCAATAGCTGCTCCACAAAAATCTTTAAACTCTTTAACTCAAGTGGTTCTCAATAATTGCATTGCTCTTGATGATATTTTAGCAGAACAAGGGGGTGTTTGTGATATAGCCAACTCTTCATGTTGCAAAATTATACAGATACCTCCACAGAAGTGGGAACATGTGTTGATAAAATCAGACAACAAGCTTCATGTTTGGAACAGGTCAATAGGCATGATCTAGAGATGGGAGATTGGTTCTCAAGATCCTCTCTTGCATTCCTCAGGGTAAACCCTCTATTCTTTCAGGGATCTTGAAATTTAGCCTTTCCCTCTTACTACCAGTTTTTTTATTTGCCTCATTACAAACATATTAATTAAATGTGGACTAAAATGTTGTTTTGAAACAACAAACAAAAACACTCAAGTAATGGTACTAGAGATGTTCAATCGTTCACCTGTGACTCGTGAGCACTTTCAGCAACAGGCTTGAAACTTTCCTTCCTCCTGCCCCAACTACACCCCATTTCAGCAGGATGCAGCCAGATTGATCTATGCTCCTGAGTCCCCAAGACTGAGGAATGAACGAAGAAAAGGAACAAAATTGTAACGAACTCCATAAGCAAGAAAATGTTTTCTCAATAATGTTTTTAGTTCCCTCATACTTGAAATAAGTGTTCAGGGTTCACACCATGGCTGGGGCTGGCAGCTCCAAGTGACCTGGACAGTGAGTTTTATCTTAGCCCTGGTAGCTTAGCAGCTACAGTCTCAAAATAGGCAGAAAATAGACCAAGAGCTCTCCATAAGATTTGCTGACCAGAACTTTGTAACTTTCTGTTGCTTTCTCTTCTGAGTTTCTTTCCAAGAAATGGTGGAACCTCCTTGCAGCCAGGAAATAACTACAAAGGCTCACACCCTGTTTGTCTGGAGAAGACAAGATAAGTGACACCCCGCCACTGACTGTGCCCAAAGACCCATGGAGCCTGCACACAAGGCTGAAAGAATGACCAATATTAACCCCAGCTCACTATAATGTTAAAATCCCCACCCTGGGAGGGACTTATCTGCCATTTTTGATGGTGGGACATAACACACGTACTAGCATGATTTCTCACTGTGCTTGCGTGCCCTGCACTCCACCCCAAACACACAGTGATGCTTACCTCCCTCATGCATTATCCATTTTGCCTCTAGAAAAACCCCTGACCCTGTTGGTCAGGGAGGCAGATTTGAGGCAGTTCATACCTCTCCTTCCCAGCAGATGTGTCTTCTGAAGTAAATCCTTTCTTCCTTGACAATTCTTGCTGTCTCAGTTACTGGCTTTCTGTGCTATGAGCAACATTGAACCTCCCCCCTTATGGTTTCATTAACAAAAATACAAAATAAAACTTTAGGCACAGCCTCAATAACAGATGTGCTTCTTGTCAATAAGTTCCACCAATGGATAAAAGTAAGACTTAGAGCAAAGATGTGGAAACAACCCAAAGGTCAATAGATGGATGAGTGGATGAACAAAAAGTGGTATATACACAATGGGCTATTATTCAGCATTAAAACAAAGAAGGAGATTCTGACACATCCTACAACGTGGTAGAACCTTGAGGACATTACACTAAGTGAAATAAGCCAGACACAAAAGGGCAAATACTGTATGATCCCACAGTATGTAAGGCACATGAGGTCCCTAGACTAGTCAAATCCATGGAGACAGAAAGTAGAATGGCAGTTGCCAGGGGCTGGGGAGAGGACTATGGTGAGTTGGCCTTTCATAAGAACAGAGTTTCTGTTGGGGCTGAAGTTCTGGAGACGGATGGTGGTAGTGGTTGCACAACATTATGAATGTCCTTAATGACACTCAACTGTACACTGAAGTGGGACAGCACGGAGGGAGAAGAGCCCAATATGCTTATTTGAGTTTAGAGTGGAGAGAACACAGCTTCTGCTAGAGGGGGAAGCAGGGATCTGGAGACCCCAAGGACAGTTGACCTTGGACAATGGTCAGAGGTCAGTGGCAGGAGGTACCGTTTACCCGAGATTTCCAGACAAGTACGCACATCAGTCTGGAAGTCACTTGTGTTTTCTTTCAAACGTATTGCCAGGTTGGAAGGACTGACGACATCAGAGGCTTCCGACCTTCCTGCTTGGAAGGACCCGACTCCATGGGTGCCTGGCAGCCCAGTGGACAACAGCATCTTCGCAGAGCTGGTGTCCACGCCTGACTTCTCCCCAGCTTGGAGAAGATATAACAGGCTTGGTGTCAACCAGAACCCAGAAGAAGGCTTTGGCCAGAACAGGGTCTGGGTTCTGTGGAAGGGGAGAAACAGTTTGGGAGAAATCATGGCCACTTATCAACCAGACTCTTGGTCTGAGGACCAGAGCCCCCGGCCCAACACCTCAGGCTACTACCCTGAGGGCACTGAAGTCAGGAAGACATGTGGAAAAGAAAAGAAGGCCTCAGAAAGCCAGGAATGGAAACAGAGAGCACAGGATGTGGGACAAGGATATCTACATGAAAGGAAAAGCTGGGGAGGAAGGCAGTGGGGCTGGGAGGTGAGTCTGAGACAAGGGAAGAGGGACTCAAGGAAAGCCTTCCTTTTCTTCCCCAATGGAAGTAATTCTCTACAATGAGGAAGAGTTTGAGGACAGAGAGATGCAATAGTGGCCAGGCAGATGTGGGGTGGATGGATGTCAACAAAGCAGAGAGATGGAGAGATGGCTCAGAGAAGGCCTCAGTCTGTGATGCTAGAGAGAGTGGAAGAGAGGTTTGGTTTGAGGACAGGGGTTGGTTAGGTGATCAGTGGCTGAATTCCAAAGACAGAGCTTGACACTCTAGCCTGGTTTCTTTACTCAGCCCCTTGGATAGATTCCAGCCCCCTGCCTCAGTCTCCTGGCTGGAAAAGGAAGAGGGAGTGGTCATCCGAATCCGAAGATGAGTTGGAGGAGGAGCTGGTGGCTCCTGAGCCAGGGACATCTGGGTCGTGGAGTCGCTGCATGGGCTGAAGATGAGACTGAAGAAGCAGCAAGTGTCGTCAGTGCTTCCCGAGCACCACGAGGTCTTCACCAGGCTGCTTGGTAGGAGGAGACTCCAGACAGCACCCTCCAATCCTATCCTTTTGAAAAAGGAAGAAACTTCTAATAATTGCACTTTTTCAGTGGAAAAGAATGCCCTGCCAGTGGGCAAGCTGTCCGTCCCTGGAGGATGCAGTATGGGTCACTCAGCAGGGACACTTAGAAGGTGGTAGAGGATTAGGCTAGACTTGAAGAAGGTATACACTTGGGATAAGAAAGCTTGGTTTTAGCTGTACCCTCTGAAACTTACTAGCTCTTGCTGATTTGGAGGAATCAGCATCTGTAGAGGGAGAGAGTAAGGCTGTGTCTGTGCCCTGATGTGACTGTCCAGTGGGAAATGGCCCAAGTCACTCTGTGACTTCTGGAATGGTACGCTACTGCAGGATGAGGGGTGTCTAGGGTCTTCTTCGTGCACATATGCCACTGACACCCAACCCCTCCCTCGGTCACTCCTCAGGGGAATCTCAGGGCAGGAGCCTCCGTCCCTTGCCCAGTGAATGTTCTCTCTCCTCTCTTCACTCACCTAACCCTTGGCCACAATCCAGAACCTTCTCCTAGGGAGGCACAGTTCTCCTCTTTGCTCAGAGTTGCTCCAACCACAGCAACTCTGTCCCACTTCTCAACCTAACTCATGCTCTATTTTCACAGAGGATCCTGTCATTAGAAACTTCCTGGCCTGGGACAAAAATCTGAGGATATCTGACAAAGTAAGGTGGTTCTGCTCCAACACAGAGCCTGAGGGAGGGCGGGGCTTTCTAACCCACAGTTCCACCTCTCTCTTCCTCTGCGTCTCTCCCACCGGATGCTCCCACAGTCCTGAGCCTTGTAGGACTTGTCAGCATCTCCCTTCCCGGGCCTGGAGGTCTCCTGCAGCTGGACACGTGGCCCTGCTCAGGTGGGGTCCTTTGGCATCTGAGCCCTTGGCACAGTCTTGTCCTGGATGTTGCCTCATTGGTCATCGCCAGTCTCAGCTCCTGGCCCCTCTCCTCTCAGCTCTCTGGGACTGTCCTTTGTCGCAGCTCACCAAAGGCCCTCCTGATACCAGCCGTGCGAAACACCTTCCCTCCAGAGATTCCAGCAGAACTCGCCATCCTGAGAGCACCGTGGACCTCGCTTCCTCTGACCTCTCGGATTTGTAACCAACCTTCAGACACATGCCCCCCACCACCCAAATGAACATGGTCACCCAACACGGGGGTCTCTTCTCCGAGCAGCAACCGCTGCCCCTGCCTTCCATTCCTTTGTCCCCATGTTCTTCCTCTTCCACAAGGGACCCCTCTCTTACTGCTTTTGCTCTCTCGCCATCAGTATCTCCTCTCTATGGTGATAGCCTACTTTAGCCGGGCTGGCCTCTTCTCCTGGCAATACCGACGCATTCATTTCTTCATAGCGCTGTGAGTACTTCGCCTCGTCCCATCAATCAATATTCATTACCCTGGGAGGGGGAGAGGCGGGACTCTAACCTCTCATCTACTTTTAACCTTTCTGTACTGTTATTATGTGTATAAAAATGATGAGATTAGACTGAGTGCTCTTCCACTGTTCTTTGTAAAAACAAAACACCCAAATGTCACTTAAAAAAAACTAAACAAAATGAAAGGAAACATAAACTCCTCCTACAAGGAGAGAAAAACAAAACTGACACAACCCTGCCCTCCAAGAAAACATTTGTTTCTGCTTCCTCTGTCCCTGTCTTTCCAGTGTCAACACCAAATGTGAGTGTCCATCTTCCTCCTCTGGATTCCCGTGACAGATGCCACAACTCAGGCCCCCTTCAGGACACAAAGAGATTGATTGCAAAATGCTCCGCGCTGGTGTTTCTTACAAGCCTCTCTCCCTGAGCCAATGGGCTTTATATGTGTTACCCACACATTCTTCCAAAACACCCGTCTAACCCCCCACTGCCCTCCTGAACCCATCGGCTAACGACTGTCTCCATCAAGGCCAAGGTTCTCAGTTTGAATTCAACCCTTTCGACAATCTCTCCACAGCCAAACCTGCTCACCATCTCGGTATTTCATTCCTGCGTTTCCTCTCCTTCCAAATGCCCTTCCCTCTATTTTCACATGGTATTTTCTGTCTGAGTGTCTTCCACACGTACGGAAAAACTACTCAGCCTTAAAGTCAGTTCAAACACCACAACTCCACTGATGCCTTCCCCGATCTTCCAACTGCTGCATACCAGTAGCACTTGAGTTAAATCCTATCACAGTATGACATTGTGGGTTATAGTTTCTGATCTCCCCCCCTCTTTCCTCAACCCCACTAGACCAGACACCTTTTGAAGGCAGGGTCTTTTCAAAATATCAAGCATTCTTAAAACAACACCATTCTTTTCATTTTACAAGTGTTCATGTTACCTTGAGTCTACAAGGTCACTAGTCTGGTATTTGGCTGTAAGATCCAGCTTCCACTCATTCACTCATCCATTCATTTATTCAACAAACCCTTGGGAAGTGCATCCTACGTGCCAGGGAATGTGAGGTGACGGGAAGAGGAATCCAGCAAATGCTTGGATCACCAAGCAGGGGCACCAACAGGAACCAAGCCCTGTCTCAGACATTTCCTAGGAGAGGGATGAATACAGAGACAAACCAGTCAGTTCCTGTCCCCTCAGGGCACTTGTGATATACTGGGGGAGATGGGTGTGTGCACATATAGCAGGTTGATGGGAAGGGGGATGGGGAGGAGGCTGGGGAAATTGTGATGCCAACTGCCTTGTGTCAGGACAGCAGGCGACAGCCTCAGGCCTTGTAGGGGGTGGGGGCTTGTCTTCACCTGCAACCTGTGAGAGGCCCCTGCACAAGGTCTCTGTCCAGCAGTGGCCTCCTGATGAAGGGGTGGAGCTCTGTGACACTGGGTGGGATTGACACGGGTCCTGTGCTGAACACCGGCAGCCTGTCCTCCTCTCTGCAAAACTGACCTCAGGCAGAGTCCCTTCTCTGCCTTCCTGCTGGGGTCCCTGACAAGCCACCTGATTTCTCTCTCCAGCTACCTGGCCAATGACATGGAGGAGGATAACCAGGCCCCCAAGAAAGCCATTTTGTCGTTTCTGTATGGGAAGAGCCACTCCCAGCGTCCTCTGTTCCACAAGCTGTGGTACCAATTTATCCAATCCATGGGCTGGGGGGCTAGAGTTTCCCGGGAAGAGTGTGAAGAGGTGGGTGGGCTCTGGGAATCTGGGGGTGGTGGGAAGGGATCGGGCTGGACTGGAAGCTGGACACGGGGAGGAAGGGGTCTTCCCTGGGAGTCACCATCTTTCAGGAGGCTGCTTATGTCTCCAGATCCAGGCTTACGATCCCAACCTCGGTGTGGGGGCGAGATCGCACCCTCATTCCCTACAGCTCCGGAGACCGTGGAGGCCTGAGGTCATGGACCTGAAGAAAGGTACATCTACATCTGCATTCTCTGGCCAAAGACACAGCGATCTGTTGTCCTCTGAGGGCATCCACAGCCAAGCTGGAACCCCCACCCACATCCCCCTCGTACAGGCTGGGAAACAGCCAGAGGACACAACACACCCAGACCCTCCGGTCAGCTTCACGGCCACACACTGACAGCCACACACAGGCACAGCCTCGGGGAGATGTGCTGGGAGCCAGCGAGGCCACCAGCCATACCCCGGGAAAATCAGTTTGTCACAGAGGCACAGATCTGGCAGAATCCTTTAACTCAAAGTAATTGGGACCAAAGGACACCTTTGATGAAATGACAATTTTGGTCAAAAGTGAATATCTTTTCGCGGTAAATTCCCATTTTTTCCCCATGTATTGTATTGTGTTTTCGCTTTCTCTTTTTAAGTCATTTTTGGCCTTTAGTCCCTTAGGGGTACCGACTATACAGATTTATTTATAACAAAGTAAATGTTTAACAATAGGATACGAGATGCAACAGTCTGCATGTGCAATGACAAAATGGAAATTACAACTAACTATATATTAATCCAAATTTGCTTCCAAACAAATTGCTGTGATCAGCCCACTCCCAAAGTTTTGCTTTCCCCTGACTCACCACATCTGGACCAATTTCTCCTCTTATACAATCACAACTTTCCCCCCTCAAGTTCAAGTTATTAACTCTGAAAAATAATCCTGAATTAGAAGAGGAGGCAGATCCTAAGCTAGGAAACATGGGGAAGAGATTGAGGGGAAAAACCCAGGAAGTGTACAAAGGAAGAAAACTCTGCAGATGCCTGGATAACAATCCAAGATGCTAAATAAACAAAAGAGGTCTCAGCAAGAGATGCATTCCTGAAATGGTCCAAAGTAAGGGAACATACAGGCACAGGTTGCATTTGCTGTTTTAATAATAATACAAGTCCTTTCCCAACCTCAAATTCCAATTTTATGTAATAAAAGGAAAATCTACAGCATGTGATGAAATAAAAACAACTAAAAAGAAATGAGGGTAACGAAGCAATTTCTGATCAGAGGAGAAGATAGGAAGAGCTAACGCTGTAAATAAGATAGGCAGGGAGAGGAAAGAACTAACACCAAGGATACTGGGTTACTGTGGAAAAGCATCTTGGGAGATGGGAGCATCAGAGAATCTGGGAGCAGCTGAGGACAGGAGCAGCTGGAAGCTCCGCATCAGCCAGAAGCAAAACAAAACTAACAAGAGGCAAACAATGGGGCAATAGGCTTCTGAGGAACAAGAGCCACCGAGGAGATGTGAATGGGGATAGAAAAAAAATGGGAGAGATTTTAAGGGTCTGGGAAGGGCTGAAGTGTAACCTGAGCTTAAAGTCTGCTGCTTGCAGTAGAGAGGAAGGCAGTTAAGGGAGTGGAGCAACTGGAGAGAGGAAAGCTCCTATGAAGGTAGAAGCCATTAAACACAAGCCCTGTGCAAGGCAGTTCTGACGCCAACTACCTGGAGTTAGGTCAGATGTCAGAGGCCCCACTGGGCTGCCCTCCCTTCAGATGCCAGCTGCAAGCTCGCAGGTCCCTAGGCTACATGCACTTCTGACCAACTGGCTACAAGGTTGGGGGTCCGCACGGCCCCCTCAGGTTTGCTAATTCTCTAGAACAACTCAGAATCCAGCAAAGCAGGATACTTAGAGTTACAGTTTTATTCCAGCAAAAAGGACATACATCAGGACCAGTTAAAAAAAAAAAAAAAGATGCATAGTGTGAGGTCTGGGAGGTCCCAAATGCAAAGTTCCCATGTCCTCAGGATGTGCCATCCTCTTGGCATGGCCACGTGCATCACCAGCCGGGGAGCTCACCGGGGTTTCAGCATCCAGAGTTTGTATGGGGGGTTACTATGTGGGCACAATGATTCCGTCACTGGCCATGAGGTTGAACTCCATCTCCGGCCCCCTCTGCTTCCTGGAGGTGGGACTGATACCATGGGGCTCAAAGTCAGAACCCTCTAATTACGTGGTGGGTCTTTCTGTTGCCACCATGCCAAGTCGCCTGGCCAGCATAAACCCAGGTGGGGTCTGAGGGCCCACTATGAGTCACAGACACTCCTGTAAGCCAGGAAATTGCAAGGATTTAGAGGTTCCCTCCAGGAACCAGAGACGAAGGCCAGCCACAGTCTTCTTTCTACAATGCACTGACCATGGTCGGGAGCTCTGTCAGAATTCAGAGAGTCAGGCCGGTAACAGGTGTAGGTGCAGGAACGTTTTACGACAGCACTGTGACCAGGGAGAAGGAGAAGCAGGAGAAAGGAGGAATGAAATGAAGGGGTGCACACAGGCCACTACAGCAGCTTAGGCGGCTGAGGAATGTGGAAGATGAGGGGCTTTATGCCTAGGAGCAGCTGGTGGCAGGTGAGCCACCAGGCTAATTTAGAGAAATTAATTTTCTTACTGTTCTGGAGGCTGGAAGTCCAAGACCAATGTGCCATCAGAGTTGGTTTCTGGTGAGGCCTCTCTTCCTAGTTTATAGACGCCTGGCTTCCTGGTGTATTCTCATGTGGCCTTTCCTCTGCGCACAAATGGAGAGACAGACAGAGAGCTCTGGTTTCTTTTCCTCTTCTGATAACACCTGTCCCATCAGATCACAGGCCCACCCTTATGACCTCATTTAACTTAATTACCTCCTTAAAGGCCCTGTCTCCAAATACAGTGATATTGAGGGCTGGTGCTTCAACATATGAATTTGGGGGGAATACAGTTTAGTCCCTAACACTTACTAATGGTCAAGCATGTGCAAATGAAAACCACAGCAACAGGCTATTTTTTTTCCCTAACATTTAATATGTTTGACAATATTCTGTGAGTGGAGTGTGATGCATTAATGCACTGGATAAAGTGAAAAAACAGTCTCCAAAATCCAGGTCTAAATGAAATGGATGCTTTTTTCCTGCCTCCTGTGATAGTGCAATGATGAGAGGAAAGTATTAATAATTCTCCCGTGAAGCCAACCACGGACGATGGTTGATGGCTTGGCTCTGCCGACGTTGATATGTGGCTCCTATTTCCGGGTCCAAGAAGGCTGTTGTAACTGTCAGTGGTTTTTTTGTTTTGTTTTGTTTTTTTGAGACAGAGTCTCTCTCTCTCTGTCACCCAGGCTGGAGGGCTGGAGTGCAGTGGTATAATCATACGTCACCCTAGCTTCAAACTCCTGGGTTCAAGCAGTCATCCTGCCTCAGCATCCTGAGTAGGTTGGACTACAGGTACACATCACCATGCCTGGCTAATTTTTAAATTTTTTTTGTAGAGACATGGGTTTCACTATGCTGAACAGGCTGGTCTTGAACTCCTGGCCTCAAGCGATCCTCCCACCTCAGTTTACTAAAGTGCTGGGATTACAGGCGTGAGCCCCCATGCCTGGCAGCAATTGTCACTCTTTGCAACTAAGGGGGAAGGAGGAAAAGAGAAATTCTAGGACAAGTTACTTTGCTTTTAAGAAAATGACCAAGAGATGACTCAGATTCTTTTCTCTGAAACGTCTTCAGTCTGAACTAATCATATGCCACACTTAACTGTAGTCAAAGTTAAAAAAAATAGGGTTGTATTATCAAAAGGGAGAGGAGAATGAATAAAAGACAGTTTAACAGTCATTACTACATGCTAATCACCACATAAATGTTAAATAATCTAGAAAGATCATTTTTTATTCTTAAAGTCAACTTTATGAAGATATAATTAATATATATAACAAGAAGCATTCATTTTATGTGTACATTTTGGAAAATTTATATGACCATGTAACTACTACGAAAATCAAGATATATTAATAGAACAAATATTCCACCATCTCTTCCCAAACAATCCAACCCAAAATCATAGCCCTGTGACACCGCAAATATGCTTGTTACGACTATAGATTAGACTTGTTTTTTCTCAAGTTTCATAAAATTGCAATTACACAGCATTTTCTTGTGCCTGGATTTTCCCACCACCATACTGTGCTTTGTTGAGAATTTTCGCTTTCTTTTTCAAAATAATTATAGATTCACAGGAAATTTCAAAGACAGCATACAGACGTTCCATGTACCGTTCACCCATCCTCCCCAATGGTGTCATCTTATATAACCATAGTACAAAATCCAAATCAGGAAACTGACATTGACATAATGTATGGATAGGTCTATGCCATTTTACCACATGTGTAGATTTTTATAAACATCACTGAATCAAGATATAAAAACTATTCCATCACTACGAAGATCTCCCTTGGGCTACCTCCTTTTTACATAGGCACACTCATTGTTTCAACAATCCCTTCTATCCTAACCCCTGGCAACCCCTAATCTGTTCTCCTTCTCTGTAATTCTGTCATTTTGAGAATGTTATATAAATGGAATTATACAGTATGTAATATTTGGGGGGTTTGCTCTTTTTCACTTAGCACAACTCTCTGGAGATCCATCCAGGTTGCCATGTGCATCAAGAGTCATTCCTTCTTATTGTTGGGTGGTATTCCATGGTGTGGATTACCACAGTTTGTTCCACCTTCACTCATCGAAGGACATCTGGGTTGTTTCAAGTTTTGGGCTATCATGAATAAAGATGCAATGAATGTTTGTGTACAGGTGTTTGTGTGCACATAAGTTTTCATTTCTCTGGGATAAACACCCAGGAATACAACTGCTAGGTTGCATGGTACTTGCATTTTTACTAGTTTTAAAACTGCCCAACTGTTTTCTAGATTGTACATTTTACATGCCCACCAGCAATGTATGAGTGATCCAGGGTCCTCACATCCTAATCATTTTTTTTATTTTAGCCATTCTGATAGATGTGTAGTGCTGTATCATTGTGGTTTTCATTCATATTTCCCTAATAGCTAATGATGTTAAACTTCTTTTCGTGTGCTGAATTTTCCATCTGTATATCTTCTTCGGTGAAATGTCTCCTCCCCATTTTCTAATTGATTTGCTTTTTACTGTTGCACTTTGAAAGTTCTTTATACATTCTAGACAATAGTCAGACATGTGGCTTGCAAATCTTCTCCATCTCCGTAGCTTGTCTTTCAGTCCTCTTCATAGGATACTTTGCAGAGCAGAAGCTGCTAATTTTGATGAAGTCCAATTTGTCAGTTGTCTTTTACAGATTCTGCTTTGGGTTTCAAGTCTAAGAAGTCTCTGCTTAGCCCTAGATCTTAAAGATTTTTTCCTATGCTTTTAAAAAAAATTTATAGTTTTATATTTTACATTTAAGTCAGTTATCTATTTTAATTTTTTGATGTTTAGGTCGAGGTTCAATTTTTTAGCTCTGATGTCCCATTGCTTTAGCACCATTTGTTTAAAAATCTCCTTTTCCTCTATTGGATTGCTTCTCCACTTTGTCACAAATAGACTAGGCATATTTGTGTGGGTCTATTTCTCGGTTCTCTGTTCTATTCCATTGATCTATGTGTCTATCCTGCCACCAATACTACACAGTCTCGACTACTGTAGCTATATGATATGGTTTGGATGTTTGTCCCCTCCAAATCTCATGTTGAAATTTGATCCCCAATGTTGGAAGTGGGGCATAGTGGGAGGAATTTGGATCATGGGGGCAGATCCCTCACGAATGGCTTGGTGCCCTCCCAGGTAATGAATGAATTCTCTCTCTAGTAGTTCATGAGAGAGCTGGTTGTTTAAAGAGCGGGGCACCTTCTTCTCTCTCTGTCTTGCTCCTCCTATTACTATGTGACACACCTGCTCCCCCTTCACCTTCTGCCATGAGTAAAAGCTTCCTGAGGCCCTCACCAGAAGCAGATGCTAGTGCCACGCTTCTTGTACAGCCTGCAGAACCATAAGCCAAATAAGCCTCTTTTCTGTATAAACTACCCAGCTTTAGGTATTCCTTTGCAGCAGTGCAAAACAGACTAAAACACTATACAGTAAGTCTTGAAATCAGATAGATGAGTTCCTTCCATTTTATTTTTCTTTTTAAAAATGGTTTTAGCCATTCTGGTTCCTTTTCCTTTCTGAAATATAAAACTTAGAATAATCTTATCTATATCTACAAAAAAATCTTGCTGAGATTTTTCAGTTTGAAGAAAACTGACATCTTCACTATGGTGTTAAACTTTAGTGGGCTGAGTTGGAGGAACATGGGCAAAACCTCCTCCCTCTTGGAAGCGGCCTCAATGATATGACCTAGCGACCTAGGTGAATTCCAAGGCTAGACATCAAAGACAATTCACCTTCTGCCTGGTCCATGGGAACACGTGATTTGGGAGTCCTCAACCTCCCATGCAACTCATCAATAGTAACACATCCAATAAACAGTCACATCTAGCACTTCTCTTTTTATAACGTGAAAGAATAAATCTTGTAATATTCCAGGGGCCCCTTGGGAAATTTCAAAGAGTTCAAGTACAAAAGATATTCTGAAAGTTTTGTTTTATTGTATTTAATTTTACATTTAGGATTCAATTTGGGGAAGGCAAAAATCAAAAGTTGTCAGGAGATTTTGAACACTTAAGAGCATGGGTGCCTAATCACACAAAAAGAACACAATTCTAAGGAAACTTAACTTTCTCAGAAATGTAGAACTTTTATTGTTTTATTTTATTTTTTAAATTGTTTTTATTTTTTTGAGACAGGTTTTCTCTAGGTTGCCCACGCTAGTCTCAAACTCCTGGGCTCAAGCAATCCTCTAACCTCAGCCTCCCAAGTAGCTGGGATTACAAGTGCATACCACTATGCCCAGTCTGTTTCTTTTATTTTGAAGAAAATAACCTAATGTATGAGGAAGTCAGAACAAAGTATAGAAAATTATTCTGGTAACATACAGAATCTCTGCTATTCAGGCAGATTACATAGAATGTAAAGAATAACTTTTACAATCTCTCACTAAGAGCAAACCAACAGTCCATGAAAAATCCATCATTTTATTATTTTTTATTTTTTTATAACCTGCATTTACTCTCTAAGGAAACCAATTTTAAGTAATGCTCATTTAACCAATGGAGAAAATATTTCTATCAAAATATACAATTTCCATTGCAGACTAGAAGGCTAATATTAAAAATATAATTGTAAGCCAAAAAGTTTGTTTATATGGATTATAAGCATCACCCCTTTGAAGAACAAAGCATCAAATAAGGTCGTATAAAAGATCCATCTGTGACTTTCTTCATTTGTAAGTTCCTGATAAGTTCATAAAGCTTGAGTCTCAGTCTTTAGATCAAGGTATATCCATGATTCTTAACTCAGATTTCTGGAAATGGAGGAACCAAGTAACCCAGAATCTCAAGTGGGATTTATGCTTTACCATGTACCTGTCTAATATTTCCCAAAACCGCAAGAAAACTGCTCTGTCCAAATGACGTTTGTGATAGCTGAGTTCTAATACGGTTACATCCCATTTCTGAACATTGGGATCTAGACGAACTTCATCATACTTGAGATGGAAGGCTTTAATTTTAGCAAATATGTCAACTGGTGATCCACCAGGCAAAAGCCATGGCCAACCTTTGAACTGCCATGCTGGACCTTGCACAAAAACTGCTACAACCCAGTCCCAGTCTTGAGGCCTAAGTTTAAAGGGCTGGTCTACTACTTTATAAGGTACTGTGACACTAATTGCAGTGCCCTCTGGTTGCAACTGGTCTTTTCTTCTCTGTATTAGAGTTTCATTTTCTCGTTGACAACCTTGTTTCTTCTTTTCATCTGATGGGACAAACTTCAGGTCCTGTAGAATGTCTTTTGCATTAAACATGGTTATTAAAGAGGTGGTAGCTGTGGGAATTATGATAATGGGTATTCGAGATCCTTTCTTCCCATCTGGGGGAAGTCTTGCTTGAGAAATGGGTCTTGGTACTAGCTGGGCTGCAGGAGTTTGAGCAGATGCACTCTCCGTTACAGATTTTAGTGTCATACCATGGTAGGTGCCCATAGTGTCAATTTTGAAGCCTTCCATTTCTCCTTTTCCTTTGAATCTTTCCTGGTCATATGTGTCATAGGCAGCTGGGATAGGCTGTTTGGTATGCAACCTGGGATCCACAGGTGCTGCATTTGGGGCCCGTCCCTGTTCAGGTGCACATCCTTCTTCTCTGGCTTTTAAAGAGTGAGGAATTGCAAAGATACTCTCGGACAAATTCTTTCCTGTGCTCTGTAAGATAGTTGTTCGTGTCCTCCATATTCTCTCTCTGCTAACAATAACTTGGGTCACATCTACCTCAGCTTCCACAAAGCTCCTCTGTTTAAGGGCAGTTATACCATCATCTAGATCAGTCTTGATAGTAGATCTTTTCTTGGCCATGATTTTGGCTTTGATTGCAGCAATTTTTTCCACCGACATAGCTGCGGACAAAGACCTCATCTGTTCAGTCTGTACAGTCCTTTCCCTGTGGCGCTCCAAACGAGCAGCCAATCTCTCTTTATCAAGGCGCACACACTCTTCATCCTCAATTCGTGGTTTCTTTGCTTCTGCTAAAACTTCATCCACAGCTCGTTTGACTTGAGTAGATTGCCAAAGATCTGTTTCTAAGGGAGCACACCTATCTATACTTGCTGATGTGGATGCTTCACCACTGAGATATCCAAGTAGATCTTTTCGGTCAGGTCTTTTAACCACAGGAATATTTTCAGTAGCTGCACGTCGGACATAAACAGGATAAGAAAGGTGTACATTACGAAGTAGAAATAAGATGGAATCCAGTGTGTAGTACTCTTTGGGGTGGCCTTCTTTTCCAGTCCCCCAAATGGCATAGTTGGTCTTTACATTCTTGGGCCAGGAGAGCTCCCCGAAGATCACTTCATCTCTCTTCACCACAATCTCCTTCTTCTGGATGTTGTGCTGTCGCAAGACGCTGAGCACGTCCGCCATCTGCCCCACCCTCGCCGCCGAGGCGCCTGGCCCTCCTCCTCCTCCTCCTTCGCCGCCCCTGCGAACCAACAGCGGCAGCACTAACAGGGGTCCTCGCCTACGACAGCAGCAAAAACTTCATCATTTTAAGAGAGAGAAAACCAAATGTCAGTATTATCAAGAGACTTGATAATAACAGAACCGTAAACTCTCTTGAAAATCTTATGAATTTATTTATCAAAAATGATCCACTTCTGGCCACGGCAAGTAACATTCTCTTTCCACTAATCTACAACTCTATGCTCATTCAGGTTTTATCCTTTACTTTCCTCTTTCTGGTTCTGGAACAACCAGCCATTTTACTTTAGGATAAAACTACTTTCTTTTTTCCATTAATAAACAAAAACACATCTCATTTTCTTACACACAAAGTTGTATCTCTCTGTCACCATTGGTCCCAGTACTGTCTTATCGGTGTATACTAATTATAACTTTTAACCAAAGTTACTTCCAGTTCACAGAGAAAACTAGGGCTTGAAGAATTGAGAACTGTTTGTCACACATCAGCATTTTAGCAGACTAGTATAGCTCACAAATATACACAACACAACTTTCCAGACCTATAAATATCCCTAATATACCTTCTCAAGGTGGTAAAACAAACACATTTGTTAACAGACTCAAAAACATAGCTTCTCTGTAGCAACAAAAAAATAAAAAAGCAAGACAGGCACGGTAGCTTGTGACTGTAGTCCCAGCTACTCAGGAGGCCAAGGTGGGAGGATCTCCTGAGGCCAGAGGTTCCAGGCTGTAGTGCACCATGATGAATCACACCTGTGAATAGCCACTGCACTCCAGCCTGGGCAACACTGTGAGACCCTGTCTCTAAAAAAATAAAAAAATAAAAAAAGGAAGAGCATATAAACTTGAAATTATGCTTAATTATCAATGTTTCAGAATTCAATCTTACTTAGAAATGACCTAGGTACCCAATGATTATCTGTGAATTAATTCAATTTAATATCAGTCCAAGGGTTTAAGTGGATATATATATTGAATATATTGTCGAGCTGACATACACAAAACATAGTTATTGCTGAAATAAAGTTTGTCAAAATAATAACTAAATTTGGTTAAACACAAATTTACATTTGTCATAACCTTAAACATTAAGTAGGAGTAATGCTAGTTAATTTAATCAGTAAGCCTATATAAGTTCAGAAAAACAAATGTAAGTACATTAAAAAAGTATGCTTAACAATGATAAATTGGTCTTAAAAGAGGTCATGGAGAAAAAATAGAGATAAAATTATAAATAATTTAGAAAAATGATTTTTAAAAAATTTAACAAAAATAAAAAACAAACAACAATGATAAATCAGGTAAGACATAGCTGTTTTCATTAAACCAAAAATACTAAACTAGTCTCATTTGCCAAAGATTTATATAAATTATGTTGTTTTAGTCAGTTTAGGCTGCTGTAACAAGTTACCATAAACTGGGTGGCTTAAAAAACAAACATTTATTACTTACAATTCTGGAGGCTGGAAGTCCAAGTTCAGGGTGCCAGAATGATCTGGTTCTGGTTAGGGTCCTTTTCCAGGTTGCAGACTGAACACCACTTCTTGTACTCTCATGTGCTGGAAAGCAAGCTAGCTCTCTCTGTGCTCTCTTCTTATTAAGGCACTAATCCCACCCTTAAGGCCCCACTCTCATGATCTAATTACCTCTCAGATGCCCCACCTTCAAATGCCATTTGAAGGTGAGAATTCTACCACTGAACTTACCCATAACATCCAATTGGGATTAGGGTTTCAACATATAAATTTTGGGGTGGCACAAATATTGTCCATGTCATATGTGAACTTGAATTCCTAAAACATTTGAGTTGATTTCTGTAAGAATACTTTGCTAGCACATTGAAAGAATTAGAAGTTCAATTTCCTTTTTTTTTTAATTTAGGCATATTCAGTTTATATAAACATTTTTGTATCTCTATAAGCCAATGAGAACAGAAAGTCTTTAAGATACTCTACAATTTAATACTATTCAGAGGTAGAAAAACATTACACACAGAATCAGAAGTAAAGACTTTTTTAATTACAGACACACAGACATAAAAAGAAATCGAGTTTATAGCTTCAATTCTAAAATTTCAGACATGGATCAAGATGTAAACGCAGAAACGAAAAAACTCACCAGTCCAGATATCATAGACCTGTTCTCCTCCGGCTGGGCATGAAATTCTTAATTGATGTGAGTTCAAAGTGGACAAACAGAAAAGACTAATAAATCTGACTTTCTCTTGTCTTTCATTTAATAGAGATTAGACCTCTGGAAACAATCCTTTTAAAGAGATTATCAAGTGGTCAGGCCATAAAGCCAATTTCGAGATCATTGATGGTAGTAATGGAAAACAAAAAACAAAACTAAACTAAAAAAAAAAAAACCACCTCTGCTGCAAACGAACCAAAACCAAAGCAAAACACAAAATTGGTAGAAAAGAAAATTACTAAAAAAACAGGAAATCAGCAAAGTTTTTTTGCCCGGTTGGACTCACTCCTAGGAGCCAACAAAATTTGCGCCTGGGCTCCAGCCCCTTGCCTGCGCATGTGCGCCGCTCTGGAGACGGTTTGCCCGGCTCAGTTTTGTGATTCCAGGGGGGGGTCTCGGTGAAGACCTCAAAACCGTTAAAACAGAAGAGCAAGATTATGACTGCCACGCAGATAGAAAAATGAGCACATGCTAAAGATTTTATTTAATTCAAGAGGCCCTGGCAGATATTATAGCCAGTTCAAAAGAGAATCTGAAGAACAGACATATTTACAGATCAGGAATATTGAAAGTATTAAGTAAATGGAGAAATGGAGTCAAACTAGATTTTTTCTGGAGTTTGGGGGCGGGGAGTGTAGTCAACCAACTTCCGCCAGGCAGGACGTAATTTGCGTCTGTTAACCACAATTTTCAAAAAGATGTAAAATAGCTCAAAGATTATGAACAGGGCTGGAATCAAATAACGGGGTCTTCCAAACAAATGCTTAATTTTCCATTGAAACACAAAATTCTTTTTCTACACACTTTATCCTCTTCAGGAAGTAAAATTATGAGTAATTTTCTTCTTTCAATTCTGTGTGTAGTTTATGATCTACAGTTGTTATGAATTTGAAGTGGTTTGGAAAAGCTAAATTTCTTTTCTCCTTGTTGGGAGGAGGAAGGTATTTTGTTCCCGGCTAATACTCTATTTTATCGCTGGGCTCTACGTCCTGATATTTTAGTTAAATGATGTCTCATTTGTGATCATAAGCAAACGTGATATGATGCACCCCTTTCCTTTATTTATCACGGTTGTGCGTGGACACTGATTCTCTTATTTTTTAAACTTTGTTTGATTGATTGATTGATTGATTGAGACAGGGTCTCGCTCTGTCGCCCAGGCTGGAGTGCAGTGGCACTAGCACAGCTCACTGCAGCTCCCAACTTGGCCTCGAGCGATCCTCCCGCCTCGGCTGCCCCAAGGGCCGGATTACCAGGGTTAACACAACAACTGCCCTGTGAGTTGTATTTAACTCACTGTAGTATTGAGCCTGGGACCTCGTGAAGCAAAACCCTGCAGCTGGTTTATGAAAATCTTACTTCTTGATGTTCCTATGGTTGCAATTAATATTGACAATTTAATTCTAAAAACGTGGGTTGGGTTGTATGTAACACGCACACAGAAAACAATAAAAAATAACAAATTAGAAAGGATCATTTTGTTTTAATAAAACACCGTGGCCCCAGGGGAAAAAATTTTTTTTCTAGTGTGGCAGTCAATGTGTTAACCACCGCGCCCGGCCTAGACTGTCCCTTAAACACGTAGCCTTAGAATAAGGAGAAATTTGAGGTTGGGGCTCGGGGAAGCCAGTCTTCACAGCACAGAGACTCTCAGATCTACACGACGCAGGGACTTTTACGACGTTCCCTAAACCTGGTGGCGCATAGATTCATGGGAAATAGAGTCCTGTCACCCGTCCTGGGGTCGGCAGCGGCCCCAGGAGGCGGACTCCGGGGCTCTCCTGCGCATGTGCATCTGTCCCTCTGTGTGCGTGTTCTCGCATGCGCACCGCCGCCGCTCTGCCCTCGCTTCCGGTGCGTCTTCAGGTCGTGGATCAACGTCGTTGCCAGGCTTTGGCCTCTGGTGGGCGAGATCGTGGACCCTGCCGGGCTGAACGCCGACCGGGGGCCGACACGCAGGCGGACGGGAGGCTCTGTGGCCCCGGGTTCGCGCGGCCCCGGCGGAGGCTCGAGCGGGGACCCTCGAGTGCGAGCCCCGGGCTCGCGGTGCTGGGGTTCGAGGGGCCGGGCGGGCAGCGACGGCGACGAAGGGGCGGCGGGACCCGGGACCGGCCCATCTGCATCCTCGGAGGTGTGACCGCAGCTCCGCGGGACGGTGAGTCCCAGAGGAGGCAGATTTAGGGCCCGGGAGGGACGCTCCGCCCGAATTTGTCCCGTAGGCCCAGATCCGGCTCCTCGGGAACAGAACGGCCTTGGTGAAGTGGAAAGGAGGCGACCTCGGGAGCAGAAGCGCGCCCGACCTGTCGGGAACCGTGGGGCAGAGGCCGCGGAGCCGCAGGAGGGGTAGGTCGTGGCTTTGCGGGCCCGGAGTGAGCAGGGCTTGGGTGAAGTCATAGCGTGCCGAGGACATTAACTTGTGGGGCAGGAGAGGGTTTTGATGGCTTCCAGGAGAGAGGAGTGGTTGGGTTTGAGGGCGGGGGCAGGTGCACTGGAGTAGGCTCTCCACGGGAAGATCGTGAGGACAGCGTTTATAGGGAGAGGGGCGTGTCACCTGCCTCAGCTGGGGATTTTTTTCCTCCACTCTTTCTCTTCTCACCGCTCCAGATTGCAGACTAGTGTGTTACTAAATGTCCATCAGCACCTAGTTCTCTAATTTATGTCTGCTGATTCCACCTCAGGTCTGCCCCTGTAGAAACAAGACATTTCAGTGCAGGAAGTCTGCGAGGATTGTCTCTTGCTGCCTCAGTTGCTAGAGGAAGACATCGGGCCTTAGCAGATGAGTGACTTGTCCAAGGTCACCACGTTTGTTGGTAGGATGGCTAATAGTAAACTCAGGAGTCATCTTTCAGGCCAGTGTTCTGTCCACTGTATCTTAGTTAAATCAGAGTAAGTTTTTAATAAAACGTCCTTTTGAGCAGCTGGCACTCAAAATTTGTACAAATAAAGACTCAACCGTGCTGACTGCATGTCCTTATTCAGAGCATTCTGTGGATTTTATTTCTATTTTTAAGGCAAGCACGAAAATGAGGTTTATTGAGGAGAGAAAGGTAGGATTATAGAGCAAGAGCCAGATACAGGTTTACAGAGCATGATACATACACCACAGATGATGACCAGACCCATTGTTGGAGCAAAGGGAGAACAAAAGGAAGGGGCCAAAAAAAGGTGATTTTCTGATCTTAAGTAGTTAAAAGACTTATAAAGTAGATAAGTGTTATAGAATTTATTGTACACTTAATGGTGGCAGATTATTTTACCAGGATCCAGTTGTCATTCACTGTGAGAATCGTACCCAGTTACCTGGTAACCAGTGTGAGCTACAAATGTGCACGTGGGTTCACCTCCTGGTCATTTTCTAGTCCCTACTGAGGGCTTAAAGTGACAGTCTCCTATAGGGTGTCCTTCACGGACCTTTCTGTGTAGGTTTTTATGTGGCAGATTCCTGCCTTGACAGGCCAGATCACCCATAACTTCATTGCTTGTGTTTTCCTTCCCTAGATCTGCCTCTGCTTTCACAGCCTTCCACATTTTTCCAAGAGCAGCAGAAAATGAATAAATCCCTGGTGAGCTTTTCTGTTCATGTATTTATTCCCTTCTTTGATTTACAATACACCTTAGGAAATGAATAACGGTTCAAATTTTAAAATGCGAAAGTAGAAATAGATAAAGGTATGGTCAGACAAAACAGAGTAGCCAGCACCAGCATATTTGTCGTGTTCATGTGTGTAGATAGCATGATCTTTAAAGAGTTCTTAAAGCCAGAGTACTAGTGTGTCTCACATTCTTGGGATTCATCACAAAAAATGATAAATTCCATCTGGTACTTGACTTACATTGACCATAAGCAGAAACATTTTTGTTTTCTCATGGATTTTAAGATTTCTTTGATGTAACCATGACTAGCTTTCCTAAATGATAGCCCTTAACCCACTGCCATCCCTGTCTTTCTTGTTCTTCATGTAAGCAGAGAGCGTCCTGCCCACAGAGGACTTAATGCATATGATATCTCTGGTGACGCAAATATTGTTGTCCCACAGATACATTGTTTTTACTGCTTGACCTAGGGATAAAACATGGATCATCTCCAGGAATGGCCCCCTTACTCTTAAGTTAGTGTTGGCAAATATTTCTCTCTGTTAGTCTACCTGGGTTGCACAGCAGACAGAGCAGTGATAAATCTCTGGCAAAGAAGCCCTTATCTCCCATTCCCATTTTCTCCTGTAGCCCACAGCCTTGGTTCTGTCCCTGCCGTTCCCCTGACCTTGTTCTGGTAGAGGTTGCCAGTGATCAGTTAGACATTGCCAGTCCTCGCTGTAGACCAGAGTCTCCTGTCAATTTCCATGACATCTCCATCATTGTCCTCTTCCTGAATATGATGATTTCTCTGCTTTCTTCACCTATTGTTTTCCACTCTAGGCTCATGACTCTTCTTCTACCTCTCTGAGCTCACTCTCCTCTCCTTCTAACCACCAGCTCTATGTTGGTTCTTGCACATAGAGCCATAGGTGCCTCTGTCCAGCCACCTGCTCAGCATTTCTATGGAATGTGTCCAAAGGACACCTCACAGATGCAGTAGATCCAAAAATGATTATTTGCAACCCCCACCTGTGCCTTTTCCTCTTATTCCTATTGGTTCATTCATTGTTCTATCATCTAGCCTGTAACGCTATCCAGAAAAATGGGATTCTTTCTAAACTCCTTGGCTATTCTCTCTTACCACATGGGATTGTTCGAGTTTGTTAATGTTATTTATGTTCTAAATGGCTTTATCCTGTCCTCTGGTCCCATGCCTGCTACCGTTAAAAGAGCTTATTTTTTTCATCTCTGGACTATTGCAGAGACTTCCTTTCTTTGCTGCTTCTTTGGTTTGCTAGCTCAAGTATATTTTCTACATTGAATATTTCTCCTAAACCTAAAGCGTTAATGGTATCATGCTGCATCCATGTGGAAAGCACTTGAGAAGCTCCCCGAGTAGCTGGGAAAATGAGGTTGCCTTTAACTGGGATGGAGAAGATTGTGGGAAAAGCAGTTTTGAGAAAAGGCCAGAATGAGGTCTTAGGTGTTTTAAATTTGGGCTTTTGGTATGAGGTGAGGTGGCAACATCAGGAAGGCAAATGTATGTATGTTGGTTGGGGGAAGGGGGTGCCAGGAGATGAGTCCAGGTGGGAATTGGCACTGGAAGTTGGTTGGGGGGTGAGCCGGGGCTCTCCCACACGCACTCTGGTACAGAAGGAGGAACTGGGAAGGGGCTGCTGGTCAGGCAAGAGCGAGAACCGGGGCCTGCAGTCCCGGAAGCCAAGGGAAGGAGAAACTTCCGGGAGCAGGTCATCAGCTATGTCAGCACTGTTAATAGTCCAGCCAAATGAGGACTGAGAAATAGCTGTGGGATTTAGCCCTGGGGAGGTCATGCAACTCCCAGAGGATTTGTTGGCTGGATCTGCAGGGTAAATCCTGATTGGAGAGGTTTAGCAGAGAGTGGTAGAAGGATTGGATTAAGTGTATTCCTAACTTTTTTGAGAAATTTTGCCCTGAAGGGGAAAAGTTGGACAGTGGCTGGAGTAGGAGTTGAAGCCAAGAAAGGATTTTTTTGTTTTAACAGGAGATATAACAGGAGATATAACAATGGGGATGATCTAGTGGAGAAGGAAACATAGTTGATGCGTGTGGGAGAGGGGAGCATGACTGGAGGTTCCTAGAGTCAGGGACTGGGGCAGGGATGGGGACCGGGGTTGGAGGGGTCCCAGGAAGTGGTTCAAGACAAGTAGACATGTGGCATTCCTTCTGCTCACATCTCTTTTCTCAGGGAAATAGCTCATCAGCTGAGAGTGAGGCTGAGGTTGGGTGTTTAGGGAGAGAGCAGGTCCATCCTGACCACCTGCACACATGGCTTAGCTGGCTGGGAGGATTATACTTTTGTCTGAAATTCCATCTTATTTGTTACAATGTGGATGTAATTTACTACTCTTGGGATTTTTTGTAATGACATTGGTGCTTTTCAGTCCAAAGTGACTAGAACATCGGTTCTACCTGTGCTGTCTTTTTCTGTTCTGGTACTTGAAGGATCCCCAGAGGAAGCTTCCTCCTTGCTTGGCTCTTTGCTTTGGTGACCCTTCCCATCAAGTATTTTGTCTTTTTTTCATAGACATTAACATCATACCTCTTCAGGTTTGGGGACATGATTTTAAGAGGCCCTTCTTTCCCTCGAGTTTGTATTCTTCTTGGAGGAGGTAATTCATAGACATGTTTACAGGAGACATTGGGAATCTTTCTGGTCAGTACATGGAAACTTTGAAGTGATGACTGTAAATGTATTGTAAAGTATTGTGACTCAGTCACCCAGTGGAGGGAAAGGTGTGAGTCAAATGAGGTGGGGTTTCGACAGCTCTGGAGTAATTAGGGTTCGTTGCAAAGGCTGATAAAGGCACCCGAGAAAGGCTCCTGAAGAGCCAATAAGAACTTCTGCTTCTTTAGGATTTGGGCTTCCTGTTGAGGGACAGCGAGGAACGTGAATGGAGGTAAATACTGAGATTGACCCAGGAGTCACCACTGCTCTAGTGATGTTTGATTTTACACTGCAGAGAATTTGAAACCACCTAATTGGGAAAGCAAGTCATCCGATAAAAAGATACAAGTGGAGACTGACAATGTGAAATGCAGTAGGGGTTTGGGGGGCAGTAAGTCAAGGGCATACAGGGGTTTCTTGCTGAGCCAGAAAGGGAATGTGACTCAGGGTGCTCCAGCTCCTCCTGGGCCCCCTGCATGCCCACAGGCTTGGGCTTTTCCTTAACCTCATGAGTGAGGTTGAGGTTTGAGTATATTTTTACATATTTAGGAGCTGTTTATTTTTTTTTTACTATCAATAGACTTATTTTTTAAGGCAGTTTTTGGTTTCTAGAAAAATTGAGCAGATGGCACAGAGTTCCCACATACCCCTCCCCTCTCAGTTTCCCCTGTTAGTAACGTCTTGCATCAGTGGTACAGTTGTTGCACTTGAACCAATATTGATGCATTATTATTGCCTAAAATCCATCGTTTACATTAGGGTTCACTCTTTGTGTTTTACGGTTCAGGTTTTGACAAATGGATAATGACACGTGTCTACCATTAGTGTGTCATGTAAAATAGTTTCACTGCCCTAAAGACCCTCTGTGCTCCAACCTGCCTTCCCCTTCCCCCAGCTTCTGGCAAGTGCTGATCTTTTCACTGTCTCTACATTTTTGCCTTTTCCAGAGCATCATATACTTGGAACTACCCAGCACGTAGCGTTTTCAGACTGACCCATTTCTGTGTTTATGCGAAGTGCCTGTTCACATCCACTGCCAATCTTTCTATCATTGTTTTGTTTTGCTTTTGTTGACTTTTAAGTAGTCTTAAATGATCATAAGATTTTCCAGTTTTGGTCATGTTAGTAAACATTTTCTTCCAAGTTAATATGTCTTTTTACTTTATTTTCCAGCATTACCATATAATTCTTTAATATCTGCATTTTGAGAAATCAAATATTTCATATTTTTAAAATTTCTCAAAGTAAGGACTTTGCATGGATAGGCTTCCTAGTTCAAGAGCACCCTCTCCACCTAGTGCTCAAGTGCCCCATCTTGAAAGATAATCTCAGTGGTGGTGAGCAGGAGGAATTTGTTTGGGGTTCTTTTATTTCTGTAGGAGTTTTCATTTTTCCCCTCCTATCTCTGGCATACTGCTTCAGTTATTTTCCTTGAATTGGCCACATAGGTGGTGTACTAATACTGACTCTTTTGAGTCTTTGCATATCTGAGATGTCTTTTTTTTCTGATGTACTAGAGCTATGGTCCCCAACCCCTGGGCTGTGGCCTGGTACTAGTCTGTTAGAAACCAGGCCATGCATCATCGCCTAAGCTCCACTGCCCACCCCCTCTCCCGTCTGTGGAAAACTTGTCTTCAGTGAAACCAGTCCCTAGTGCCAAAAAGGTTGGGCACCGCTGTACTAGAGGACCCTTGTTGGCTGAGTAGAGGACACTTGGAGTGCAGTCTTTTGGCCTCAGTAGGCTATAGCTGTTGTCTGACTGTTGTTAGTTCCTAGTGAGGCATGTGTGATCGCTGATGACTGTAGCATACAGAGCCCCTTTGTTAAAGTCATCTTGCATCTTTTTCATGTTCTATTCCTCTGGGGAATATGCTTTTTCTCTCAAATTTTGCTGATGAAATTCCAGTGCTTAACTTTGAAACTACCATCCTCCCTAACCACTCCTGAAAGGAATCTCAGAAAGGTAAGGAGAACATTCTCCCTTCCCCATAGCATTGGAGAAGCAGGCACTATCTGTATCATAAACCAAGCTCTGATAAATTGGTAAATTGAAGTTTTCACAAAAGTATACTTGCTCTCAGGTCTGGCTCTGGCTTGTGCGACAACATATAATCCAGATCAGAATTCTTTTATT